>NW_008352899.1:2856388-2937657 GCF_000622305.1 Nannospalax galili | reverse complement strand
CCTACTTGCAAAGAATACACTTATATACATTAAAAAAAAAAAACACACACACACACACACACACACACACACACACACACAAAACACATGGCACTTAATGATAATGCAATAGTTTTATCATCATTTTAAAATTAACTAATGAATATATTAAAAATTACTGATTTAATAAAGTAAACATCAGTGGATGAATACAGACTCTTTAAGATTCTCAATCATTAAAAAAATTTTTTTGATTTACTTTATGTGTACAAATGTTATGCTTGCATGTATGTAGGTATACCCATGTTGTGCAATGTCCACAGAGGTCAGAAGAGGGCATCCAATCACCTGAAACTGTGGTTATAGATGGTTGTTAGCCATGTGGGTGCTGGGATTTGAACCTGGGTCTTCTGCAAAAGCAACCAGTCCTCTTAACCACTGAGCCATCTCTCTAGCCCTGATTCTCAATAATTTTTGAGTAAAACAAAAACAAAAACAAAAAAATACAACAACAACAACCAGGCAACCACTGGATTAGACCAGAATTCGTAAGTAGATTAATTAGGGCACAATAATTATTTGGATGCAAGGATTGAAAGAAAGGGTTCCTTCAAAAATTATTCTTATGTCTGATCTTAGAGAACTTGATGGGAGGGAAGAAGAAATGGAACATGTTTGGGAAAAGAAGTAGAAGAAGGAAAAGTTTCTAGGAAAGGCTTGATTGGAAAAAGACGTAATTTTGACTAACATGAATTTCTATGACATTAGGCACTTAATCAACTTTTTTGAAATCTGAGCAGCAGAAAATCTTTAAGTAAAGCCAGTAGATATAACTGTATTAATAATAGAGTTATGAACTATTTATTACTTGACAGGCATCTTGATAAACACTTCACAAATATCTCATCAAAACTGAGCAAAGTGAACCTCATCTTGAGTCATAATGAAATCCTCTTGCTGGGTTTAACATTCAAACCCAGTTTCATGTTACTTGTCTTTGCTCTAAGCATTAAGTTACATTGTTCACCTGGACCTGCTGCTTCTGTGCATTCAACATATTGGGGTCAATGGACAGGGGCCCCAGAACTCCCATCATCAGTTCCTTCTCCATCAGCCAGGGTCGGAGCTGGGATTCTGCAGCCTGGAAGCAGGCCAGATGGCCTGCAGATTCCTCTAGCTGCTTTTGACGAGCTACAGTAACCTCGGTGGCCCTTTCCCACCGGGAATCTGTTGAGAGGAAATGAGAGAATGCAGTCTCATCAGCAATTGGCCTGGTCCCTAAGTTATGTTCTAATATACTACAGGAAATGACCTAAGAGCCATTATTTAACGTTTTTAAAAATTAAAAATAACCTTTAAAAACTTTTTCATGCTGGGCATGGTGGCGCACGCCTGTAGTCCCAGCACTTGGGAGGCAGAGGTAGGCGGATCTCTGTGAGTTCAAGGCCAGCCTGGTCTACATAGTGAGTTCCAGGATAGTTGGGGCTACAGGGAGACCCTGCTTCAAAAAGACCAAAAAAAAAAAACCAAAAAAATTTTCATTAAACACAATTTTATATCTTCAATTAGGCTGGTAGTTAAAAAAGCTACATGTGATAAAACTGTACAGAATACATGTAAAATTTATTTCATATATTATTATTTTCTTGTTTTGTTTTGTTTTTTTGAGACAGGGTCTCCCTGTAGCCCCAGCTGTCCTGGAACTCACTATGTAGACCAGGCTGGCCTTGAACTCACAGAGATCCGCCTGCCTCTGCCTCCCGAGTGCTGGGATTAAAGGCGTGCGCCACCATGCCTGGCTTCATATATTATTTTTAAAAAATATTTTATTATTTTAATTTTATGTGTATGCATGTATTGCCTGAATATAATACATGTAAGTGCACCCGTGTCGTGCCATGCCCTCAGAGGTCAGAAGAGGCTGTCGGATCCCCTGGGACTGGAGTTATGGACAGTTGTTAGCTGCCACGTGGGTGCTGAGATTCGAACTGGGTCTTCTGCAAGAACAACCAGTGTTCTTAACCACTGAGCCATCTCTCCAGCCTGAGCTTTAAAATTTTTAGTCTTTGTCTGAAGTTATGATGCAAAAAAATTTTTGAGTCAAATATTTACTCTAGCCGGGTGTGGTGGTGCATGCCTTTAATTCCAGCAGTTGAGAGGCAGAGGCAGGCAGATGATCTCTGTGAGTTTGAGGCCAGCCTGGTCTAGCTGAAGTTACAAGGAGATGCTGTCTCAAAAAGACCAAAAAAAAAAAAAAACAAAAAAAACCTCTCAAATATTTACTCTACATTACTTGTAGTTAAATATTATGAACTTATAACTTAATCTCTTTATTAGATTATTTCCCATTTTCATCTTTATACTAAATACTCTCAAGTTTTTTTTTTTTTATTAGAGTCAGTATGAACTGTCCTAGAAAGCCAGATTTCTGTTGAGTTAAATTTCTAAAATTTTTCCCTATTCAGGCCATTCTCTGGTCCTACATAGATGGGCCTCCCGCTTGTTTGCTAAGTTTAACTGAAAAGTAATTCCAACTTTATAAGCTGTGCTGAGATTTTCTATTTGCTCTGGAGACAAGAAACTTAATGAACGAAAGATACCCTGTGACAACTTACTGAGTTCCTCTTTCATTTTCTTCCAGTTTTCTGCTTCTTCCGAGTTGGGATATGTCCCTAGTAATCCAGCCAGGGCTTCCTTCACTTTTTGGATTTGGGGGGAATTCTGCTCCAATTCAGCCAGGAAAGCCTAACAGAAAGTATATCATACGTGCCTTGAGATTTTAGGGAGGAAATAAAGCTGTGAGTGTGGTGGAAATGACTGGAAGACTGTGTCGGAATTATCAACTGTTCTGACCCCGTGTATGGCTTGTCCCATGATCTTAGCATATTTAAGCACTTTGCTTCAATGTGAACTTTAAAACTAGATAGTAGGATTTGTATCCAAGTACAATGTATCAATGGAACCTAATTAAGTAGGAATGGTCACTTCTTACTAACTAGAAGTACCAAGATATGATGACAGCAATGTTTCAGTAATTGAAAAAGATGACAGGTAATGTTCAATTGGAATATTAAAAATTTGAAAAATTTCTCACAGAAATTTCTATGTTCTCAAATTTTCTGACTTTTTCCTTGGTCCACATTTCAATCTTAAGAATAAATTCATATTCACAACTTTTTAGATCCCTCTAAGAGTTGCAAAGATGCTTTAATGAGAAAGGCTTGGCTGTCCTGTAGTACCACATGGAAAAGGAGACCTTATTCTCAAGGGGGAAGGGGGCTATCCTCTTTCTGCAAATATATGCAGTTTTGATTCTGAATCTGATTTATAATAATTTATCATTTCATAGGTAACAAAAATTCTCTAGGAGACTTGAGGCATGTTAAAATTTTAAGTGCCAAAAATACTGCCCATAACAATCTGGGAAGTTGATCACACATCTCAGGGTCAGGTCCCTAGGCTGGGGCAGGAATACTAGTACAAGAGTTCCTTTCTCTTGCTGTTGGGATGCAGTTTATTAGGCAAACACCATACCTTATTAGATTCAGCTTGGGCTTTCACTGTTTCTGTCTTGGTTGGAGATAAAGAGGTATCCATGGCTTGAAGAACTTCTTCTTTTGATTCTAGCCACTGCAGTACTGAGTTGGCCTCTTTCTGAACCTTCTCCATTTTGCTGAGGACAGTCTGAAGGCTTTCCTGGCGATCTCGAAGCACTTCCCCCAGTTTGTCATACTTCGAGTTTATATCAGATATGTCACACTGGATCTCTGTCAGATCTATTATCACAGAAACAGCAATCAGATTGGAAATACCTCTCCTTTTGGTTTGTCACTCCTAAATGACTTGTCAGGATTAAGCATCTCTCCTCCTTCTAGTCAAATAGTGATTATTTTCCTCAAAATCACATCAAAGTTCTCGTTTAACTACACAGAGTTCTCATTAATGTGCTTTCTGGCTCTGGCATTATATACTCAGATATATGCCTTAAAGTGCTAAATAAACACAGGAAGAACAAAATCAAGGCAGCAAAAGTAAGAAGGCAACATTAGCATTCTGTTGGGATTAATGGGTTTGGAATATTCTTCTGCTCCCTCTTCTCCAAACTACTGAGACCATTCCAGCTAGGAGACAGGAGTAGACTGGCTTTTTCTTTGTTTTAAGAGAGGGTCTCCTATAGCCATGGCCAACCAAAGCCTGAATGCCTGATCCTCTTGCCTCTACCTCCCAAGTGCTGGGATTACAGGCCAGTTCCATTACATCTGGCTTTAAAATAGCCTTTTTATAATTCAAGTTTCACATGTATTTGCTTCAAGGTCTTTCCTAATTGGCCTTATCTGGCAGCTTAGTCTGTTTCATCAGTACCTTTAGTTCTGAGGATGCCAGTCTATTTAGCCTATAGCAAACAAACATGGAGACAGAACAGTTGCCCCTCTCCAGATTTTCACCTCAGGCCCTTCCTGGCAGCAGTTACTCCACACATATTGAAAAACATAGAGGCAAACATGAATACTGTTCTACACACCCAACAAAGAGGCACTGTTGACATGGCATTCTCACCTTTGCAGGTGTGGTATCCGTTTACACTGCCTATAGAGCTTCCTACAGAGGGCAGTATGGAACCTGAGCAGAAGGACAGGGAGACAAACAAGGCAAGACCAACGTGTTAGGAATACATGTAGGCACAGCAGTTCTTTGGCTCTCATTTTAAGCTTGAGTATCAGGAAGTTAACACAGCACAAGACAACATACTCATGGAAAGAGACAGGTCATTTTAGCTGCCAGGCAACCAAGTGTGACTTTCAGCTCCTCCGCAGTAATGAATTTTTTTTTTTTTTTTTTTGTCTTTTTGAGACAGGGTCTCCCTGTAGCCCCAGCTGGCCTGGAACTTACTATGTAGACCAGTCTGGCCTTGAAATCACAGAGATCTGCCTGCCTCTGCCTCCCAAGTACTGGGATTAAAGGAGTGTACCATCACACCCCCTGAAGTAATGATTCTTAATCCTATTTTAGAGGGAATAAAAATCCTTGTTAAATCTCCAACTTGGATTCTTTAGAACCATTCCTAATCTTGTGACTTGGGTATATTTAAAATAAATAAGTCTTTTAAATGGTATCTGACACATTTTGGAATAAAGATTTATAATAAAACCAAAAAAAGTTGCTTTTAATATCAGTGTCTTTCGTTGTGATAAAAATAAAAAATAGGTACAATTAGGAACATAAAAAGTAGCGTTACTATAGAGCCCTTATCACATTGTTTCTATAGGAAGATTCCTTATTTTCCCTTTCTTTTTTTCTTTGGTCTTTTTGAGGCAGGGTCTCCCTGTAGACCGAGCTGGCCTAGAACCCACTATGTAGACCAGGCTGGCCTTGAACTCACAGAGTGCTCCTGCCTGCCTCTGCCTCCAGAGTGCTAGGATTAAAGGCTTGTGCCACCATGCCTGGCCTTATTTTCCCTTTCATGACTACTTTTGGCTCCACTTCCTCAACCAGAAAACAAATTTGAGGCACTGATAAAAGTGGCTCATTGACATTCTCGAGATTCTACTTTGGACCTTTGCTTCTGTTAACTGCCACAATTTCACCTATATTCACCTCAAGTTGCTTCCTTTTATTTTGGGGGTGTTTCTAAGTTAAGTAAAAATTGGGCTATGAAATTGTTAGGATTACAGAAATCAGAACTATTCATGACATAATGTTATATTAAAAGAATAGAATCAGACTGGGATTTTAGCTCAGTGGCAAAACACTTGCTTAGCATGGCAGGCCCTGGGTTTGATCCCTAGCACTGAAAAAAAAGAAAAACATAAAAAAGGGCAAGAGAAAGAATAAAGCTCTTGTGTGCACTGCTTGAACTGTACAAAATGTCATATTAAGGTTAATTTAAAGTTGTTGGAGTGGTAATTGTGATCTTTAAATATTAACATTACATTTTCAATGGACTAGTAATGTGAAGAAATCCCTAGCTGAGACAATCACTAACTCAGCGTGTAAGCTGCAATATGGAGCAACCCCAGAGAGAGCAAGCAGCTCCAAACATCAGTGACAGGTCTGTGTAGGTGTATTTAAGCTTATTTTTGAGTGCCATTAATTGTAACAATTATAGCTTTCCACTAGTATTCAATTATACCTGTATAGGAACACTCCAGCATACTACTGTACAAAGGAAACAGCTACAACACATGAAGAATACATTATATAACATGACAGAACAGGTATTTGTATTAAAAAAAGACTGAACAGATCTTCCTCAGGGCGAAATTGTGTAACCATAGCATTCTAAACATTTCAGGGTCATGCTCTGAAGGGGCTAGAGGGATGGCTCAGCAGTTAAGAGCACTGACTGCTCTTGCAGAGGACCCGGGTTTGATTCCCATCACCCACATGGCGGCTTCGAACTGTCCTTAACTCCAGTTCCAAGGGAATCTGAAGCCGTCTTCTGACCTCTGTGGCATTGCACAAAACAGGTGCACTCACACGCATGCAGGCAATACACTTATTAAAAAAAAATAATAATAATAAAGGACGGGCAGCATGCCTTTAATCCCAGCACTGGGGAGGCAGAGGCAGGCGGATCTCTGTGAGTTCAAGGCCAGCCTGGTCTACATAGTGGGTTCCAGGACAGCTGAGGCTACAGGGAGACCCTGTCTCAAAAAGACCAAAAATAAATAAATAAATAAATAAATATAATATTAAAAAAAATAAAGAAAAAGAAATAGCTCTTGTCTTTAATATCAGTTTTAGGTGTCTTCTGTGCTTAAGGAAAAAATTATTTTATTGTATTTTTTAGTGGCTTATCTTGGAAATAATGAATTCTTAAAAACATCACTTTTAAGTTACTATGAAATGAAATAATATTCTAACATTATAAAGTAAACTGTTAAAAGCATTTGCCATCATCTGTAACTACATGCCCATGTGAACCACAGTTTCAGGATATGATATGAAATAAAATTTGTAAGTAGATCATATTGTGAAGCTGTCATCAATAATCCCTCCTTTAAAAATTTTTCATATTCATTAAGATAGACCCAAGATTCTCACTTACACATTTCATAAAAGATAAATACTGAACTTATAAGGGAAAATCTATGTCAACAGTATTTTTTATTTATGTAGTGAGGGTCAATATGAGATTTATTTGTGTATAAATGTGTGTGGGGGGTGTGCCATGGCTCAGGTGTGGAGGAAAGAGGACAACTTGCAGGAGTCAGTTCTCTCCTTTTACCACATGGGTTTTCAGGTAGGCAAGTTTGGCAGCAAGAGTCCTTACCCACTGAGCCATCTGGCTGGCCCAAGATTATTTTTTAAATTCTACAGCTGAGTACATGCCTAGCATACATGAGGCCCTGGGCTCATTCCCAAGCATGCCACCCCCCTCCCCGCAACCCAAAACAAACAAACAAAACAAAACCAATCAAACAAAAATCCCAACTAAGGTGCTTTAAAAAGTATGAAAAATTATTGCTTTAGACCAAGAGTCATCAACTCATAGCCCAATGGACAAATATGGAACTTTGTTTAATTTTATATATAGTTTTATTGGAACACAGAAATACCCAATAATTTATACATTGTACATGGCTGCTTTTGCACCATAGTGGTAGAAGCATATAATAATGGCAGAAACTACATGGCCTGCAAGCTTTTTTACTATCTGGCTATTTATAGAAAAAGACCATGGACTCCTAATTTACTCACATGCTAATAATTCATTAACGTAGAAGTTTATGTATTACAGTACAGCTTCTTTTTGTTGTTACTGAGAAAAGCTCATGTAGTCTAGCCTGATCTCAAACTCACTAGGTAGGTAGGTGAGGATAACCTTGAATTACTGATTCTCTTGTCTCTACCTTCTAATTGCTGGTACACGCATGTACCACTATGCGGTCTCAGCAACTTTCCTGTAAGCAGCCCACATCTACACTTGATGTTTTACTTTCCATGAATCTGGGAGAAGCCCATATCCATGCTCTTGGGTGTATCTTATGTCTTCTGAATTCCTTTTTCTTATAACCCTTGTGATTACACCCACATTAAAAATATATATTTATTAAACCCCATGTGCTGACAGCTTCAGTTGTCAACTTGACACACCTGGGTAGAGGGACTCTCAATTGAGGAACTGCTTCCATTGGATTGGCCTATGGCCATGTCTGTGGGGCATTTTCTTGATTACTGGGTGATATGGGAGGGACCAGCCCATTGTGGGCAGTGCCACTCCTGGGGAGGTGGTCCAGTGTTATATAAGAAAGCAGGCTGAGCACAGGCCAGGGAAGCAAGCCAGAAAGCAGTGTTCCTCGACAGCCCGTGCTTCATTTCCTGCCTCCAGGTTCCAGTTCTGAATTCCTACCCTGACTTACCTCAGTGATGAACTGTGACCTGGGAGATGTAAGATAAAATAAATCCTTTCCTATCTAAGTTGGTTTTTGTCAATGTTTTTGTCACTGCGGTAGAAAGTAACTAACAACAATTCTGCATCTATTAAAAAAATATATATATAGGGCCAGGCGTGGTGGAACACGCCTTTAATCCCAGCACTTGCAAGGCAGAGGCAGGCAGATCTTTGTGAGTTCAAGGCCAGCCTGGTCTACATAGTGAGTTCCAGGACAGCTGGAGTTACAGGGAGACCCTGTCTCAAAAAGACAAAACATATATATATATGTATGTATATGTATATGTATATGTATATGTATATAAAAGCAACAACAACAATCACAACAAAACTGTCGGTCCATGTTGGGTTGCAAAAATTTGAAATCAGTAAAAGGTTTCTAAATGCACCAACCAAAAATTAATTCAAAATCAAACAAGTAATGAATCTGAAGTGTTTGCGGCAGTGCTTGCTTGTACATAGAAGAGCTTTACCAAAGTGTTAGTTCTAAACACATAACAGGCCCATTTTGCACTGCATATGCCATCGTGGCAAGCAATGCCAATAAATGTGCTTTGAAAACCGTGACTCAGCATTGAGGCTACTGTATGTTACAGATTGGAGTACTTTTACTGTATATATAAAGTTTACTGTTTCTATAGAAACATAATGGTTTATGGGCTGGAGAGATGGCTCAGTGATTAAGAGCACGGGCTGCTCTTGCAGAGGACCCAGGTTGGATCACCAGCACATGGTGATCACATGGCACCTAAGAACCATCTGTAATTTCAGTTCCAGGGGATCTGACATCTTCTTTTGACCTCCACAGGCATTGCACGACACGGGCACACTTACATACAGGCAATACACTCATACATATAAAATAAAAATAAAATATTTTTTAAAAAGAAACATAATAGTTTAATTATAGAAAACAAAAATTTTTTGTTTGTTTGTTTTTGAAACAGGGTCTCACTATGTAGCCCTAACTGGCCTGGAACTTACTATGTAGACCAAGCTGGTCTCCTAAGTGCTGGGATTATAGATATGTACAATTTAAATATTCCTCAGCATGTATCAAATTTGGCACATATTTGGATTGTATTGTGCTAAGATGCTGGATCTAAATTTTTCAATACATTTATTTATTGAAAAGATTTTACCCTTAACTGCTGAGCCATCTCTCTAGCCTTCTCCTTAATTTGTTTTTATTTTTATTTATTTATTTTCTTGTCTTTTTGAGTCAGGGTCTCCCTGCAGCCCCAGCTGGCCTGGAACTCACTATTTAGACCAGGCTGGCCTCAAACTCACAGAGATCCTCCTGCCTCTGCCTCCCAAGTGCTGGGATTAAAGGCATGTACACCATGCCCAGATAAAAAGATTTATTTTTAATTATGTGTATATGTGTGTGTCTGTATATGGGAATATACATGTGTGAGTCCAGGTACCTGTGGATTCCAGAAGAAGGCATTGGATCTCCTGGAGCTGGAGTTACAGGCAGTTGTGAGCCACCTAATGTGGGTGTGGGGAACCAAACTCAGGTTCTCTGGAAGAGCAATACATGCTCTTAACAACTGAGCCATCTCTCCATCACCGTATTTATGTATTTATGTATGTATGTATGTATGTATGTATGTATCTATCTATCTATCTATCTATCTATCTATCACCTATCATCTATCTATTTATTTTTGTCTTTTTGAGACAGGGTGTCCTTGTAGCCCCAGCTGTCCTGGAACTCACTATGTAGACCAGGCTGGCCTCGAACTCACAAAGATCCGCCTGCCTCTGCCTCCCAAGTGCTGGGATTAAAGGAGTGCACCACCATGCCTGGCCCACATTTATTTATTTATTGTGTGAGTGCGAGCATATACATGCTATAGCACATGTATGGAGGTCAGAAGACAACTTGTATAAGTCGGTTCTCTCTGGTGGAAAGTACCTTTACCTATTGAGCCAACTTGCTGGCCCAGACTGCTGAATTTGGGCTTTGGTTTTTTTTTTCGGTCTTTTTGAGACAGGGTCTCCCTGTAGCCCCAGCTGACCTGGAACTTGCTATGTAGACCAGGCTGGCCTCAAACTCACAGAGATCTGCCTGCCTCTGCCTCCCCAGTGCTGGCATTAAAGGTGTGCACCACCACGCCTGGCTGTTTGTTTTTTTTTTAAGACAGGGTCCCACAGGTCTCACTCTCTATCCCTGGCTGGCCTTGAACTTGCTATGTAGACCAGGTTAGCCTTGATCTCACAGGATTTTAATAAAAAAGACATCTCTGAAGCAAAGGATAGTGTGTATTCACTACACTTTGAAGAATCTGTACTCACCTGTCTTGGCTTGGGAATCAGGTGCTGTGATCTCCATGATGAGATTTTCTAGAGAAGTGCCCTTGCAATTGATTTCTTCCACTAGAATTCTTTTACTTGCCCAGTCATCTAGGAGACTCTGTTAAAAGAACAAAATTGCTAACTGTAACATCTGTGGGCCTCTTCCTCATCAAGTGGGACAGCTGTTCTAGATATAGTCCCTAACTTTTGGGCATGCCTTAAGAAACTATCCTCATATATTCAGCCATTCTGAAATCCTGGTGTAGTAAGTCAAGGAATGGGAGAGTGATAGTCTGGAATTTTCAGAACCTTCTCCTTCATTTGTTCATGCATTAAATATTTATTAGAACGTACTATAGATTAGGCACCATGCCAAACACTGGAGATACAACACAGAACAAATAGGATAACATGGTTCTTTTATTTATTTATTTATTTATTATTATTATTATTTTTTAGTTTTTATGAGAGTCTCATGTATTCCAGGCTGCCCTTGTATTCCTGGACCATCCTACAAGGTAGACAACCACTCCTGGTTGTTGTTTACTTTTTGTTTAAGGAAGGGTCTCACTATGTAGTCCAGACTGACCTATTGATGCTCCAGCATTAGACTACTGAGTACTAATATTAGAGGAATGAGTTACCACACATGATTTTATGACACAGTTCCTAAAACTAAGAGTTTGGGTTATCAGTTGCATTATATAATAACTGTTATGGAAGCACATCTAATTGCCTACAGGGAGGGAAGCTCTGAGTTAAGACAACAGTTTGCCAGGTGAATAAAATCATCATATGTGAAAAGGAGAGAGGAAATAACTAGAGAACAAATGAGGAACTAGATATTGAAGTGTACAGAAATGTAGACTGATAGGCTACTCTTTACATTTATCAGGGGAAGCTTATGTTGGATTTGAGACAGGGCTCAATCACAGAAAGCCACTAGGAAATAACAGCATCAGCTCTAAGACAAAAGTATCAGGTCATGCTAAGTCTCAAAGATGAGATAGCCTGCCACAGAAATAAGCATTACTCATTTCAAAGCAGGCATATCTCTTAGCCTACCTTGTTCTACAATAATATGACAATTTGCTTAGCTTGACTTTGATTCTAAGCTATAAAGTAGATGCAGAGAAAGACACAGAACCATCAGTATCTAACAAGCTCATATGATCTAACCTCAAATCAACCACAATCTCTGCAAGTTAAATCTTTCATTAATCTTTTTTTTTTCTTGGTCTTTTTAAGACAGGGTCTCCCTGAACTTATTATGTAGACTAGGCTGGCCTCGATTTCCCAGAGATCCACCTGCCTCTCCTCCCCAGTGCTGGGATTAAAGGTATGTCCACATATGGCTCATTAATCATTCTTTTTTTTAAAAAAAAATGATTATTTTTATTTCTACGTGCATTTTTGTTTTCATGTGTACTGCCTGCATGTGTATGATGAGTGCGCCTGTGTTGTGCAATGCCCACAGAGTCAGTAGGCTGTGTCTGTGTCTGACACTCCTGGAACTGTAGTTATGGACAGCTGTTAGCCACCATGTGGGTGCTGGGTATTGAATCTGAGTCCTCTGCAAGAGCAGCTGGTGCTCTCTAACCGCAGAGCCATCTCTCCAGCCCTCATCAGTCATTCATTTCTTTAAAAATTTCATTTATTATTTTCATTTTATGTGTATGCATGTATTGCCTGCATGTAGGTAAGTGTACCCATGTCATGCAATGCCCATGGGGGACAGAAGAGGCTGCTGGATCCCCTGGGACTGGAGTTATGGACAATTGTTAGCTGCCATGTGGGTGCTGGGATTCGAACCCAGGTCTTCTACAAGAACAACCAGTGTTCTTAACTGCTGAGCCATCTCTCCAGCCCCATTAATCATTCTTGATTATTAAGGGTCATAGCCCTAAAATAATGTGTTGACATGTAGGATATCTAAAAAATCCAGGGAAATCTGGTGACATCTGTTGGACACCATGTGAACAATGACTGCTAAGCTGTTTGGATCTGAATACTCAGTATGTGGAATTATTAGGTTGTATTAGGTTACTGTGGGGAAGGGAAACTTGAGAAGTCCTGAAAATCTTCTTGAAACACTAAAGACATAATGAACTCAGAATTGAGCAACTTTCTCTTTGTTATTCCAACAGCAAATGCTCTTGACATTCATTCTACGAAAGTATGGATGTAAGAATTCTTTCCTTACACCAGATTTAGATGAGGCAATTTCAATAGAAAGAAACATGTTGGAGTATGAGCAGAGGCTGGATGACTATCAATCAAAGATAGTACAAAAAGGGACTGGAGAGATGGCTCAACAGTTAAGTGCTTGCAGCTCTGTGATTGCAGAGGCCCAGGTTCAATTCCCCACAACCACATGGTAGCTAACAATTTTAAGTCCAGTTCCAGGGGATCTGATGCCCATGTCTGGCCTCTGTGGCCAATGCATGACAAGGGTGCACTTCATCTAGGCAAAACACTCATACACACAAAATAATTAATATATTAAAAAAATACAACAAGGGATTCTGTAGAGGTTGAAGGATTGGTCTCAGCCTTGAAGGTACCTTCCAACCATTTGTTTCTAACTTTTCCTTTATTAGCCAGAGTAGTATCCAGTTCTTTTGCTCTAGTTTCCTAGACCCCATGTCTGCTCAATTGCAAGCATGTAGCTGTCTCAATAATGAATACTAATAATTCTTAAGCTCACAATCATAGTGTAAGCATCTCAAGAACTGGGAATTACTAATTGTTTCTATGCTTCTTTTTTTTTTTTGTCTTTTTGAGATAGGGTCTCCTTGTAGCCCCAGGTTGGCCTTGAACTCATAGAGATTCGCCTGCTTCTGCCTCCCTAGTGCTGGAATTAAAAGCGTGCACCACCAAGCCCGGCCCTTTATGATGTATTTTTAAGTACTTATAATAGCATGAGCAGTATTTAACAAATTAGTGCTGGTTTTCTGAGAATATTTCATGTAGCCCAGGATGGCCTCAAATATGTAGCTGAGGCTAGCCTAAACTGTTGATCTTACTGCTTCTACTTCAAAAGTTTTGGGATTAGAGGCATGTACCACCAGGTCTGGCCTCTTTTTTTTTGGTCTTTTTTGAGACAGAGTCTCCCTGTAGCCCCAGCTGTCCTGGAACTCACTATGTAGACCAGGCTGGCCTTGAACTCATAGAGATCCGCCTGCCTCTGCTTCCCAAGTGCTGGGATTAAAGGCATGCATCACCATGCCTGGCTTTTTTTTTTTTTTTAAATCTTTTTGAGACAGGATCTCCCTGTAGCCCCAGCTGGCCTGGAACTCATTATGTAGACCAGGCTGGCCTTGAACTCAGAAATCCGCCTGCCTCTGCAGGAACTAAAGACATTTGCCACCACACCTGGCCTCGCTTTGGTTTTAAAATAGGAAATTTTACTGTGCTAGGTTCTGTGTATGGATGTATGGAATCACATGAAGAGAGGAATTTCTATTGTGATGCATACAAATTAGATTTTTCATGCTACTTTCCTACCACAGCCAGAGTTCCATTTGTATAAACTTCCAAACTACTTTCTAGCCAGATTCCTGGGGGACCCTTTTGTTTACCTACCTTTAAGTGTTCAATGTGCCTTTCCGACTCTTTAGCACTCATGAAAGCCTCTGCAGGTAGAATATGCCCTTCAGTTTCTTTCAGCCATTTTTGGAAGGTCTTAATCAGCTTCCGGAATTCATCCAACTTTTCCTGGCAAGATGAAGCATCTTTCTCTCTGTCAACAACAAAGACATTTTGTTACTTGCCAGACTAAGCTTTATAAAATGGACTGAAACTAAGCTCATTCTGGGACTCTAGGCATCAATTTCCTAACACAGCCCTTCTTCTCAAAGCAAGTTTGGCTGTATAACCACATACAATGTAGAAGAGCATCAAACTCAAGCATCTATTGCCCTTGTTTGGACATTTCTGGGGAAAGAAGTCTTTAATCTTACTCTAGGCTAAAGTGAAAGTGAGAAAACTAAAGGGAGCCTGCTATTTAGATCCTATGATACAGCGGAAAGAATGCTGGCTTTGGATTTCCAATCCAGCTCTGTTACATTTCAGGTATTTGACTCTTTCAAGACCCAATTCAAGTGCTGAATCTAAGGCCCACAGAAGTTAGATGATTGGCACTAGGCCACTCATGCCCATACATAAAATGAATCAAGAAGTGAGGTTTGGAGATGTCACATCTATTGGAGACCAAGCCAGAGGTCCTGGTTTCTCAGGTGGCTACAAGACCTTCCGCATCAAAGAGGAAAAACAAAGCCTTCTTAGCCTTTGTCCTCAACCTCTCCATTAAATAACCCACTGCTATTTATTTAGGTTTGGGCTGTTCTTAATTTTTAATATTTGTTTCTTCTTTGTTTTAAAAAAAATTTTTTTTTTGGTCTTTTTGAGACAGGGTCTCCCTGTAGCCCCAGCTGTCCTGGAACTCACTATGTAGACCAGGTTGGCCTTGAACTCAGAGATCTGCCTGCCTCTGCCTCCTGAGTGCTGGGATTAAAGGTGTGTGCCACCACGCACAGCTAAAATATTTTATGTGTGTGTTTTGCCTACATGTATGTAAGTGTACCATGTGCATGCAATGCCTATGGAGGCCAGAAGGTGTCAGATCCCCCATAACTGAAGTTACAGATGGTGGGTTAGTGCCATGTGTGTGCTGGAACTGAAGCCAGGTCTTCAGTGTTCTAAGTGCTCTTAACTTCTAAGTCAACTCTCCAGTCTCCCCTCCCCCCTTTTTTTTTGAGACAGAGTCTCCCTGTAGCCCCAGCTATGTAGACCAGGCTGGCTTCAGTCTTACAGAGATCTGCCTGCCTCTGCCTCCTGAGTGCTAGGATTAAAGGCATGTACCATCATGCCCAACCTATGCTGGCTTCAAACTCCTGATCTTCCTGTTTCCATATCCTGAGAGCTAGGATTATAAGTGTGTTCCATTACATCTGGCTC
The DNA here is from genome assembly GCF_000622305.1 of Nannospalax galili. Classification (NCBI taxonomy): domain Eukaryota; kingdom Metazoa; phylum Chordata; class Mammalia; order Rodentia; family Spalacidae; genus Nannospalax; species Nannospalax galili. Next base: position 2,922,023 of record NW_008352899.1, on the reverse strand, counting down.
TAAGTGTTGGTTTGTGAAACCATTTTCTTCTAGTTATCAAGAATATATTTACATCTTAAACTAAGATAAGAGGTCTTGGGGCTAGAGAGATGGCTCAGTGGTTAAGAGCACCGGCTGTTTCAGTCATTGAGGGTGACTGCAAGAGTTGATGTAGAGGATGCCTGCCAGCCAGAGGAGGAAGTCCTAGATAGATGCAGAAGAATGCTCATCAGGTGGGAGCTAACACAGGGTGAGGACAATGGGAGATACAGTCAAAAAGTAGGATCTTGGGTTGGAGATCTCAGGCTGGAGAACAGCACTGGGTATTCTTGCAGAAGATACAAATTCAAATCCCAGCACCCACAAGGCAGCTAACAACCATTCATAACTCCAGTTCCAGGGGATCTGAGACCTTCTTCTGTCCTTTGAGGGCATTGCACGACACAGGTGCATGAACACACATCCAGACATAACACTCATACACATAAAAAAATAAAAATAAGTAAATCTCTCTGTAACTCCAGTTCCAGGGGATCTGATGGTCTCTTCTGTACTCCGAGGGCATTGCACGACACGGGTGCACTTACCTACATGCAGGCACTACATGCATACACATAAAATAAAGAAAATAAGTAAAAAAAAAAGTAAATAAAAAAATTTTTTTTAAAGATAAGAGATCTTATTTATGATCATAAACCTATGTAAAGCTTGTAATGGGGACTCATGACTTCAATAGTAAACTAAAATTAGTATTTGACATACGTTCTTCTGTTTGTGATAAAAGAAGAACCTACACATTTCTCTAAAATAACAACTTAATATTGTTTAAAAGAGCATTGGGACTATGAATACAATTCTTAATCATTCCTCAGAAGCCTCCTGTAATTTTCCTCCTTATTTTAAATTCTGTCATAATCCTACTTGTTATGTCAAATTTGTTCTGTTGCTTCAGGTGACCTGGGTATTTGGTTGTAGAGATCAAGAACTCACCCTGGGGCTGAGAAGAATCATTTGTACTAGAAATCGGTAAGCATCAAGTGGATTGGGGAGCTTGCCTAAAGGAGGCACTTTCTGACTTCCTATGTATGGCTCAGTAGCAGAGTTATGGATGCCATTTGTTTTAGTAAAGGAGGAAGAGAAGATCATTTCATCCAATAGTGAGAGAGGAACAGTTTCATAACAATGGCCAACCCAGGTGAACACTACCTTTCTTGAACTGTCTTCTGCAGCTCTGTGAAATCCTTTTTGAGATTCTGTATCTTGTCCTGGTGCTGGGACAGGTCCAGTGCAAAGCCACAAGAGCCCAGTGCAGTAAGTAGCTGCTCAAGAGTGTCTAAGTTCTCCTGTTGGTCTTCCATTTCCAAAGTGAGCACCTGTTGAACACATTAAAGACAATATATTAAATGATATGATCCTTTTTATTATTTTATATTTGTGTGTGTATATATATGCTGTGTTATATGTGTGTGCATGTTCGTGTGAGTGAAGGTGTGCACATGCCAGTGTGCATGTGGAGGTCATGGGACCTCTACCGCAGGTCCTTGCTTTTCACCTTGTTTGAGACACGGTCTTTCTGTTGTTGTTCCCTGCTGAGGATGTCAGGCTAGCCCGAGAGCTTCCAGGGATTCTCTTTTCTTTGCCTCCCATCACGTTGTAGAAGTACTGGGATTACAAAAGCACACTACCGTGTCCAGCTTTACATGCAAAAATGCACCAAAACCCTCCAATTTTATTTAATGTGTTGTGGCCAAAATACTAGTGTAGTTCCAAAACTCTTATACATGTATTGTAGGATAAAGGAAATACATGGGACAGCTGGAAACTAGGGCTCTCCATACAGGAAAGCAAGATACAAATGTGGAATGGAGGAAGAATCCTATAGTATTGAGTTTTATTGGATAATTGATATGCTTCCATGAAACATGAATATTTTCCTAATGATATCTGGTGACAGGACCTAGAAGCAATGAAATACCTGTATATCATTTAGTGTCCAGATTTTGGTATCTAATTGTCATGTCCTATCAAAAGTAAATCTTCATGGGGAAAATAGATGATTTCAGGTATGGGATATGAAAATCAGAAGTTACTCACAGGTTAATAGGGACATGTCAAAAAGACATAGGAGACAGCTTAAAAGAGGTCCTACTGACCAACCTTGGGGAAACTTCTGTATATCATAAAAAATAATGGATATAATCCCAGTGTGGTAGCGCACGCCTTTAATCCCAGTACTTGGGAGGCAGAGGCAAGTGGATCTTTGTGAGTTCAAGACCAGTCTGGTCTATATAGCGAGTTCCAGGATAGCTGGGGCTACAGAGAGACCCTGTCTCAAAAAGACCAAAAAAAAAAAAAATGGATATAGCTCATAATCAAACTGTCTCTCCCTGATACTCTTATAATAAAAGTATCAGTAAATCTAGCAAAGTGTATACTATTATGTATTGAGGCATTCCTTCTACTTCACTACAAGGTTTGAAATTATTCAAAACCGAAAAATTTAGAAAATAAGACAAAAGATCCCACTTGGAAAATGGAAAAAAGAAAACTGGATAATTGGATAGGGCTCGTTAGATGGCTCAGCAGGTAAAGGTGCTTGCTGCCAAGCATGTGTTCAAATATATACACAAACACAAAATAAATGTTAAAAAAAAAAAAAGCTGAATAACTCAAGACAATGATGTAGGAATGGATGCTGAGGTTCTACATGTGGAATGGGGGTTGATGTAGCCATTCTAGAGCTCAGATTGACCACTACTTACAAGTCACACATATAAGTAATGCTATGACTCAGTAATTACACTCTGAGGTAGTTAATGCTTTTTACCTAGTATTTCTAGCTATGTCCCTTCTAGATACATTGTAGGATTACATTTCCCAACATCTTCTAAATTTTGACATGGATATCTGCTTGCTTTTAAAAAACTTTTTTGGGGGCTGCTTTAAAAAAATGTGTATGCCTGCATGTATGTAAGGGAATCCATGCAATGCAATGCCTGTGGAGGCCAGAAAAGGGTGCTAGGTCCCTAGGAACTAGAGGTACAGACAGTTAACTGCCCTGTGGGTGCTAGGAACTGAACCTGGGTCCTCTAGAAGAGTAGCCACAGCTCTTGACCACTGAGCCATCTCTCTAGCACCAAAAGGCGCTTTGACTAATGAAAGGCAAATGGCTATGCTGTACACTCCTCCTTTCATAGCAGATCATGAAGGCACATGTCTGGATGAGGTCTCTATCAACCTGCATATGTCAAAGATGAGCTGAATGCACCTGCTGATCTGGGATTAACCTCTACGTAGTATGAGTGAAAAAAAAATCTAGACTGTGTTTTTCAAAAATAGATAATTTCTAAGATAATGCAGGTAAAGCTTCCAGTATATTGACTAACAAAGTTTGTGCTCAGTAAATGCTGTTTTTCTCTTTGCCCTTCCTTTTATTCTGACAAAATGACAGGTACCCATCCTCACCTGGATCTGCTGGGAGAAATGTGCAATATCTTGATCGGGCTGATTCCCAGAGGCCAACATTCGACTTTTGTTTTCCACAAACTGCTGCAGCTTGTTGGAGAGCTGCTCAAACATCTCTGCCTGGGGCAGGAGCTTCTTTAGGTTGCTCTCCCTTTCTTGCTGCTGGAGCTGGAGCTGCTCGAAGCGCTGGCTCACCTCTGCCAGTTTGCCCTGCAGTACTGATGCTGTGGTGCTGTCAGCCGTCTCCATGAATCGAGTGACCATCTCATGGGTGGCTTCCAAGCTGCTCTTTTGCCGAGCAATGTCCTGCTTTAGTTTCTGTTATCAAGAACAAGTCTGATTTTGGCTTACTTCCAAGATATCTGGGTCACAAATTAATAACTTTGTAGTAACTCCATTTATAAGATTAGAGGACTATAACTGAGCCTGTGGAATGCTACATAGTTCATCCCTTTAATTCTCTACCCATTCCACGAAATTATTTTCCTTTCCACACTTTTGCTTTGGCTCAACAGTAGTTTGGAAATTGGGGAGAAATATCTTTTTTCCATCTTTTTTGTGGTACTTGGAAGTGAACGCAGGATCTTATGCACATTGATTATGTGTTCTATCACTGAGCTAAACTCCCAGTTCCTATGGTAGAAATATTTTTACATGAACTAGTTATCACCTCTAAATCTTATTAGAAGATTCGTGGACATGAATTTTTCCCGTTACTTTTTCTTGCTTTGGTCTTTTTGAGATAGGGTCTCCCTACAGCCTCAGCTGGCCTGGAACTTACTATGTAGACCAGGCTGGTCTTAAATGCACAGAGATCCACCTACTTCTGCCTCCCAAGTGCTGGGATTTCACCTGTGACTTTTTTTAAAGTTACCACAGAAATGGCAAAAAACATCACTTATTAAAACACTCAGGATAGAGTCTTACCATGTGGTTGGCCAGGGCTTCTTGAATGACTCCTGATGAGAGTGATGCTGCCTGCTTCTCTTCCAGATTTTGTTCAACTTCCCTTATGGACTGCAAAAGGCTCTCCAGGCCTTCCTGGACACTCTGAGACTGAGCAATTGCCTTCTGTAGCAGAGCAGAGCGCTCAGCCAAACTACAGGAGAGGCTCTGAAAGCAGCTGAGTATGGAATCTGGAAAATCAAGGGTATGAGAGGAAACATGGGACACCACTTTCATAATTTGTTCTTAAAAATAGAAGCAGTTGTGGTACTTGGTATTAGTCTCTGACTGCTGCAAAATGAGCTTCTTTGATGAGTGGTGACTGGGTGGTATATTTGTCTGTAAATATAAGGACACATATTTTGCACATAATAAGAAATCACATTAGTAATGTGAGAGTTTTGGGGCTTTCTCTAAGATCTATGAACACTCTGGCCATGTGTATTAGGTTATACTACAGTATCACACTTGAGTTTCCTTCCTTTGAGTGGGCTTTTAGTCAAATTAGGTAGCTGTTGATTGCCCCCAAGACAAAAGTGCCACTACTACACCAATGACATATGCTGTGCTGGCAATGGATGTGGTATTTGGTTTGAAACAGAGTCCTACAAGCTCCTGGGAACCTGCTCATATGATTCTATGGCATAGGTGTCAGCATACACAAGACCCATGCAAACTCAGGCAGAGAGTAACCCAGCATAGAACTGGAAAAACGAACAGCAGACCCCAATCTTATCTAAAGGCATGTTGGCAACTGATTGCTGCTAGATGAGGAACATCTGATCTTCCTAAAACAAAGGGCTCTAGATAGGCTGACTAGACTCAGGCAATGGACTTGCCCTGGAGAACGGCTGGGGGCTATGGCAGCTAACAACTGTCCGTAACTCCAGTCCTAGGGGATCCGACAGCCTCTTCCGACCTCCGCAGGCATTGCACGACACGACACGGGAGCACTTACCTTCATGTAGGCAATGCACTCTTTAAAAAAAAAAAAAAAAAAAAAAGGAAGCAAGAGCCGGGTGTGGTGGTACACACCTTTAATCCTAGCAGGTGGGGCAGGTGGATCTCTGGGAGATTGAGGCCAGTGTGGTCTACATAGTGAATCCTAGGACAGCTGGAGTTATAGGGACACCCTGTCTCAAAAAAAAAATATGTATGTGTGTGTATGTATGTTTGTACGTATGTATATAGCAAGGTGTTGTAGTATATTGCTGTAATCCCAGCACTCTGGAAGCTGAAGCAGAAGGATTGAAGAGTTTGAGGCCAGCCTGAGCTTCATACTGAGTTCAAGGCTAGCCTGAGATACATACATAGCAAGAATCTGACCTCAAAAACCCTGAAAATAGAACCAGCAAACAAAGAACAAAAGATATTAAAACAAATAGAAGGAATATGCTTGAAGTCCATTACTACAGGAACCAAATTCAACAAACATTAGTTGTTTAAGATTGTGAGAGCCAGAGATTATGCAGGATGCTGAGGATTAAAGAATGTTAAGATAAAGTCTGTGGTTTCATTAAAACAACATAGGCAGAGGAAAACAACACAACTAACTATAAAAAAGTCCTAAGTGCCATATTGGCACAAGTCGTAGAGAAATTCAGAAAGAATTTTTTTTTCTTTTGAGTGATGGGGTAGTGGTTTAGGATTTTATAAAAGAAATAATCTTTCAGGTCTCTCTCCTTCCTTCCCTCCCCTTCCCCTTGACAAGTAAAAACTATAGATATTTGTGGTACACATATGATATTTTGAGATGCACATACATTATGGAATGACTAAATCAAGTTAGTTAACACATGTGCTACCTCACAAGCATACTTTTTGTAGTGAGGACACTTAAAAAAAATCTATCTTCTTAGCAATTTTCAAGTATATAATGCATTAACTAAAGCCATCATGATATATCTTTGAGTAAATCTTGAAGGATGAACAAAATTTCATAATTCATGGAGAGCACAACAAAATAAATTTTAGCAGCTAAGAAACAGGAAAAAACTTCAGGGCCAGTATAACTCAGAAATGATTTGTATATTTGTCAAATAAAAGAAGTGGGATTCGACTAAATGGCAGATGCTAAAAGGGTTGAAGTCAGAAGGTGAAATTATTTGATAGTGCAGTAATAGTTTACTGGAGAGTGAGCTCTTTGATGAGACCTTGCAAGAAGTGTATGTTGGCTACCCTTAGCTTAGTACTCCAGATACTTGTATGACACAGTGATATATACTGCAAAACAAAGATTCACAGTACAACTTGAGAGAGTTGGGTTACTGTTGCTGCTTTATACCTGCAGTGTCTTGAACAAGCTTAGGGTCCAGGGCTGGTTCTCCTTCAATTTCTAAGAGGTCATGAGCTGCTTTCTGGAGCTTTTCTACAGGTACTTGGTGCTCAGCCAACTCCTCCTGTAAATGCTGCTTATCCATAGAAAAACAAAGAAACAAACAAAAAAAAAACATCTCAGTAAATAATCAAAGGTGATCCTAGGAACCCAGAACTACTAACTATAGAGAAAAATTCTGTTTATCCACAGCCATGTATATTAAAATAGTTTACAAACTAGGGGGGCTAGAGAGATGTCTCAGCAGTTAAGAGCACTGGCTGTTCTTGCAGAAGACCCACCTTCAGTTCCCAGCACCCACATGGTGGCTAACAATTCCAGTTCCAGGGGATCTGACGCCCTCTTCTGGCCTCCGTGGGCATTGCATGACATGATGCAATTACACACATGCAGGCCATACACTCATACACATAAAATAAAAATAATAAAGAAAATATTTTTAAAATTATTTTAATTTTATGTATATGTGTATGGCCTGCATGTATGGAAGTGCACCTGTGCCACACAATCCCCACAGAAGTCAGAAGAGGGTGTTGGATTCCCTGGAACTGGAGTTATGGACAGTTGTGGGTGCTGGGATTTGAACCAGGGTCTTCTGCAAGAACATTCAGTATTCTTAACCTCTGAGCCATCTCTCCAGCCCTAAAGAAAATCTTTTAAAGAATTTACAAATTGGATCTTGTCTAAGGCATCTCAGCTACTGCCTTTAATCTTTGCAAATATTTACTTTTTTTTTTTTTTTAAGACAGGGTCCCACAGGGTCTCACTCTCTATCCCTAGCTGTCCTGGAACTCACTATGTAGACCAGGCTGGCCTTGAACTCACAAAGATCTGCCTGCTTCTGTCTCCCAAGTGCTGGGATTAAAGGTGGGAGCCACCACACCTGGCTACAATTATTTACTTTTTGTTGGTGCACTCTAAGCCATGCAATATAAGACTTTGACACACAAACATGGTCTACATCTGGGCTTACCTTTGTCATTGCAAGCTGCTGCTGCAGGACTCCAGGGTCAGAGGCAACTGTATCTGAGAGGAGCTTCTTCACATTGGTCTCACAAGTCAACATCCAGGCCTGCAGGCTGTCGGCACTGCTCTGGAATTGCTGATACTGGCTTAGCAGCATGTTTAGGTGAGAGCCCAATTGTGCACACTATGCCAAAGGAGGAAAAAGAAAAGTAGAGCTGTAAGGTCAGGCCAAAGGCAGGTTCCAGAACAGAGCCCAAAGAGCCAAGCCCTGATTGTTTCAGAGAACTTACTGCAAATTTCACATTAAAGTGTGACTATCTGTCATATTATTCCAATATATTATTCATTTTATCCTTAACCATAGTCCCAGGAAAACTTAATGAGTTGTATGATATGCCACCAAAAAAATACACATCAGGGGGCCGGAGAGATGGCTCAGCAGTTAAGAGCACTGACTGCTCTTGCAGAGGACCCGGGTTCAATTCCCAGCACACACATGGCAGCTACGAACAGTCCTTAACTGCAGTTCCAGGGGAATCCGAAGCCCTCTTCTGATTTCTGCGGCATTGCACGACACGGGTGTACTCACATACATGCAGGCAATACACTCATACACATAAAATAAAAATAATTAAAAAAAATGTTTTTTTCAAAAAAAAAAAAAAGAAATATACATCACGCTGTAAGCAAATTTTAGAATTGAAAGGCAGAAAAAGTATTCCTTTTGAGAGATTTGCAATATTGACAGAAAAGTTAATAGATTAGATTCCAAATGTTAAGAGGATGAGGGAATTTTGGATTTGTAGGAAAATAAGGATTTACCCTAGAGTGAGCTGTCCAACGACTATCGTTGGCTTAAGTCTTGCTGCACTGTATCTCTTAGAAGTCTAAGATGCTGGTCAAGATACAGGAAGCTGAGTACCTTCATCTTCACTAATGTGTGAGACATTCCCAGCACAGATGGGACCAAGTGTTAGACGATGGGCCCACATAGTCTACTTATATTTGTATAGCTCATAAAACCCATCTGCCGGTGGTCCATACTTCTTACCTCATCCATTATGTCCTATGGTTCATAATTTGAGCCTCAGAAACTACCCACAGTTGTTTGAGGGCGGCTGCCATAATTGTTTCCCTGGAGGCTGTTAGGGTGTCCTCTTACCTTTGAGTGGAGAGCAGTATATCTTTCTGTTGCATCCTTGAGCTTTTCCTTCACTAAGTTTCTGGTGGTTGATGGTTCCCCACCTTCCTCAGAGTTGTTTTCTGTGTCCAAGACTTTTTGTCCTGAGATAGTCACAAATCTCAAGTCTCCTTTGTGGGAAATGACATCCTCTGAGAAGCTTCCTTGCTGCCTTAGCAAGGAGTACAGGGCTTCAGAGCTGCTGCCTCCCTTATGCATGTTCTCCAGCTCTTTCTCAGAACGTTCTAGCCAACTTTCAAATTCCTTGTGGTCCTGAAGGAACTTTTGTAGTTCATCCCGGAGTGTCTGTACCTGCTTCAGCTCTGCCTCTGACTGGACCAGGGAATCTGCATATTGCTCCTTAAGCTCTCTGAGCTTTTCTTGCAGTGTCTGTCGTTCCCCAGGCGTGAGATTGTGGCCATGTTGGTCCAGGAAGGCCTGAGCTGCCTGGGTGGCCAAAATGAAATTTTGCTGCTGAGACAGCAATTCTTGGTGACGTGCCTGGTGAATAAACCCCCAAAACAAAGACCATCAATAGGAAAATGTGAACAATTTGATTATATCTCTAAATTTACATAAGATGAGCTATGTGAATGAAAAAAAAGATGTTATAGATCCTGACTAAAGCTATATAACATGTTAAGGCTTAGCCATGACTAAAATCTGACTTCTTTTACTATATCAAAGTCTACAAGAATGTACAAATGGCTAATATGTAACTATTTTCTGTAACAGAAAGGCTGGATAAGTGAAATATGTCACTTAGATGACCATGAAGACTGTTTGTACTAGTAAAGATCAGAAGATTAATTTATTATATTAAGAGTAAAGAGTACTTCTGAATAGTACTGGTAACCTGCACTTTTTTTTGGGGGGGGGGTCTTTTTGAAGCAGGGTCTCCCTGTATCCCCAGCTGTCCTCGAACTCACTATGTAGACCAGGCTAGCCTTGAACTCACAGAGATCCTCCTGCCTCTGCTTCCCAAGTGCTGGGACTACAGGCGTGCGCCACCATGCCTGGCTTAACCTGCACTTTTATTTGTATGTGTTCTGCCAATAGCTTATATTATGGACCATTCTTCTATTTCAATGGATGATTGTGGAGTACTGTTTGTTTTGAAATATGTTCTTTCTGGCTCAGTGGGGAAAAACACTTGTTGCCAAGACTGACAACCTGAGTTCCATCCCTGGACCGACATGGTGGAGGTAGACAAGTTGTCCTCTGACCTCCACATACATACTGTGGCACACATGAGGGCCCCCTGCCTCCCCAGTATATAGACATGATAAATAAAATATAATAAAAAATGTTCTTCCTGAATCTAATCAAAGAAAGTGGGAATTCAGTGTTCCTATGTATACCTCTATGAAAATATCCACAGAAAAATTACCAGCCTTTTTTTCTAGAATATTGCTCAGTTAGTTTCATCCTGTACCACCAACCAGCACCGTGACAGTTTTGGCTTCTCATATCATCTTAGGAAACCCTAGAGTGACAAATTCTGCTGAAACAGATGATAGGGGTAATATTTAAGCTTTGTCGTATGTCCTCAGTCTCATCCTCCATCTTGCCTGCATTTTGCTTGAATAGGGCAGTTACCTTTCTGATGTGGTGATGCATTGGTTAAGGTGACTAATTGTAGCCCACTGGCTGTCAGGAGGCATCCCTGCTCTATGCTGTTATAAGACTACCAGTCCTGTTCAGGGGGCACAGAACAGTGAATCTTCTAAGTACATAAGAGGCAGAAATGCTACTAATATAGAATAAAGCTCAGACAGGTCCTTCAACAGACTCCTGCAAACCAGCTTTTCTTTGTTACACCAGTATCACTACTGAAATACATGATCCACGTATAATGTAAGTGTCCTGAATATATAATCTGCTTTCAGTCATTCAATAAACTGGACTACACATGCCAGTTAATGTCTTAGGAGATGGCTGATCTCACTGGTTCTTTGCTCTTTTTCCAGTATCTGCCATATAGCAGATACTCAGTATTTGCTGAATGAATAAATGAGTAGATATGTTAAGAAATGGTTTCAGCTTTCAAACCTAGTGTCTTGAAGATAATATAGGCAAAAATAGAATATGGAAAACACTATAACGTAGGAAAAATATGCTAACTTTGGGAAGAAGTGAAGGAGTATTTTTTAGAGGACATAACTGCTAAGCTGAGGTCTGAATAAACAAACAAACAAACAAACAAACTGGCCAAGAAGCTTGCTCTTTAACACTTGAGAGGAAAGAAGAGTCTAAGAATATGCAAAGACTCGGGAGAATGAGAATGCAGTAGCTGAGACTCAAGTGTGAAGAAGAATGAATGATGAGGTAAAATAGGACAGATTCCAGGGGGAGGGTGGTACTCAGGATAGTAAACTACATTAAGAGATTGGACTTGAACTTGAAGGCAAAGGAGGGTTAAGCAGGGAATGGAATGGAGGAAAATAGCCAAAAGGCAAGAAGGTCAGTGGAAGCTATAAAAATAATACAAGTGAGAGCTGACAGTGGTCTAAAGAATATACGGGAGAGTGATGGAGAGAAAGGAATATAGGATGATAACTAGTTCAGGCAATTAAGTGGGAATATAGGAAGGAAAACAGGTTTGAAGGGGGGTTGCATATTACAGAGAAAAATAATTCTGTTTTCAGATTTACAGGTTGCAGAGGCGTGTGTGTGTGTGTGTGTGTGTGTGTGTGTGTGTGTGTGCGTATGTGTGTGTGTTCATATGGGTAAAGGTTAAAGGTCAATCTCAGGTGATTCCTCAGGAGTTGTTCACCTTTTTTTTTTTTTTTTTTTTTTTTTGGTCTTTTTGAGACAGGGTCTCCCGGTAGCCCCGGCTGGCCTAGAACTCTTTATGTAGACCAGGCTGGCCTTGAATTCACAGGATCCTCCTGCCTCTGCCTCCCGAGTGCTGGGATTAAAGGCATGTGCCACCATGCCCAGTGTCACCTTATTTTTTGAGTTACTATCATTTGGACCTGGAACTATGTTAAGCTAGCTTCCCAGCCCCAGGGATCCTCTTGCCTCTTTCTTCCCAGTGCTGGGATTACCAGCATGCACCACCATGCCCAAAGTTTTAATATCAGTTCTGGTAATCAAACTTGGGTCCTAGCCAGATGTGGTGGCACATGCCTTTAATCCCAACACACAGGAGGCACAGGCATAGGGATCCCTGAGTTCAAGGCTAGCCTGGTCTACATAGGCCAGTTCTAGGCCTCCCAGGGCTATATAGTGAGAGCCTGTCCCAAAATAAGTGAGCAAACAACCCCCAAAACAAAAACCAACCAACAAAAAAAAATAAACTTGGGTTCTCATGGTTGTGGAGTAAGCACTTTACTGACTGAGCTACCTCTCCACCCCAGTAAAGCATATTCTGAAAGTTGAGAAGAAGGGGATATGCCTGGGAGCACAGCAGTATCTCAAAGGCTAGCCAAAGGAAAAGAAGGATGATTAGAGCAAAGTAGTGTTATAGAAACTAGAGGAGAAAGCATTTCAAGAGGAATGGCCAACAGTGTCCAAGCTGCTGAGCTAGCAATGACAACACAAACTAAGGCTAGAGTAAAAGACGTTTTCTACAACACAGCAAGGGTAAGTTAACAGTCTTACCTTCACCATTTCATACTGTCTGTCCAGTTTCTCTGGGGCTTGGTTCAGACCCACATAACTATCAGTTACATCCAAGGATTTCTCCAGGCTAGCTCCAGAGAACTGCTCTATTCCTGGAAGGTTGGTGTATAGCCGTCTGTCAGACCTCACAGAGGTCACCCAATCCAAGAGAGCATCAATCTTCCTCTTGTTCTCTGCCAGATCCTCTGCTGCTTTACTCTGAAAGTCAGAGGTACTCCAGTGAGAATGCCTTAGATATTCAACTACCAATCCACAGGTTAAATAAACAAAAGGGGTAGCAAAGCTTTGGGCTAATGAAAAAGTAATGTTCTATTCTGAACATAAAGGCCTTTCTATACAAAAAAGACTCAATACCTTCTAAAATCTATGGAAAATAATTATTTAAAATAAACTCTAGATTTTATTAATATCTCATTGCTTCAAGAAAAAAACCCTCAAAAAACAAAACAAAACAAAAGGGGCAAATCTTAGGATTTAAAAAGGTCCTCTCAGGCCAGCAAGGTTTCATGAATCTTCTATTTAGAGGCAATATACTGGTTTGGCAGAGTAAGAAATAACATAGACACAATCAATTATCTGGCTGTTCTTTCCTGAAGGAAAAACAGACTTCTTTCATCTTTATCTCAGCCAAACAGAACACTTAGTTCTTAAATTTGCCTCTCAAATCTATTTACTAGCCCTTTAAGTATTTTCCGGAGATTCGTATTATTCCATAGCCCCCTAGTTTTAGTAGTACGGCTGCTAGAACCATTGATCCTGCAATTGGCGCTTCTACGTTAATTAAATAGGTTATGCTAAGTTATACATTCACATATTTCAACATTCCTCTTCAGACAACTTATTTCTCTTTTCCATGTTCTTTACCTCTTTCATTAGTGTGTCAGAGTTGAAGTTAAACAAAGGATTCAATTCAACCTGTGAGTGCTGAGTAAGACTATTTAAGACCTTACCTTGTTTTTGGTTTCTTTTAGTACCATAATCCGCATTATAACTACAGAAGCTACCTGAGGATAAAGCCTGTGGCTCACGAAGCCTTCACAGACATTTTTCCAATATCCTTAGATCACCAATTTAGATTCCTGTCAGGAACATACCGTCTGCTTTTTCAACTCTGTAGCATGACACCCTAAGTTCTTTCAATCAGCCAAAGTACAGAGTTAGCAAGTTTTAATTTTGTCTTTGGTAAAATATACTTCTTACCAACTCCTTCTGACCTCTCCTTGATATTTCTTGTAATAGAAAAGATGGACTCACAAACCTGCTCCTAAAGTTCTTTTTTGGGATGATACAATTTCTGTAAGATATCCCTCATCTTCTGTGTTAGGTACAAAATTATTACTGTGGAAAACCATCAAGTATAGCAGTCTGGCTACCTTTTCTGTCTCCTGATGTAAGGCTGAGGTTACTGCTTCCTCTAACTCCTTCTGGGCCACCCGTGTCTGTTCTTGGAGAAACTCATATTGCTTCTTAGCCTGATGAAGTTTTTCCTGAAGAGCTATCGACTCCTGGGGACTCAGTTTGCTCTGGTTCTCTTCCAGGAACCCTTCAATGTCTTTGACCGCAGTGGTAAATGAAGCAGAATGATTCTGAATATCATCCTGTAAATCCTTAACACACAAAAACAGAGATGGTCATCTTCATCTTTGTACTTTTAAGTTCTCTAACAATGTATGGCTGGGATGGCATATCTGCACATAGTCTCTGGCTTATGATAATCATTTACTTTTTTGAGACAGGGTCTCCCTGTACCCCTGGCTGGCCTGGAACTCATTATGTAGACCATACTGGCCTCAAACTCAGAGATCTGCCTGAATCTGCCTCCTAAGTGCTGGGATTAAAGTGTGCACCACCACACCTGGCATTTACTTAAGGTTTACACTTAAAGCAATTAAAATTTAAAATATTAAAGTCTTAGCAAATACCCAGTACAGACAAAGGGGAGATTGTCTACAGTATGTTGGATAGCAGAAACTTTCATTTGGCAATGAGTTATCTGCAAAGAATATTCTTTCCATAAAAGAGTTGGTAGGGGCTGGCAAGATGGTTCAGTGACAAAGTACTTGCTGTGCAAGCCTAATGATCTGAATTCAATCTCTAGAACCCACGTTAAGGTGGAAGGAGAAAACCAACTCATACATATACATCATACATCTACAATAATAATAATAAATAAAAATAAATTGAAATGAAAAATAGCTGGAACTGGCAAGTGGAAAAAAAAGATGGCATGATTCTAGCAGAGTTGAGGCCTGCCAATCTTTTCCACAGTAGACCAACCCATCTCCATGGTTTTACTTTGAAAGGTTTTAGTTCTTCATGGTGAATTATGGTTTAAAAGTATTAAATAAAAAATTCTAGAAATAAACAGTTACTAAGTTTCATATTGTACACCATTTTGAATCGAGTGATGAAATCTTACTCCTGCTGGGTATGGTGGTACACGCTTTAAATCCCAGCACTCACCAAGCAGTTCTCTAACCTTTTGAGGCCAGCCTGATCAACACAGAGTTCCAGGTCAGCCACAGCTACATTGTGAGTACCTGTCTCAAAAAAACAAACCAAAACAATCTACCTCATCATGTTCTGCCCAGCCTGAGATGTGAACCATCTAGTATATCCATGCTGTACACGCTACAGCCAGTTACACATAGACGCTATCTTGGTTATCAGGTCATCTGTTGTATTACAGTGCTTGCACTTTTTTTTTTTTTTTTTTTTTTGGTCTTTTTGAGACAGGGTCTCCCTGTAGCCCCAGCTGTCCTGGAACTTACTATATAGACCAGGCTGGCCTTGAACTCACAGAGATCTGCCTGCCTCTGCCTCCAGAGTGCTGGAATTAAAGGCGTGAACCACCATGCCAGGCCTACAGTGTTTGCATTTTAAGAATCCTTATTTCATTTAATAAAGGCCAAGAGTAGTAACAATCTTTATTATAGTACACTGTTATAATTGTTCTAACTTCATTTATGGATACAAATATTTATTGTGCTCAAGTTATACATTAAACTACCAAATGTATGCATAAGAGAAACAGTATATAGAGTTCACTACTACCTGTTTTTAGGCATTGACTGGAGGCCTTAGAAAGTACCTACTCCTTTCTTTAGATTTTGGCAGACAAGGGGGGACTATTATAATCTCCCAGTTATCATTCCTTCTCCTTAATGATGCCTACAAAGCCTAGATGATAAGCAGCTACCAATATTTCTCACCTCTTATAATCTTCCTCTTATTTTTTGTAGTTCAGCCTAGGTAGCTTTCTTCCAGTTCTTGAATATGTTATGTTCAATCCCATTCCTGTCATAAAACTGATGCATAAGCCTCTGTCTGGTATATTTTCTTCCTCCTAGCTCCTATATATCAGTTGCTTCTCAGTTTAAGTGATATTTCTTCAAGGTAATTTTTTCTAATGCCCTCAAGTAGACTGTCTTTCTGGCACATGTTTTCATGGAACTTCACCTTTATACATATAATAGCTAACAATTAGCTGTTCCTTTCTGTGATAAATTGCTTACCTGTCTGTCCCCATCACCAGACTGTAAGCTTCATGAGGGCAAGAATGTCTGTTTACCAATAATGCTGGTACTAAGCATTGACACATAGCCTTAATAAATACATAGAGAAGAAATAACAAAAAGGGATTCATTCACACTGACCTTCAAGTCATTCTGGTTCTTTTGCAAAGCAGAAAGATCTTGTTGAGAGGTTTTGCCTTGGTGGCTCACCAGTGCTCTTTCTGCCTGTTCTACCCAGTTGCAAAGATCTTCCAGTTTCTGATGGCAGGTATTTTGCTGTTTCTGAAGAGTCTAATTAAAATGCAAAAGAGTCAAGAAATAATCAATAACTTTCATTTACAAATAAAGGATAATTCCCTGAAATATAAAACAGAATGATTATACCTCAAAGATGAAAAACTTGGTGGAAAATAGGAATGGAAAAAGGCACAGAAATCATACTCGGGAAGCTCCCCCATCTGGGTAGCCTGTTGATCTGGGTCTGCAGCTGGAATGATAATCAGGGATAGTTTTGGAGAGATGCTCCCAGTTCACATGTGAATTTGGGAGTTCCATTGCAGACTATTATTATCTTTAGAAATGGACAAAAGTGAAAACCACACATGACAATGGTGATGATAGTAATCTGTGATTCTGACAGTTTCTTCCTATAGAACCGGAGAACATACTACACATTTAATCAGATATGGAAAAGTAGAAGAATTATAATAAAAAGTAAAAAAATCAAGGGTCACAAAAATTGATAAGCCAAATGAGCTTCTTAATTATTGAGCTTACTTTATAAATCAAATGTCCCTCAACTGCAGAAAGTCATTAAACAGAATGATTATATGCTAGGCTTGAGGAATGTGATTTGACTAATTTGAGAAGAAAACTGCCCCAAAATAGCAACTGGTTTGGGTATCCATACCAGTATCAATGGAAAAGCCAGGCCCAAGGGGAGAAAGGGAATATGTTTCTGTGCCTGATCCTTTCCTCAGCTCTCATCTCAGTTCCATGACAGAGGAGCACCTGACTGAGCAATAATTGAGCATGATATGTTCTCCTGACCATCCTTCTAAAAACACTTTCCATCTGAACCTATCTTCTGATGGCATTTTAGTCACCTGCACTTACAAACAGGTGCCCACACTGGCCCTCTCTTCCCCTTAAGAAAAACAGAGGGGCACTGGAAGAGAACTCCTAAGAGCTCTTCAGCTGTAAAACAGGATCTTCATGGGTTAGGATGAGTGCAGACTGAATCTGAAAAAAGCAAAGCAAACAAGTTAACACAGACATACACACACATTCAGAGCAAATATAGAGAGAAGCAGAACATTTCTGACAATAGCAAGGTTAATGCACATTGTGGAATTAATTTCATGCTCAGAATATTCACATGCAATTCTAGCACCTCCTATAGCTCACGGAACTCCCTAGACCAGGACTATTCTTTTTTTAGTATTTTATTTATTTTTATTTTATGTATATGAGTGTATTGCCTGCACGTACGTGCACCCATGTCATGCAATGCCTGAAAAGAATAGAAGAGGATGTCAGATCCCTTGGAACTGGAGATACAGAGGGTTGTTAGCTGCCATGTGAGTGCTGGGAATTGGACTGGGATTCTCTGCAAGAGCAGCCAGTGCTCTCAACCACTGAGTCATCTCTCCAGTCCCAGGACTAGTCTTAAGATGGCTCAGACCAATCTGCTTTATTAATTACCTAGAGACCACATTATGGTACCTAAATTACTAGGTGACAGTATTGTACACTTGCAGATTTGGAAAGTGACGTAAAACATTTCATTAGGATTTCATTTCAATTTCAAATTTCAACATAGTTGAAATAATTACGTAGTAGTGGGAAACATGTGGCACTGACTAACCAAATTTAAGAAATTTAACTCAAAATCTCAATTATATTCTGCATAATACAGGAGCCTGAGACAGATTTACTGGTGATAATGACAATTCTATAATTTTGCTGTACACCAACTTTATTCAAACAGCAGAAATAACAAAAACATTACTCAAGATATTCTAAGGTTATGATTTATTAGAAATTAAAATATGGGACTGGAGAGATGACTCAGCAATTAAGAACACTGGTTGTTCTTGCAGAAGACCTGGGTTCTAATCCCAACACCCACATGGCAGCTAACAACTGTCCATAACTCCAGTCCCAGGGGATATGACAGCCTCCTCTGACCTCCACGGGCATTGCATGACATGGGTGAACTTACCTACATGCAGGCAATACACACATACACATAAAATAAAAATAATAATTAAAAAAAAAGAAATTAAATTATGTTGAATTTGAGTTTTACAGAAACAAAGAAACCATCACTCCTGCTTTCACACAGTTTTCCATGACTGGGCACTTCAGCTTTAAGAAAAGTGCTAGAAAATAACTTAAAAATTGCTAAAAAAAAAAAAGATTATTCTGATAAAATATTTTGTCATCTCTATAAAGATTTTCTAGGAATCTTACTGTAAACCATTAAAAAGCCCCAGAATAAAGCTGATTTTTCTGAACCATTCTTCTCAAGTACGCAGAGTACCTAGGTGTTCTTCACAGCTCTGAAGGAGAAAGGAACGTAAAGACAGGGCTAGCTGTAATTTTCATGTGGAAATTGGGACAATGAGACACAACATAGGCTCACTAAAACAAAACACCTGCACATGCAATTCACACACAAACATATATTCTTAACATACACACATAAGTGCCAAAGACAGCAATCTCTTAGACCAGAACCATACTGGCCTGAATGACATGAAAATTTGAAGGTGGAAGACCTAGGTTCCTGGAATCATGATAGTTGGAGGTTGGACAGAAAACCCCCAAACAAAGAACATCCCCCAAGACGAACTGAGCTCAGTTGCTGGTTCAGTCTGACCTTAACCTGGGCTTCCTGCTGGATTTGTTGAAGATGGCCCCTCAAGGCATCCATCTGAGCTGTGGTCTGTTCCACAAGCTCCTGGAAGGACCTCTGTAGTTTATTCAGAAGCCTCAGTATCTGTCGATTTTGCTGAGGGGACAAGTCTTGTGTATGCTCAGAGACAAAGAGCTGAGTATCAAAAGTAAGAGCATCCAGTTGAGACTTCCTTTCAGTCATAGACTGTTTCATATCCTAAGACAAGTACGGAGGGAAGGGAAAAAAAGAATAAAATTTTTATCTCTCTATCCATGAAAAAGCTATTGATTCTAGGGGGCTGGAGAGATGGCTCAGCAGTCAAGAATAATGGCTGTTCTTGCAGAAGACCTGGGTTCGAATCCCAGCACCCACATGGCAGCTAACAAATATCCATAACTCCAGTTCCAGGGGATCTGACAGCCTCTTCTGACCTCTGCAGGCACTGCACGACACGGGTGCACTTACCTACATGCAGGCAATACACTCACACATATAAAATAAAAATAATAAAAAAAAAAAGAAAAAGCTACTGGCTCTAATAAAAGAACTAGGAGAATTAAAGGTTAATTTCCTATAATTTTATAATTGGCACTGATGGATCTAGGGCCAAAGTAGCACTGAAAATCTCTCTCATTTTTTGGTCTTTCCAATTCCAAAAGCAAAGCATAAATTGTCATTGTGCTTCCTTTACTGGACTTTGATTTTCAAATACAGCAACCTTTCAATGATTTATATTTACAGAATAATACTATTGTTAATCTAAAATACATATAACTTAGTTTTTAAATTATTATTATATTATTATTATTTGCAGTACTGGGAAATTAAATCTAGGGCTTCATGCATGCTAGGCAAGCACTCAACCATTAAGCTATAACCCTAGCTCTTCCTGAATTTTTTTTTTTTTTTTTTTGGTCTTTTTGAGACAGGGTCTCCCTGTAGCCCCAGCTGACCTGGAACTCGCTATGTAGACCAGGCTAGCCCTGAACTCACAGAGATCTCTGCCTCTGCCTCCCAAGTGCTGGGATTAAAGGCATGTACCACCACACCCGGCATTCCTGTATTTTTTTATTTTAGGGTCTTATTAAGCTGTTCAGGTTGGCACTGAACTCATTTTGTTAGCCCAAGTGGGCTTTGAACTTGTGATGCTCTTGCCTTAGCCTCCCAAGCTGCTGGAATTACAGGTCCATGCCATTATGAATGGTTTAATTAAATAAAAAAGGCTTTGGAAAACATAACATAAATTTTGGTCTGAGGTATTCAGCTGTACTTTCTTAGGTTTAAATCTCTATTTTTATTTGTGCAGTGGTTTATTGGTAGGCTAATAATGAGAAAATAGGCAACTTATTTATAATTCACTAAGATCTGATTTTGAGAGTGAAAAATGCTGTTTTGTATATTTAAAAAATTGTATCATAGCCAGGCGTGGTGGCTCACACCTTTAATCCCAGCACTTGGGAGGCAGAGGCAGGTGGATCTCTGTGAGTTCAAGGCCAGCCTGGTCTACATAGCGAGTTCCAGGCCAGCTGGAACTACAGGGAGACACTGTCTCAAAAAAGAAAAAAAAAAATTGTATTATTAGTTGTGTGTGTGTGTGTGTATGTGTGTGTGTGTGTGTACAAAAACAATGTGTGAGTGAGTGCAAGTACGCATGTACATTGGTTTGAGTGCAGTTTCAGAGCACAACCTTCAGGAATCAATTCTCTCCTTCCACCATGGATTCTAGGAATTAAACTCTGGGAGCCAGACTTGCATGGCAAGTTGCTTTTACTAGCTGAGCTGTCTCACTGGCCTTGTTTATATATTTAAATTGAGAAGGATTGCAGTCAGACTTTCTTATGTAATAATATAATATGCAGTTTTCCTGCCTATATCTCTATTACTTTTTTCTTTTTTTTCTTTTTTTCTTTTTGGTCTTTTTGAGATGGTCTCTGTGTAGCCCCAGCTGTCCTGGATTCACTGTGGAGACCAGACTCGCCTCAAACTCACAGAGATCCGCTGGGATTTAAGGCATGCACCACCATGACCAGCTTTTCTTTATTTTTATGTGTCTGTGCGTATTGTATACATCTATGCAAGTACATCCGTGTCGTGCAATGCCCTCAGAGGACAGGAGAGCATTGGATTCCCTGGAACTGGAGTTATGGACAGTTAGCTGCCATGTGGGTTCTGGATTTAAACCTGGATCCTCTGGAAGAGCAGTCAGTGCTCTTAACCACTGAGCCATCTCTCCAGCCCTCCTTTATAATATCTTATTGAACAGATATTTTCTGATCCTCTCTCTCCCAATAAAATTTTTGAATAAAGTTATGAAAGAAGAAGAAAGGTTAACTCTTGCAGAATGAGGGCAACATACATAGCTGATTATAGAGAAACCTTTATGTCCACTTCTTGAGAAAAAGGGAGAAGACAGAAGAGGAAAAGGGACAACATTAGTTCCTCCTGAGTCTCTAAAGAGTTTACAAGAGAATGACATCTCTATATAACATAAAACTCATGAACTAGTATTGGTATCTAGTGATTTATGATTTATAATCATAAATATAGCAACAAAAAGAAAAATGGATTGAATATAACAATAACAAAAATAGAGGAAATTTATGTTTCATATACATATATATAATATATATAATAGCTTCAACTTTCTCTCATCGGTTAATAACAAGAATGAATTAGTTTGGAGCTTATCAAGAAGAAAAGCATCTCTCTAGTTCTGGACACAGTGACTTCCTGGCTAAATCTGATCTGCAAACCCTAAAGTTACAATGTATTACCTGGCCTTTTACAGAAAAAGTTTACCAACTCACACTCTAGGTCAACGATCAAAAACGATCTAGAAGGGGCTGGAGAGATGGCTCAGCAGTTAAGAGCACTGGTTGCTCTTGCAGAGGACCAAGGTTTGATTTCCAGCATCTACATGGTGGCTAACAACTGCTCATAACTCCAGTTCTAGAGGATCAAATGCCCTCTTCTGACCTCCACCAGGCACTGTATGACAAGGGTGTACTTACACATATGCACATACACATAACATAAAATGAGTAAGTTAAGAACATAGCCTCACAGGCCTTGAGTCCAAGCAATTCAGTTGAGAGAGACAATTTACTATATAGAGAAAGCAATACTGTTTTTTAAAATTTTATTTATCTATTTATTTTTATGTGTTTAAGTGCTATGCCTGCATGTAGGTAAGTATACCCATGTCATGCAACGCCTGCGGAGGACAGAAGAAGCTGTTGGCTGCCGCGAACCAAGACTCCGACCAGCAGAGCTGAGGAAAGGACAACACGGACGCCAAAGTGAGGTTCAAGCAATTCTCTCTCTCTTATTCTTCGTCATCCCACAATATATACCCTCATCAGATCCATCCCACAATCAGACCGTCACACGGAGCCAATCAGGACATGAGCACGGGGCTAACATGCAGACAGAACAGCAAATCATTGGGCCACACAATAGAATCATGCTCGGTGATGTATCATGTCAGGCAGGCTGCGCGTGATCAAGCTTACAGCGCTTGCGCCCGTTGGAGCAAACAAGTGAGGGTCACGAGGCTTGGCAGCCAGCCAGGGTGCCATCTTGGCTGGCTTGACTGCGCCCGCTTCCCACAGTTGGCTCCCTTGGAACTGGAGTTACAGACAGTTGTTAGCAAGAACAGTCAGTGTTCTTAACCGCTGGGCTCCAGCCCCAAGAAAGCAATATTGTGACAGTGATAAGTAACCCAACTAGCCATGCCAAGAGACTCCTTGTAGCCAAGTGAAAAATGAGAAAACAGAAGACAGCTTCCCCTACAAGAACTTAATTCAGGGGACTGGAGAGATGGCTCAGTGGTTAAGGGCACTGGGTGCTCTTCCAGAGGACCTGGGTTTGAATTCCAGCACATATATGGTGGCTAACAACTGTCAGTAACTCCAACTCCAGGAGGATCTGACACCCTCTTCTGGCCACTGTGGGCTTTGCATGACACAGGTGTACTTACATGCATACAGGTATAATACTCATATACATAAAATGAAAATAAATTAAAAAAATTTTAACACTGGGTGTGGTGGCACATACCTTTAATTCCAGCACTCAGGAGGCAGAGGCACGTGGATTTCTATTAGTTCAAAGCCAGCCTGGTCTACATAGTGAGTTCTAGGCCAGCTGGGCCTACAGGGAGACCCTGTCTCAAAAAGACAAAAAAAAAAAGAGAAATTTAGACTTTCTCAGAATGATTATGTAGAGACTAGTTTGCCCTGCAGGAAAATAATCAAAGAACATAAAATAAAACATGTCTGGGAATGGTGGAGCATTACCTCATACTGTTGGAGAGAATGACTCAAGCTGTCAACACTGGTTTCACTGTCACTTCTCTTGCTATCTAGAGTAAGACTGGTTCTGCCAATCCAGGCTTTCAGATTTTGAAGTTTGCCTTCTAGCTCCATGTGCTGATTTAACACTGTGGTCTAGGAAAAAAAGACCAAGTCAGATTACAAAGCTCTCAGATCTACCCAGATCTCTAGACCTGCCTTTAGGATACTACCTTTTCCACTTCCACGACATTCTGGAGGTGGAATAATCTGGAACTCCAAGAGTCACTCACAGAGCTGAGGGACTTTTGAAGATTCTTGGCATCTTTCTCTAAAGCCTTCAACAACTGAGCAGGGACTTCTTGAGGCTGGCTGATGATAATCTGATCCACACACTCCAATTCCTGACTCACCATGGTAGACAGATCTTTTAGTTCTTTGTCTAACACCTGAGGGGATAGAGCAGAGTTACCTCCAAAATCAAAAGTAGTGCTGGGCTGGGGGTCAGCAGTTGCCAGCATGCTTGAGTCCCTAGGTTCAATGCCCAGTACAGAGTAGCAATTTTGCCTTCTGGCAATCATTTCTGAGCATATCTATTATCTCACCTTACATCTACACAGGACTTTGGGCTTAGAAAATGTTTTTGTATAATTCATTAGTTTCCTTGGCTCTCACAATCACTAATTCATGAGGATACAAGGCACATTACTATTCTGGGTTTATAGAGAGATCCTCAGCACTAAATAATGTGACTTGTTTGGTCTGAGCCCACACTGATGAGGCTAGTGAATAGTCAGGACTTGGATTCAGGTTTCTGACTCAATGCAGTTTTCTTTCCACTACAACTTGCTTCCTCTCTGACACTGTCATTTTGCTTTTTCCTAGACAGTGGGTTTGTAGAATTAGTGCTGCAAAATAAATCAAACTAAAAGAAGACTTGGGGTGGGAGAGATGGCTCAGCAGTTAAGAGCACTGACTGCTCTTGCAGAGGACCTGGGTTTGATTCCCAGCACCCACATGGTGGCTACGAACCGTCCTAATAACAGTTCCAGGGGAATCTGATGCCTTCTGACCTCCAAGGCATTGAATGACACGGGTGCACTTACATACATGTAGGCAATACACTCGTACACATAAAATAAAAAATACTAGCCGGGCGTGGTAGAACATGTCTTTAATCCCTGCACTCGGATCTCTGAGAGTTCGAGGCCAGCCTGGTCTCCATTAGCAAATCCAGGCTAGCTGCAGCTACAGGAAGACCTTGTCTCAAAAAGACAAAAAAAAAAAAAACTTATTTAATTTTTATGTGTATGAATATTTGCCTGCATGTAAGTCTGTGCACCACACGCATGCTGCCTTGGTGTCCCCAGAAGCCAGAAGATGGTGTTGGATCTCTTCTCCTCCCCCTCCCCCTCTCCCCCCACCTCACTCCAAGGTCTCACTTATGTAGCCTGGAACTTGCTATGTAGACCAGGCTGGCCTCGAATTCAGAGAGCCCCTCCCCTGCCTCTTTCTCCTGAGTGCTGAGATTAAAGACATGAGCCCACCACACTCAGCTCCTTTCTATATTTTTACAAACCTGATTCTATCTATAACCAAGTTCTCTCCCCTCTCACTTCGCCAAAAACCCACTGAAAACATTCTTTGGTCAGCCTATGTCCTCTAGCTGGGGTCCTGCCTCTTTCATTGCGTGCTTCACAATCCTTCTGGGAAGAATGATGTACAGCAATCATTTCTTATTAGTCTCACTGCAAACGAGTTTGTATCTCAGCCCTCCACTAACACTGTTCTTATCAAGGTCATCTATGACTTTTAGGTGCTCCAGTCCCTAGATTCAGTGTTACCACAACCATTAATACTGCTGACTGGTTTTCCTGCGTTTTCTTTCCCTTTAGTTTCTGTGAGTGCTCCTTGGTATTCTTTGAAATACTAAAACAGGGCTGGGGAGATGGTTAAGTAGGTAGGAATACTTGCTAAACAAGGAATTAAGTCTTGAGTTCAAATGTCAGCACCCATATAAAAAGTGGGGCATGATTACATGCACATACAACCCTGATGCTGCAGGAGGAGAGGTGACATGAGGATTGCTGAGGCTGGCTACTTGCCAGTCTAGCTCCAGACTGAGTGAGAGACCCTGCCCAAGGGACTATGGTAGACAGTGATAGAATAGGACACTCTATGGCCTTCTTTGGCCTCCATACAAGTGTGCACCAGTATACGGACCCACATACATGTACCCATACTCACACACCGTACTGACATCCACAAAAATAAAAACAACACTAACACAAACAACTTAAATATAGCTGGATTTCTGAAATGGCAAATCAAACTTTTTGGGTTGTTTGTTTAAGACAAGGTCTTATTACACAGCATGGGTAAGCCTGGAACTGGTGTGAGTTACCACATACCACATCCAGCTAAACTTTGTTTTACTGCTATGTTTTGTGTGTGTGTGTGTGTGTGTGTGTATGTGTGTGTATGCATGGTGGAGGCCAGAGGACTACCTGGGATATCATCTTCAGGAATGCTATCTACCTCCTTTAAGAAGGGTCTTTTACTGGCCTAGAACATCAATTAGGTTAGACTGCTATACGGATCCTCCTGTAATTCCAATGTTGGGATTACAGGCATGCCCAGACATGCCTGGTTCTTTATTTGGGTGCTAGGGATTGAATTCAGGCACTCATACTTCAGAGCACTTTAAAGACTGAGTTCTTTCTCCAGCCATTTCTTTCTTTTTTGAATCAGGGTCTGGCTATATAGCCCTGGCTGGCCTGGAATTTGGGAGACCAGGCTGGCTTCCAATTTGTGGTAATCCTCCTGCTTCTGTCTTTCAGTGCTGGGATTACAGGAATATGCTTCCATACCCAACCACAAATGTAAATAAGATACTGGTGTATCTTTCCCACCTTTACGTGGGTTCTGGGAATCAAGCTCAGGTCACCAGGCTTGTGTGGAAAGTGTTTTTACCCACTGAGCAGTCACTTGTCTTTGAATTTACCACAATAAGGCCCAAGATCACACAGGTAACAAATGTCAGTCCAAATGTCTGTTCAAGTCCATCTGTTACAAATCCTATCTGTTCAAGCCTATTCCACCTCATAATTACCTAACAAGGCATCTGAAACTGTTTTAACTGGACTATAATGAAAAGCACGTTATGTTGTCTTGAAATCTTCAAGGAAGCTAGGGGCAGCCATCCTGAATCCAATGGGCTTGGTGGAATCTCTGGAAACTTACCTTGGCCTGACACAGTAAATCCTGCAGTTCCGCCCCGTTAAGCTCCAAAGCCTGAATCTGTTTGGTCCTCATTTCAATGTCCCGTAACAAAGACAGATAGGATACCAGCTTTTCATCATGTTCTAAACAAAGTTGCCGGTTAGACATGTTCTGTGTAATCAAAAAAAAAAAAAAAAAGAGAGAGACAGTTTTTACTATATGTAAAACAGAATGAAATATGCTATTTTTTTGTCTCATAACTGCCAATAGATGAGCATAATTTCAAAACATTTTTAAAAGCCATTCTGCTTTCAATTAACATTATACCGATATTTCAAATTAGCTTCAATGCGAGTTTCAATTTTTAAAACTTTTGGGCTGGTGCAGGTATGGTGATGTACACCTTTAATTCCAGCACTTGGGAAGCAAAGGCAGGTAGATCTCTGTGAGTTCCAGGCCAGCCTGGGCTACATAGTGAGTTCCAGGCCAGCTGGGGCTATAGGGAGACCCTGTCTCAAAAAACCACCCCACCACCCAAAAAAGACAATAATTTATTGCCAGGAGTGGTGGCACATGCCTTTAATCCCAGCACTAGGGAGGCAGAGGCAGGTGGATCTCTCTGTGCATTCGAGGCTAGACTGTACTATGTGTGAGTTCTGGGTCAACTGGAGCTACAAGGAGATCCTATCTCAAAATGACAAAAAAAAAAAAAAAGCCTTTTGGGCTGGGGATATAGTACAGAAGAACAGTAATTATCTAACAAACCCTGGATCCAATCTCAGAACTACAAAAACAAAAAAAAAAACAAATAAAAACTCTTGCAAAATTCAGAAGACATTATAGGCATGAACTAATTTTCCAACAACTATATTATAGATGATGATAAATGAATTTATAATTTACAATTATCTAGTGGCACATATATATGTGCATACAATCACACACTCTTTATTCAGTTAAAAATTCTAGCACTGTGCTAGGGCTCAGGGTATAGCTCAGAGGTAGAGCACTTGCCTAGGATGTACAAAGCCCTGAGTTTAATCTCTAGCACCAAAAAGAAAAAAGATAAAAAAACTGTAGCATGAAACTAGTAGTATCTTAAAAAACAACAACGACAACAAGAAGTCATAAATGATAGAGCATGTCTGTAATCTCAGCACTTAGAAGGAGGACTGCCATAAGTGTAAGGCAATCCTGGCTACATACTGAGTACCAGATCAGCATAGATTTTGTCTAAAATAAAACGAAAACCAAAACCAAAACACACACACAAAAACAAAGCTCAGTGCATTGGGATACTTACTTGAGCTGCTCTGCAGGACTCTGGGTTTACACCTTCACTCCCCTTTCCCCCAGGTACAGCCATGAAGGAAGTCTGCTCTTCGCCAAGGATCTCTTTGAGCTTTTCCTGAGTTTTCTTCTCATCCACCTTCAGTACAGAACATGGCATTAGGGGCACTGATGGTTCTTTACTGGTTTTTGAAACAGTGGGACTAAGCACAGCATCCTGCTGCCTGGCAATCTCTTTCTGTAATACATTTTCAGGCAGTTTCTCTTGAAGAAGGGATAACAAGCCTCTAGGATCTCCCTCAGTCACTGTATCTTCAGAGGACCTTTCTTCTGGGCCTTTACCTGTGGGATCTGCTACTTGTGGAAATTCTGTTTCCTGAGTTGATGCTATTTTAGATTTGAGACTTTCACAAAGCTCATGGCCACCTTTGCTATCCTCATGAATACTGTTTTTAGTTGCAGGCTCCAGACGACTGACTTTTTTTGCATCTATAGAAGAAACTGTGGTTTCTTTCAATTTATGAGCTCTTTTTGAACACAAAGGTACTTCTTGGTATGACTTTTCTTTATAATCTTTGGATAGGAAAATCCCATCTTTGGTTTCTATAGTCTTAGAAGTAACACAGAAGTTTTGATAATCATTGGTTTCCTGTCTGGCTCTTCTTTGGGCAGCCATATCTGTTTTGGAAATTTGGGGTGTATTTGTAATTTGGGCTTCTCCATCTGATTCCTGGTAGTTTAATCTTTCAGGTTTTAGAATCATAGAAGAGAATGGTTTCTGCTGGACTCCACTAGTAATTTCTTGAGATACATTTTCTCCTGGTTTTAAAGTCAAGAAAAGGTTGACGTTTTTCATTTCCCCTTCACTAACTTGTGTAGAGCTGAAGAATTTTAAAGCATCTTGATACTTTACAGAAGTATCTTTGGGTGTCATTTGGGAAGAAGAGTCTTTAAGTTTACAAATATCGGAAGAGCCTATTTCCCTATCAGCTCCTTTCCCCTTGTCACTTCCAATCATTCCCACAGATTGGTTCTTTATATTAGAGTCATACTCATCACTAACAGCAGTTTCCTGGCTCTTTTCTGCAGAAAGAATTGCTGTTTTGCCTGTTTGGACACTTTCTTCTACAACCATCTCCCTCTTCTCTCTCTTACTAACCTGAACATTCATTGATTGCTCACTCAACAATTTGCCTGATGTTTCATAATGTGAATCTTGTACTTTTGAAATAATTTTCCCTTGATTTTCTCTTGCTTTTTCAGCATCTAGGCTTGAAGTAGACTGCTTTACATGAGAAGTCATTTTTCTTTGTAGTACATTTTCCTGCTCTATACATTTCCCCATGTGACTTCTAGATACCTCTATGAGTTTCAAATTGGAAGCTTCTGAGTGGGGATGCATCCCTGAAACTTGGCCTGAAGGTTTACGTTTAAGATCACCAGGACTTGCAATGCTGGCAGAGCCTTTATTATCTGAAGCTTTCCCCTCATCTTGATCCTTGCCTTCTAACTTCTTTAATGAAATTGTCCTGATTTTTTCCTCCATCTCCCCATCAGAAACTCTTACTTTAACCTTTTCTTGGGCATGCCGGCATTCAAACTGTAACAATCTCTCATAGTCTTCTTTATCGTAACTCTTTTCCCCAGTCTCAATTAGTAACTCCTTTCTTAGAAATTCACGCCTCAGTTCACACACTTCAGTCCTATCTTGCTTGTCACTGGGTTCTAAAGTATCTACTTGGATCACAGTTGCCAGTTCAGGGCTGATAAATCTTTTTTCAACAGCTTCCTTTAAAGTTACTCTTTGATTATTATATATATCAATAATTCCTCCATTTAACACCTGGTGAGATGCAATAATTCTGGCCATGTTTTCATCCAACAGTTTCTGTTGCAAAGCTGATGCCAATGTCGATCTTTTTCCCGTGGCTGGATCTATAATTCCACCAGTGTTTGCCTGAGCGTCCAATACCTGCAGTGCAGATGCAAAGTCTACTTTTCCATGCTGAATTGCTTCTGACACTGTCAGTACTTTGTTGCTCAACTCATCTTTAATATCAGAGAATGGAATTATTTCTAGATATCTCCATCCAGATTCAATGTCAATCTTACATTTCTTTACCAATTCTGAATAGGGAATAACTCTGCAGGTCTCAGGATCTACAACCCCATGTACCATTCCTGAAGGTAATACTGCTTTATCACCTAACATTTCTCCTTTGTTAGTTTCTGCCAAGGTCAATCTCTGGCCAGAAATGAGATCCACAAAGTTTCCACTAAAGGCCTGAATTTCTTGGATTTCTCTTTCCAGTTCTGGGGTAACAAGATCTAATTTTATGGCTTCTGAGAGAGAAAGAGCTTCTTTTGTTTCAGGATGAAAAAACTGATGGTGGTTTAAGTTCTCGACTTTTTTGAGCTGCTTGGCTACATCTTCACTAATCAGGTCATGTTTAAAGGCATTATCCACAGAAAGTCTCAACCCAGATGTATGATGAATGATACCTCCATCTACTACCTGCTTAGCCAACAAATGGATGGCTTCTTCTTGCTTCAAAAGACCTTTATCAATGGATTGCAAAATTGTTAAAGGTGCTTTACTATCAGGGTCTGTAAGTCCTGTTGTTTCCATTTGTAAACAAATTAATCTTTCCTTAACTGTTTTTTCAGCACCTCTGCCTTTGGATGCCTTTTCCAGATTTATAAGTTCTGTCTGGTCAGCATTATCCACCAATCCAAGATTTGAGGCCAAAGTTACTGAAAGCTTTTTCCCTCGTTTCAGGTCAACGATTCCACCAGTCACCACCTGCCCCTCTAAAATTCTGGTAGCTGTTTCCTTGTCAAGAAGTCCAACTGCAACTGCGTCCTTTATAGAGTGGAGCGAGTGGGTACGGGGGTCTAAGATACCACTTATAGCTTTGTCTGATGTAAGGACATTATGTAATAATTTCTCATCCATCAGACCTTCATCAATGACTTCTTCAGTTGTCAAAGACTCACAGGTCTGAGAGTCAAAGAAGCCCCGAAACATGTTCAATTTTTCCATAAGTTTCATGGCAGTGTGGCTAGACACAATGCCTTGGGCTACTGCTTCATTTAGTAAGAGTTTCTGACCTGTTTCATTGTGAAAGATACCACCATCCAGTAGCTGTGCAGATAATGTATTCAAGGTAGCTTCTTCAAGCACCTCAAGAGGACGACTGCATGACCAGGAAGTCTCACTGCCATTATCTTCCATGTCAGTCTTTTCTAACATCACTATATGGTCATCTGTGACATCTGGTCTTTCTTGGCTTTGTGTGTGGCAATCCTTAAACAAAAATGTTTCTCTTAACTCTTTTTCTTTGTCCATATCATTTTCTGACTTAAATTCTGATTTGAAACTTAGAGAAGTCTCTACCTGAAATTGCGACTTTTTGCTTTGGGATTTTAGGAGAGGTATTCCAGCCTCACTTGGAATATATTCAGTCTTAATTGCTTCTGCTTGTTCTTTCTGATATGTGAAAGAAATCTTTCTGGGAGCTTGCCATTCTTTTGTTTTCATAGTAGAATAAAAGTCTTCATCAAGCACCAAGGGTCTACCTCCTGAGGGAGGTACCACAAGGAGGGATCCTCTGCTGACACTTTCTCTGTCAGACATTTCTGTTTGTTTTTCCTTTCTAGTACCTAACAAGGGCCTATGTAGCTCTAATTTGACTTTATTTATGACCCTCAAAGTGTCAACATTTCCAATAATCACTTTTTGTTCTCCTATACACAGATCCTTTTCAGGGTCCTCTACAGAAGAACATTCAATTTTGACAATAGTCCTTTTGCCTTTTGCTTCAGCACAATTTTCTTGATTTGGATAGTCTTTGTTCTGAGAAGAATAATGTGATTCACAGGGCTTCCTAGTATACTTATCACTGAAAATTTGGGGGATGGTTCCATTATCTGATTCTTGCAATTCCTCTGAAGTGTCTAGTGTTTGATCCTGAATTCCAGATACTTCTGGAGGACCTGTTTGATATTCATCTTTGGATGTTAGCATCTCCACCAGCTCTTGATCCAACAGAAGTAGCCTCTGTCCATTCTGCACATTAATATAGCTGTGTGTCATCAGCTGAAACAACAGCTTCTCTCCATGGCCTGCTATACTCTCATGTTGGTCCTTGCTGCATGACAGAGGTGATGTACTAGCAGTAATGCCTACTTCACTTTGTTCTAAAGAGTCTAATAATTGCATATGGGGCAGCACATCAGGGATACAAATAGATCTTAAGTTATTAGCAAGATCTTTATCCAAGATACCACTCTCTATTGCTTTATTCCAGGACCAAATCTCTGTGGTCGTTGGTAAAAAAAGAGCTTCAATATGCTGTCGATTATTGAGGATTTTATGTGCTAATTCAGTAGACACAATACCTTGCTCTAGAGCATCTGTAATTGGGAGGATTTCCCCAGATTCGGGCCATAGCAACCCCATGACTGACCAGAGGGATTCTAGAATAACAAGGGCAGTCTTAGCAGCTACTAGATTATTGCTCACTGCATCATTAATGGTCAGCCTATGTCCTGTGACAGTGTCAATGATGCCTCCTGTCTGAAGCTGCCTTATGAGAATAGCACAGGCCATATCTTGGTCAATCAAATTATGTCTTACAGCCTCTTCCACTGTGAGTCTGTGTCCTGTTCTTGGATCTACTATGCCACCAGCAAAAAGCTGAGCTTCCAGCAGCCGGACAGTAACCTGCCTATCTATCAGCCCTTCCTGAACAGCACGGAAAATGCTAACCTTCCGGCCTGATTTCAAGCTCACCATTCCCCCTGCCAACTGCTTGACAGGCAGCAATTTCAACCCTGACTCTTGGGGGACGATACATCTCTGCATCAGTTCTAGCAAGCCAATTTTCTCAGCCGTGTTAGGATCTATCAAATTCTTGGATAATCTTAGGTGAGAGTCTAACATTGAATGAAGGCAAGTAGAAATGAGACCTCGACGAAAAGCGTCTTCCAGATTAATACATTTCTCACTGGGGGAGAGACTGAAACCTCCAGTTGCTAGGTGAGCTTCTAAGACTTTCAGTCCAACTCTCTCACTGATTATTTTCTTTTCAATTGCTTCCACCACAGAAAGAGGGCCTATGGTCTCAGTAAGACTGCTTATTAAGGACAGAGCATCTTGTAGCTTCAGGAGCTGCTGGTATATTGGGGGATTAATGAGGTTTCTTGCAAGGCCCTCTTCCAAAGAGAACTTTTCACTGGTCTCAGGAGAAATGAGGCCAGACATGATAACCTGAGATTCCAGGAGCACAAGGCCTGTGTCTTGGTCAATGAGGCCCTTTTGCATGGCTCTGAAGATGGGAAATATCTCCACTGTGCCTAGGTCAATCACCCCAGCAACTGCTCTGAAACCCTAAAAAGAAATTAAAAAGAAAACTAAATCAGAGTCAAAGGGGACACATACCTGTTGAAAGGAGTCATGTAAAAAACCACAGTATTAAATGGGGGCACACGCCTTCAGTCCCAATGCTTGGGAGGCAGAGGCAGGTGGGCCTCTATGAGATTGAGGCCAGCCTGGTCTACATAGCAAGTTCCAGGCCAACTGGGACTATAGGGAGACCCTGTCTCCAAAAAAAAAAAAAAAAAAAAAAAATCAAAAAAAACAAAATAAACAACAACAACAAAAATCTCCCATAATACATACAATTCTCATCACAAGAAAAATCAAGCCTGGATAAGCCCCAACATACAACATATAGGAAATATTTTGAAGCACGCCTGGCCATTAATGCTAAGAAATAATTCTTCTAAACCGTAGAATGTTTAACAGAGCCAGGAGCTCACAGATGACTTGAAGGATGATGGACAGCATTAGCATATCTGAGTGATAAGCTCTATAAAGTAGCAAGCAGTGAAAAGGAGAGGACAGCTATTTGTATATTTTTTTACATTTAACCATCTTGCCAGCCCTAAATAGCTATTTACATGACTAAATTGCTGGGTGTGGTGGCACAAGCCTTTAATCCCAGCACTCACAAGGCAGAGGCAGGTGGATCTCTGTGAGTTCAAACCCAGCCTGGTCTACATAGTGAGTTCCAGGCCAGCTGGGGCCATCGAGAGACCCTGTCTCAAAAACAAAGAAAGTTTAATTTTAGTTTGTGATAAGAAAATGAAGCACAGGCTAGGTAACTTGTCCAAGGTAACAAAACTAGTGAGTTCCAGAAATAAATCAAGGCTGGCCTCTTAAATCTTGTGTTACTACACTATCTCTTTGGTTAGTTCCAGAGAAGCAGTAACAGTAAAGTCACAACTTATACGGGAGTTTTTTATTTTTTAATATTTTATTTATTATTTTTATGTGTATGTGTATATTGCCTGCATATAAGTAAGTGCACCCATGTCATGCAATGCCCGCAGAGGACAGAAGAGACTGTCGGATCCCCTGGAACTGGAGTTGTGGACCGTTCTTAACTGCCATGTAGATGCTGGGATTTAAACCCTGGTCTTCTGCAAGAACAGCCAGTGTTCTTAACTGCTGAGCCATCTCTCCAGCCCCACAGGAGTTATTTTCTAAGATCCAGGAATAAAGTAAATCAACATTACCCTGTCAAATTCTAGAAACAGCTGCTGAAGAGCTCTCATTTAAAAGTTTTTTTATTTTAAGTTTTTAAATCATTTAAGAGCTTAACCACTTAGACCCCTTCAATACTTGTACTCTCTACTTTTGCATTTCTTCTTCATATGCATTGACTTAATTTTCTTTAATGACTTATCCATCTCCTCTTTGGTCAGTGTTACTTTCTAGTCCTTATTTAACTTGTTGTAACTTATCTACGCAGACTTTTATTGAAATAATTGTCAATTATGTCCCAGTTTCCTAAGGGACATTTCTATTCTCAGTGAGAAAAAAATGATATAAAAGCATAGTTTGCCCCTTAGTGTACAGGAACAGCATCTGCAGTGCAATAAACACTGGATGAATAAATGGATGACTAGCAATGAAACTGTCAACACCATCAAATCATATGCCTGAGGTTTTAAAGACCTGTACTGAGACTTTTGTCAGATGATGATATACAAGAGTGCCGATGGATAACAAAGAGGGAACACTAGATTTGGAACACTTTTCTAATTCACTGTATATGCTCAACTGACAGACTAATCATCATAATGATGTTTTCTGAACTATAGAAAGGGTTCAATTTGTATAAGTAAAACATAACATATTATACAAATACTATGTGTCCAGTTTTAAAATTTTTTATTTCTATCTTATGTGTGAGTGTTTTGCCCTCATTGTATATAAGTGCACCCATGTAATGCCCAAAGAAGCCAGAAGGGGGTGTTGGATCCCCTGGAACTAGTGTTCTGGATGGTTGTTAGCTGCCATGTGGGTGCTGGGAAACAAACCTGGGTCTTCTAGAAGAGCAGCCACTGCTTTTAACTGCTGAGCCATCTTTCTAGCCCCTATGTGTCAATTTTATAGAGAGATTAAAGAAAAAAGTTCACTGGTGTATGACTCTTGTTATATAAAACTTCCTTTTGAAAACCCATAAGAAGCCTATTCAGAAGGAGATATTATGATAAAGGAAAATACTGTGTTGAGACTCTCTAATTCCTTCTGTGAGATCTGTAGTCTCAAAAATGCTGACATTGAAGAAAAGCCTGGCATTTAGCCAGACTTTCACAGTTCTTTCCAACACTCTCATGATGAGAGAGGACAGGCAGGTAGCACTGAGCTGGGAAGTGATCCAGAGAAATTCCACCAGTCCTACCAAACATGGGCATTCTGACCTAAATGAGCATTAAAAGACAGAGAGAAGAAAGAAAACATAAACTACTTACCAGAGTTGCAGGGCACGCCTCGGGCAGATAAGCGATAGAACCTTATGGAGCAGCTCAGCCGTATCACATATACAGTGTAAGCTTGGTGTTAGCATCCAGCATGCGACTGTTTGTTTTTTGCAAATAAGAACCCCAAACAGGTCGTCCTCTTTTCCCTATGTGCATTTGTGCTTAAACTCCAAAGGGTTAGTGAAACTTGTAAGCAAGGATGTCAGTTAATCAGAACAATACTTCACATGAAACACACACACAGTACAGGGAACACATCATGCTCAATGTAGTGGTGCTCAGCAGCTTGTCTTTTTTTCCTTTTTTTTTTTTTTTTTTTTTGCCCCGCCCCTATATAACCTTTCAAAATGAGAACTGGATGTTCTCAGCAAGCATTTGTTAAAACTTTTCACATACTCCCATATATAGTGAAGCAACAAGCTATTAGAAGTGGGCAATCTTACATAGAAAATTCTACACCAGCACATTCTTTTTGGAAATATACTGTCAAATCAGGGTTGGTTCTGTCTGGCTCTCATTCGAAAAATTTATATCTACAAGCCAGAATCAAGGCATATTTTGCCGGAATAATCAATCTGAGTATCATGTAGACCACATCTGATTTATCACAGGAATTTAAATTTTAGTCTTCCCCACATAAACTGGCCATTGCTTCACAACATAGGAATAAGCAGGCAAACACACATGTATATCCCAGAAACACATGTATATAATATGGTTAAGTGCACACACACATAAGTATCCAGAAGAACTTAGGACAACCAGCAACAACTATAACAAGTTTCATACTGTCCAGGAAATGAACGTGGGTGAGAACTGGTAAAGATGCAATGTGATGGGATGACCACGGGTGAGGGGAACCAGCGTCTCAGTCAGCGAAGTTAATCTATCAGTTGAAACAGAACATTTCTCCCTTTTTGCTCTATGGAGGCAAGAGGCATTTTCTTTCCAATATCCACAACTCTTGTCTATCAACTTTTGGGTGATAATGTCACAAAGGAGTAATCTTATTTACCCGTCATCGGACACAATACAGAATTTGTTCTCCTTAACTGTTTTTGAGCA
This sequence comes from Nannospalax galili, assembly GCF_000622305.1. Taxonomy (NCBI): domain Eukaryota; kingdom Metazoa; phylum Chordata; class Mammalia; order Rodentia; family Spalacidae; genus Nannospalax; species Nannospalax galili. The sequence continues at coordinate 2,885,407 of NW_008352899.1, read as the reverse complement.
AACCAGGTCCAGCGGATTTGTTCTAAGTGCCCTCTGCTGTTTTTGACTGACCAACACATCATGGAACCCCAGTAAAGAAACAGAAGACGAATGGCTGCTATGGTGAGGTTAAAGATTAAGTCACACTGGTAATGGAAAGCTAGTGAACATGATTCTCAATCAGGAAAGCCATTTTCATACCATTTAGAAAGTACTCATAATATCCAGAGACAAAAATGAAAAATACCTTTTGTTCTGTCTGCTGAGCCAACTCATTTTGGAGCTGTTGGAGTTGGTTTGCGGAACCATCACAAAGGTCATGGTAAGCCTTGTTCAGGGCACTCCACTGCTCAGAGATCTGTTCCTTCTCTTTTTCTGAGAGCCTGGAAAATGAAGCATTAAAGGTCTTTTAGAAAGCTGGGTGTGGTGGCGCACACCTTTAATCCCAGCACTCGGGAGGCAGAGGCCAGCCTGGTCTACATAGTGAGTTGGGAGTTCCAGGCCAGCTGGGACTACAGGGAGACCGTCTCAAAAAAGACCAAAAAAAAAAAAAAAAAAAAAAAAAAAAAAAAAAAAAAAAAAACCTTAGACCTCAACAATGTATTATCCAATTATATAGTCTCATTTTATATTTCTTTACTTCTGTAGATATTCTCATTTTTAGCAAATGATAGAGCTTGTTTACCTATTACACACCTAGCTTTCTTTACCTTTACATTTTTAAGCCTTTGGACATGTATAAGCTGTTGAAGACATTCCTCTTTATACCTCCCTCTCCTTTTCCTCCCCCTCCCTCTACCTTTTCCATTTTTTGTTTCGGGTTTTGTTTTAATGAGACTTCGTAGTTCAGGCTGGGTTTGTGACCCTCCTGGTTTAGCCCCCAATACTGGGATTATAGGAATGCAATGGCACTCAATTCAAATTTTTACTATTTAACCCTATTTGCTTTAGTTTTTTTCCAAGAAATAAGATATTACATATGTAATTAAAGCCACTGTATATTTGTCACCAAGTTCATTCACTGCCTGTCTCATCTCCCTAGAGTTCACCTCCTGATTCTCATGAATCTTCCAAATTATTATTTTTTCATATTATTGCTGAGAATGAAGTATGGTAATTCATGTTAGAATTATCAATAAATTCATGCCTTCCTTGCCTCTTAAGCCCTCATCCTCTCTACTATTTTTAGTTTATTCTGTTTGGAGGCCAAACCCCAGAGTCCAATTTCTTAATCAGATCCTTACTATTATCCTTTCCTAACCACACACTAATCTGATTAAAAGCTCCAGCACCAGATCAATCAAATCACTAGGATCTATGATTCCACATGCTACCACATATCTCTAATAAAGGAGGGAAAAAACCTGAGAACCATGTAGAGAGATCCTACAGGTTTCCAACTTATACTGGGCCTTAGTATAAGACTTTCTATCTGAAAATCTTCTTGGGAGTTCCCAGTCAGTCTCCTTGCTTTTTTGTATCAGTACCACCTTAAATGTCAATAAGTCCCTCTGCTTCCTTAAAAAAAAAAAAAATACAAATAGACCAATACTTCTCTCACTCTTGGACTGCACTTGTCATAGTTTTTGTCAACATGACACAAAGCTAGACATATCTTGGAAGAAGGAACCTCAATTGGGGATTTCCTACATCAGACTGGCCTGTGGGCATGTCTGTGGGCATTTTCTTGATTGCTGCATGTAGGTAAGTGCACCCGTGTTGTGCAATGCCCACAGAGTACAGACGAGGCTGTTGGATCCCCTGGAACTGTAGTTATGAACAGTTGTTAGCTGTCATGTGGGTGCTGGGATTCGAACCCAGGTCTTCTGCAAGAACAGTCAGTCTTCTTAACTGCTGAGCCATCTCTCCAGCACCCAAAAGCTGTTTTAACTCCTGATTAAGATTGTGTGGCGAGTGCCTTTAATACTAGCACTTGGGAGGCAGAGGTAGGCCGATCTTTGTGAGTTTGAAGCCAGCCTGGTCTACTTAGTTCCAGGCCAGCTGGGACTACAGGGAGACCCTGTCTCAAAAAAAGACAACAACAAAAAAGGTTGTATTTTCTACCTACCAATGAATTTCCTCCTTTCTCCAGTTATCTCCCCTCTCTTGTACTTAAAGGCAGTCTATAAACACAGGTGTTTCCCACATTCTAAGAAAATAAAACTTTCTTGCAAGTTGATTCCATTCTTCATTACTTGCTGTATTATCTTTCCTTTCCTATGGCCAAGCATGTAAGAGTAATTGAATTTCAGTATCTCATCTTCCTCATCTCTCATTTACTGTTCATCACATTGACTGCTCCCATCCATCAACTTTTTATCAGTCACCAAAAAGTTCCAACTTGCCTGATTTAATATAGTCATCAATCTTTTTTGACTTTTGAACCCTCATTCCTCTTTGGAGCTTTCTTGGGCTCTGAGGTATTGCTCATTAATACTTTCATATCATTTTCCAATTACTTTTCTGAAGCTTCCTTTATTGGCCAAGAAGAACTGAAAGCCCTTCTAGGTTAATTTACCCTTACAATTTTTACTATGCTGATGACTCAAATCTTTGCCCCTTTAGACTTCTGTCATTAATTCTAAATCATGTATGTAGCAGTCCATTGGTGGATCTATGTAAGGAATGAATAATGTAGTCAACACACCTTACTACATACTAAATAGTTCTACTCTGGTATCCTACAGGCTTTTCATATGTAACAATGTCTAAGCTACATTCTTCTCCAATTCACTCCTTTGCCTGTGTTACTCATCTTTAAGTCAATGGCCTATGCCAAAAGCCTAAAAGTTTTATCTGTTGGTTTTCACGTGTCACTGAACCCACAGATTTACCACCCTTAATCTTTTATATACACGTTGGGCATGGTGGTATACATCTTTAATCCCAGCACTTGGGAGGCAGAGTGGATCAGAGGCAGGCAGATCTCTCTGAGTTCAAGGCCAGCCTGGTCTCTATAGTGAGTTCTAGGACAACTGGGGCTGCAGGGAGACCAAAAACAAAAACAAAACAAAAACTCACACACACACACAAAAAACCCCAAAACAAACAAAAACATCTATATATTTAGTTATTTTGTCTATGCATGTATGTATACATGTGGGGGTCAGACCACAACTGTGGGAGTTAGTTTTCTACTTCTTCCCTATAGGTTCTGAGGGGCAAATTCATGTTGTTAGGTTCAGCAGCAAGCACATTTACCTGCTGCATCATCTTATAGCTGTGCTCTTGTGATCAGGACAGTATCTTAACTGGCCTCTCCTGTTTTCCCCCATGTCAATCCTTTCTCTATTTAACTCTTCTTGTAAACCTGAGGAAATTCTAACCATGTTTAAGATCCTTCCCCAAAGCTGACAAGGTAAAATGCAAACTTCGGTATATGAACTACAAGGTTCTTGATAATTGACTTTTGTTGCCAGGAATTTTTTGGCCTAAATCCTTACCATGACCCCAAGATTCAGTCAAATAGAAAAGCTCATACTCACTTATGACTGTGCTTGGCCAAAAAGATCTGTGAAGTTTTAATGGCCTCAGAAACTTGTTCTTTTTTGGTTGTCAGTTCTTCTGCCAGAACCTAAACAGTAGAAATAAGGAGAAAAGTTTCAAATCCAGGACCTAAAAGAGCCAAACATTATTTGAAATAAAAATTTTAAAACAGCTGGGTGTGGTGGCGCACGCCTTTAATCTCAGCACTCGGGAGGCAGAGGCAGGTGGATCTCTGTGAGTTCAAGGCCAGCCTGATCTACATAGTGAGTTCTAGGACAGCTGGGGCTACAGGGAGACCCTGTCTCAAAAAGACCAAACAAACAAACAAACAAACAAAAAACCCACCCAACTGAAACATGAGGAAAAAAATACAATATAAGTCAGATATCACAAATGGGCTTATATGTTTTAAAAGTGGGGGATGGAAAGATGGCTCAGTGGTTAAGAGTATGGCTACTCATGCTGAGGACCTGACTTCTGTTCCCAGCACGCACATGGCAGCTAAAAAACACATGTAACTCCAGTTCCCAGGGATTCGGTGCCCTCTTCTGGCATTTTACACACAGGGTATACTTATATTTATGCAGGCAAAACATTCATACACATAAAAAATTAAAAATAATCAAAAAGTAAGTGAGCAAGCAACATAACTTAAGTTTCTTTAAATTCTGGAAGTCAGCACTTACTGAGGTAATAACTGCCTCAGGAAGGCCCAGATGCGAATTGTTCTTCTAATACATTATTCCACCTGGGCAGAGATGAACTTTCTACTCACCTGCTGTTCCAAAATGGCCTTTTCAATGTCAGTGGATTCTTTGGTTTGAGATGAGGTAATTTTTCCTTGTGTATTTCTTGCCAGGGTAGACACCCATCCCAAAAGTTCTTTAACCTTCTCCACATGTTCTTGTTTCTCCTCTTCTACCACTTTCTATAACAGAAAATAGAAAATCAGTATCCTGGTCAATGTTTCATTAGGCTGGTATGACTTCAGATTTCTAAAGCCAGATGGGAAAGTTACTGATCTTCACATACAGCATTTTGCATTTTTTCATAATTCATAGACATACAAGTGAACAGAAAGACTACAGAGACTGTATTGAATAGATTCTGGCATAAAATAATTGCTAATATACATAGGCAAAAGATTAGGTACCATTAAATGTTTTCAATGGCACTTCTATGAATGGTTGAGTTTTTTTTTTTATCCTGCCATGTTAAGAAGCCTGTCCTAGCAGGCAGTAGTAAAGGCAGCAAGGAGTTCTCCTTCTGGCAGTTTCTAAAACAGGGTCCTTGCAAGAGTTTGTTAATTTCCTGTCATTGAATAAAGACAAACTTGGAAAAGCTGTTTTCAACATACTATACATGCTATGGATCAAACCTAGGGCCTTGTTCATGCTAAGCAGGTACTTAATCTGCACTAAGTCACACTACCCACATTTATAATGATAGATGTTTTTTTTTTATTTGGTCTTTTTGAGACAGGGTCTCCCTGTAGATCCAGCTGTCCTGGAACTCACTATATAGACCAGGCTGGCCTTGAATTCACAGAGATCCACCTGCCTCTGCCTCATTAGTGCTGGGAGTAAAGACATGTACTACCACACCCGGCTTACTTTGCAAAGATTTTTATAATTACAAAAAGACTATATGCCTATTACAACAAATAGAACCAAATCTGGAATGCACATAATATATACTCAACCTTGCATCTCCAGTTTGATATGCATACTTCTAAACTTGTTTCTATGCTATGTAGTACCTTTGTTAAATACGGAGCTTTTTACTGAAATCATTATATACAGTATAATATGTTAGTATATTATAAATATCTTTACATGTCAACCCACTTAAATCTATTTCTTATTTTTTGCAGTGTCATAGCATTCCATTGAACACACTATGGAGATTTCCAGCATTTTTCTTTAACAAAATATACTTTACTGAATATCTTTGTTCGCATCTCTTTCTCTGATAAGGATACTCAAAAATGACCTGATGGATATAATATAGTGAATCCCCATTATTTGTACATCATGTATTTGGGAAATTTTACCCACTAAAATGTATTTGTAACTCTAAAATCAACATAGCATTTATGATATTTTCATGGTCATTCACAAAGTATGCACAGAATGGTAATAAATTTCAGCTGCCCAATGTACATGTCAGTAGCTGAGGTTTCTGGTGTGATGGCTGTGCCATGCCTCGCCTATTATGATGGAGTCTAGCCCTCTGGAACCATAAGCCACAATAAACTCATTCTTCCTTAAGTTGCTTTTGGTCATGGTATTTTATTTTAGCTACAGAACAGTACATACAGAACTAGTACATACTGTAGGCCACTATAAGTACTTTTTAGTCTATTCAATGCCATGTTTTTAATATTTCTGTGCTTTCTCTTGGTGTTTCACCATTTAGAGTGGCTCTAAGCTGCTACTGAAGTACTGTCTAGTATTCCTAAGCTCAACGACTTTGAGAAACTTTTTGCTGACAAAAGTTATAGTGCTATCAGGAACCAACAAAATGTATTAAACATGCAGGCAATACATGCATACACATAAAATAAAAATAATAAATTCTTTAAACAAAAAAAAAAGAAAAAGAAAAAAAGAAAAATACATGACCTGAGGCTTGTTGGAACCAACTCTGTATTTCTCCTAGGAACACTGGTTTAGTATTGATTATAAAACTTTCTACAGCCGGGCATGGCGGCACACGCCTTTAGTCCCAGCACTTGGGAGGCAGAGACAGGCAGATCTCTGTGAGTTCAAGGCCGGCCTGGTCTACACAGTGAGTTCCAGGCTGGCTGGGGCTGCAGGGACCCTGTCTCAAAAAACAAAACAAAAACAAAAAAAAAACCCAACCAAACAAAAACAACAACAACAACAAACTTTCTACAACATGATCAACGTAAATAAGGAAAGTAACTGTGCATGGACGCCACATTTTAAAAGATAAGGTGTGGGAACTTTAATGTATAGTGCTGAGATCAACTTGAGAACTTGGCACATGCCAGCAACATGCTCTACCACTCAGCTACACCCTCCACTTGAGACAGAGCTTTTTTTTTTTTTTTGTCTTTTTGAGACAGGGTCTCCCTGTAGACCCAGCTGTCCTGGAACTCTCTATGTAGACAGGCCGGCCTCTAACTCACAGAGATCTGCCTGCCTCTGCCTCCCAAGTGCTGGGACTAAAGGCATGCGCCACCATGCCCAGCAGAGGCAGAGCATTTTTAATCATTCTTTCAAGGTGATTTAGGACCCAACTATACTCACCTCCTCCTCCTCCAACCTCCTGAGAGCATCACTGATGTATTTCACATGCTGAGTAGTTAACGTCACCAAAGCTGTGTAGCGAGTCCTCAGGTCCATGAACTGTAGTTCAAAAGAACAATTTAGAAAATTTATCTGCCAGGAAAGTAAAACTTCAATGGCTGAAAATAAGGGGGAATTTTCATGGAGTCATATACTCAACAGAAAGGTGAGCCCTATTATCAAAGTATAAGAATAACTCAAAAGAAATCTTTTCTTATGGAAAGACAATGGCACGTTCCCTTTCCCCACTCTTTCACCTCTTGTGTGATGGCATCTGAAGAGGAAAACATGCGACGGCGCTTGCCAGGGGATTTCTGCTGGGATTCCACAAAGGCCTTGTATGTCATCAGTTGCAATTCATAATCCTGAGAGAGGAAGAAATTTCTGACTTTACTTAGGGTTTTATAGCTAGCATACATCCTGCAACAGACTTGTAGCATTTGCTGCTGGACTATATTTTGGTGTTTACTTAGACTATAGGTTAGCAAATATTGAGCCACGTTACCTATCAGAAATCTAAATTTTGCCTCTACAAATGAATGAAATAACAATATGTAAATGAAGAGCTATGGCTATGTTAAAAATAAAATTCTACCTATAGACACTGAAAATTGAAGTTCTTACCACTTTGTCTATTTAATTTTGATTTGGGGTCTCATGTAGCCTAGGCTGGCTTCACCTCCCTATATAACAGAAGATGACCTTGAACTTCTGCTCCTCCTGCCTCCACCTCCCAAATGCTGAGATTTCAGGTATGCACCACCATGCCTAGTCTTATGTGGTACTAGAAACTGAAGCCAGAACTTCATGTTAGGTAAGCTGTCAACTGAACTATATATTCCCAGCCCAGCTCTACCTTTTTCTTTTTCCCTTTCTTTTTTTTTTTTTTTGGTTTTTGTTCATTTGTTTTTTGAGACAGGATCTCCCTGTAGCCCCAGCTGGCCCGGAACTCGCTATGTAGACCAGGCTGGCTTCTAACTCACAAAGATCTGCCTACCTCTGCTTCCCAAGTGCTGGGACTAAAGGCATGCACCACCACGCCCAGCAGTACTAGTTATTTTTAACATATCACAGTATATTATCTTTTTAATTTTTTTCAATCATTTCTCATAGGCTATACAAAAATGGATATGTAGCCTAGATTCAGCCTGTGAGTCATAGCTTGCTGAGTCTTGAGTTTGTAACCTGTGGATTATTGACCAATTCTTTCATCTCACTCTTAGAGGAATTGAAGCCCAAAGAGGGGAAGTGAATTTCCCTACTAATTCAGTACAGGTTAGATTACAATCTGTTTTCTCATTTCACTATACTATTCCGTGCTTCCTCTGCAACTCTCAGAGTTCTCCCTCCCTCCAAGCTCTCTTCATCTAAGTACTTATTTATCTTCACTACCTCTACTCTCACCTAACACTATCTCTAAAAAATAAATATGATCACATTATTCCACTGAAGATCAGAGCTCTCAAACATCAACATGCACACAGAGTATCTGAAGATGATATTAAAGTGCAGAATCTTATTCAGTAGGTCTGAGGACATCTCAAGCAATTTCTCAGATGATCTCAATGCTATTGGCTCAAAGATGATATCTGGAGGATGGGACCAGGGTCCCAGAAGAGCTCCACTTAATTTGTCCAGAAACAGGACCTGGAGTGATAATGCGTATTTCCTAAGATGAATATCAGTTCTATTCCATTTGGTATGTGATACAATTACCTTTACAATAGTAGAGTATTGCTGGGAAAATTTTTGACATTGGTCCAGTTTTGTCTGGTTTCTTTCAATTTCTGCAAATAGATCCTAGGAACCAAAATATCATAATATTATTATTGTACTCACCATCATTAAGCATTGAGCACTTACTATGTTCTAAGATGATAATTTTCAAACCTTAGTTGCATCACAATCACCAGGAAGACTAGCTAAGACACAGGCTGCAGGGTCCCAGCCCCACTTAGGATTTCTACACACACCCCTTTTTTTTGAGACAGGGTCTCCCTATAGCCCCAGCTGTCCTAAAACATGCTGTGTCCTAAAACATGCTAGCCTCACAGAAATATGCTTGCCTCTGCCTCCCAAGTGCTGGGACTAAAGGCATACATCGCTATACCTGGCTCACACTTGGATTTCTAACATATTTCAGTTGATACTGATGCTGCTAACCTGGGAACCACAGTTTAAGAATGGCTATTTTTTAATATTTTTATGTGCAGAACTACGTGTAATCCTAACATTTTTTTGAAGTAAATTTTTAAAAAAATTTTAATAACTACATCATTAGAAGAAGCATTTCATTACAGCTTTAACATATTCAGTATCACACTCCAGAGCAAGAGTACATCTCTTTCACAAGTGGCTGTAAGTTTCTAGGTTCACAGTTGAATTAATACAGTTATACAATATTGAACTCAGTATAAGCCCTGTAAGACAAATTTTATGGGGCAGGTCAAATGAATAATGAACTGCCTCTATTTTGAGGATAAGGAAGTAAACTACTGAAAGGTAATTTCCTCAAGGTTTTATAGTTAATAATACATAAACCAGGACTGGAATCAAGAGAATGTAAACTCCAGGCCTCACATACTTAAGTGCATAATGTGAAACAAAACAAAACAAAAAAATACCAACAAAATAATCTTTTAATGAAGTAATTTTCCTCCACTCATAGTTTTCTAGTCCAACCTAGCACAATAAAATATAATATCAAGAAACAAAATAAATGTTTTTCTGTTTAAAGAATTTAATATATAGCCGTGCTGGTTAGTTTTTATCAACTTAACATAAACTGGAGACACCAGGGAAGAAGGACCCTTAACTGAGGAACTTCCTCTATCAGACTGGCCTTGGCCCTGTGTATGAGGCATTTTCTTAATTGCTAATTGATGTGGGAAGTCTCAGCTCACTGAGGGCGGTGCCATCCCTAGTTAGGTGAGCCCGGGTTGTATAAGAAAGATAAGTGAGCAAGCCAGGGAGAACAAGAGTTCCTCCATAGTCTCTGCTTAAATTCCAGCCTCAGGCTCCTGCCTTGAATTCCTACCCTGACTTCCCTCAGGATTGTCACTTGGAAGAGTAAGATGCAATAAACCCTTTCTTTCCCAAGTTGTTTTTGGTCAGTGTTTTTTTTTGTCACAGCAACAGAAAAGCAAAGAAAGATAAGAGTCATAGAAATCCAGGATTGGAGGACCTAATAAGTCTCTCTGGTCTAAATGGAAAGCAGTATCATGAGACCATCTGTTTGAACTCTTCTGAGAGGGCTTATATGCCTTGCCATTTGGAGGAAGTTCTAATTGCTGCAACAATATACTCTTTTATGAGTAGCAGCTAACTTTTCTCCCTGCTGCAGCCATACTCACCGTCTGCTGGCTGAGCTGTGCTGATAATACCCTGCTATCCTCTGCCTGGCCTGGCTTCATCATTTCCTGCTGGGCAGTGGTTTCCTCAATCCACTTGATGAGAGTTCCATGGCAGGCTCGGTAATCTCCCAGAACTTCCTGAATACTTTCTAACTCAGACTGCCTGAAGAAAGAAAGAAAAACTGTTGTCAGTCACCTTAATGTAACTATAGCATAGTAAATGAACAAATCCTCCCTTGCTTAGGGGATACAATTTTACTTATGGGAAAAAAAATGAAGCAAGGCTGATTATGCTTGTACTCAGAGCCCTAAACCAAGCAGAAACTTCCTAATGAACTCTGAAAACATCCCATGGGGTCGAGGACCCTGGGATAATTCTGGTCAAATTTATTCAATTATTTATTTAGTATTTCTCTGTGTATGTAATGTAGGCAGATGTGCAACACAGCACACCTCTGGAGATCAGGGGATAACTTGCAGAATTGGCTTTCTCCTTCCACCATATGAGTCCCAGAGATCAAACTTGGGTCGTCAGCTTGGCAGCAAGTGTCCTTACCAGCTAAGCAATCTCCTTGGCTCTTTGACAAAGTTTTTAAAAGTAGATTATCAAAAAGGTATCATGGCTATGATTTATGAATCACTATAATTTCTTGTGGCAGATGTGAGGAAAAATAGAAGTTCATATTCACTTCCATCAGTCTCATTAGCTTTAGGATAGTAATTCAACTAGAGACAATCCAAACTTATATGAGTTGACAGACTTGTCCATGTATATTTTTCTACCCAGTTTAGCCTCAGAGAGGTTATTTTTCTCTATACTATTCATATCTGACATCAGAAACAAGACCTCAAATGATAAAAATAAAACCACGATACTGAGTTCAATATCATATAACTATTAATTCAAATGTGAACCTAAAAATTTACAGCCATTTTTGAAAGAGATGTATCCTTGCTCAGGAAATTGTTACTGAATATGTTAAAGCTGTAATGAAATGCTTCTTCTAATCATGGGTTATTAAATTAAAAAATAATTAAAAAAATAAGAAAAGGTCTCTTCATAGCCCCATCTGGCCCTGAACTGCTCTCTTCCTGCTTAAACTTGTTGAGTGCTGGGATTGCAGGTATGTGCCACGATATCCAGCTTCCATTTAGGTCAACTATGATCAGGAATAGACTTTTGCGTCTGGAATGAGGTCATAGTTAATCTCTCTCTTTCATCCCCCGCTGATGGCATGCATTGAAAACAATGTGAAGCCTCACTATGAAAATGGCTTATATTTAGATTCAAAGCTAATAAAAGAAGGACCAGAATCCAGGCTCTCTCCTGAAGAAAAGGTCATCATTTAACTTGTTTTTTCAAATATTTTATTTATTATTTTTATTTTATGTGTATGAGTGTTATGTCTGCATGTAAGTAAGGGCACCCGTGTTGTTCAAAGCCCATGGAGGACAGAAGAGGCTGTTGGATCCCCTGGAACTGGAGTTACAGACAGTTGTTAGCTGCCATGTGGGTGCTGGGATTTGAACCTGGCTCTTCTGCAAGAACAGTGTTCTTAACTGCTGAGCTATCTCTCCAGCCCCAATCATTTAACTTTTCAAATTTGCTTTATAAAAAATGTGTGAGGCTAGAGACAAAGTTCAGTGGCCTAGTATGTGGCAAGGCCATGGGCTTAATCCCAAGCATTAGATGGGGCACTGTTATTAACAGCTTAACTAGGAAAGGAATTTGTAACAGGAATATCAATGCTATACAAAAACCAAGCTTGGGGATGTGAGAGTGATCTGGCTATTACCCCTTTGATTACCAGGCTGATTCTATTGATCTGGGTGGATAAGCAGGTATCTGCTTCCTCCCTCACTGCTCCACATGAGTCCCTCCTGAAGCTGTGTGCTTAAGTAAAGAGGATGACCTTCTCTGATAGAGGAGGGCCAGTCTTTGCTCAAGTATATGAGTAGCCTGCACTTTCCTACTGCAACCTCTAAGATTTTAAGAGCAAGCTTGGGGATAGAGACCATCTGTTTGAACTCTTCTAAGAAGAGAGGGCTATGTCTTGCCATTTGGAGGAAGTTTTTTTTATTTTCTTCTGAAATGGATGAATTTTATTTAGCTTGTCAGTGACTGCACTCTCTGGGTCAGGATTTAGAGACTGCAGCACTTACTCAGAGGAAAATAAAGCTTTTAAAGGCAAAATCCATATCTGGATGAGGAGTTACTAAAAAACAAAGAGTTGCATGTTTGTTTCTATAGGTGTCCAAACAAGTAGCTACCTGGAAGTAGCTTAATTGCTGCAACAATATACTTTTTTTTTTTTTTTTTTGGTTTTTTTGAGACAGGGTCTCCCTGTAGTCCCAGCTGTCCTGGAACTCACTATGTAGACCAGGCTGGCCTTGAACTCACAGAGATCCATCTGCCTCTGCCTCCCAAGTGCTGGGATTAAAGGTGTGTGCCACCACACCCAGCTTATACTCTTTTATGAGTATCTTACTTTTTCCCCTGCTGCAGCCACACTCACTGTCTGCCTCAGGGTTGATAGATTCAATTTCCTAGTGCTTATCTAGTTCAGAATTCAGCTTGATTGATTATTTATTTGGTGTTTTTGAGACAAGGTCTGTAGCCCCAGCTGGCCTGGGACTCACTACTAGACCAGGCTGGTCTCACCAAGATCCACCTGTCTCTGCCTCCCTAGTGCTGGGATTAAAGGTGTGTGCCACCTTGCCCAGCAGAATTTGTCTTTTTTTAAAAATATTTTATTATTTTTATTTTATGTGTATGAGTGTATTTCCTGCATGTATGTGAGTGTACCCGCATTGTGCAATGCCTCGGAGGTCAGAAGCGGGTGTTGGACTCCCCTGGAACTGGAGTTAAGGAGGGTTTGTAACTGCCATGTGGGTGGTGAGAATCTAACCCAGGTCCTCTGCAAGAGCAGTCAGGGCTCTTAACCACTGAGCCATCTCTCCATCCCTATTTTAAAACTCCTGTATCAATTCCTACTTTAAAAAAAAATTTTTTTTATTTACTATTTTTATTTTATGTATGCATGTATTGCCTTCATGTAGGTAAGTACACCTGTGTCGTGCAATGCCCCTGGAGGTCAGAAGAGGTTGTTGGATCCCCTGGAACTGGAGTTACGGACAGTTGTTAGCTGCCATGTGGGTGCTGGGATTCGAACTCAGGTCTTCTGCAAGAACAACTAGTGTCCTTAACCACTGAGCCATTTCTCCAGCCCATCAATTCCTTTAATGCTGAAATAGTTGAAATCTGGTTTTACTTAAGCCTTAATCTCTGAACCCTAACAGGGGAAAAGGGAGGACTGCCACATACCGGGTCTCCAGCTGGGCAATGACTCGATGCCAACGTTCCTGTAGCTGAGAACCTTTCTCCTGATAACGTTCCAAATCCAAGTTTCGCTCTGGTGTCAAGCTACTCAGCTGTTCTGCCACTGCCTTGGCCTTAGTGATTTCCTCATCCAGGACTGAAAACACTGAATTCTTGTCTTTAACATCACTAAGCCAGTGCTATAGAAATAGGAGCACAGAAACAGGTTAAATATTTTCCTTCCTAAAACAAAGTCAGACTAAGGCAGGGAACAAGAATTCTGTTTGTAGTTGAGTCCATAGTACATTTGTGATTCAGAAACTAGGTGTTGAAATGGTCTGCTTTCCTGATACACACTGGGGAGCCACAGGCAGGGAAACCACACAGAGAAATATGCATAGAATTTTTTTGTGTTTGAAACCTGGCTTCACAAGCTATGAAATCAAGAGAAGTTACTTGGCTGACCTAAGCATTGGTTTTCTCATCTGTCAAGAGAGACAAAAATCCTTCCCCTAAACACATCTCAACAGTAGCTTCTGAGAATCCAATGGGGTCACAGTCAAGTACTTTACAAAGTTACAGCAATATAATCATTAGTTCTATTAAATTAGGACATAATTTGACTGGAAAAAAGGAACCAAAGCTTAAAAGCATATTCCTTTCATTTTTAGCTAGATGCTATTTCTTAGTTTCTTCTTTGACTACATTTTTTTGGGGGTGGGGAGGCTTTGAGACAGGGTCTCCCTGTAGCCCCAGCTAGTCTGGAACTTGCCATATAGATCACAGAGAGCCACCTGCTTCTGCCTCCCAAGTGTGGGGTTTAAAGGTATGAGCTACTATGCCTGGCTTATGTTTTTTTGAATAGGATCTCACTATATAGACCCAGCTGGCCTGAAACTCACAGAGATCCTCCTGCCTCTGCCTCCAGAATGCTGGGATTAAAGGGGTATGTCACCACACCCAGTTTGGCTTTTTTTTTTTTTTGGTATGGGTATCTTTTTGAGACAGGGTCTTCCTGTAGCCCCGTCTGGCCTAGAACTCACTATGTAGACCACGTTGGACTTGATCTTACTGAGGCCACCCACCTGTCTCTGGCTCTTGAGACATGTGCCACCATGTCCAGCTTGACTACATATTATTAAAGTATATTAAAAACAATACTCTGAGGGGCTGGAGAGATGGCTCAGCAGTTAAGAACACTGGTTGTTCTTGCAGAAGACCCAGGTTAGAATCCCAGCACCCACATGGCAGCTAACAGAAGATCTGATGCCCTCTTCTCACCTCCGGGCATTGCGTGACAGGGGTGCGCCTACCTACATGCAGGCAAAGGCAATACACACATAAAATAAAAATAATAAATAAAATATTTTTTAAAAAAACAATACTCTGAGTCGGGTATGGTGGCATACGCCTTTAGTCTCAGCACTCAGAAGGCAGAGGCAGGTGGATCTCTGTGAGTTCAAGGCCAGCCTGATGTACATAGTGAGTTCCAGGCCAGCTGAGGCTACTGGAAGACCCTGTTTCAAAGACTTAAAAAAATCTATTGGAATCCTGTCCCATGAAATAAAATATGATCCTTGAGCTAGCTCAGTCTACAGGGTGGATCCAGGCCAGCTAAGGCCACAGGGAGACCCTGTCTCAAAAAGACCAAAAAAACAAAACAAAACCCAAAACAACAAAAATACACAATATTCTACCTAGTACAAGCGTAAATATGAATCAGCGTCAGGTCATCCAAACTGATGCTCTGCTAACCCAAAACAATGAATATAGTAAATCAACTTAAGAAACTAAAGCAACCTACCTGTAATGTGGCCCGATGGGCCTCCAGAGCTGAGAGATCTGCTGTCACTGCTTCTTCTTGACTCAACTTGATTTCATAACCTTTGACCAAGAGTTCAGCATCCTGTATGCTACGTACTATAACATCAATTGTCTTTAATCTGTGGAAATAAAATCATCTTCCTTCATTAGCACTTGAATTTTAAAGTGTGGATTACCTCAGTTCACAAGATGCAACTGCCCAAACTAATTTTACCACTATTAAATGATGACAGGCTTCTGTAAAAATGAAGAAGTCCAATGCCTATACTGTCAGTTTAAGCTAGTTCAGAGTGAAATTCAAAGTGGTACTGGGACATACCACATATTGTGGCAAGAAGGCACCTCGAGTTCAGGAGTGGAGATGGGTAAGCAGGAGATCGTCAAATACTCCATTATCTGGCTTAGCTAAAGTTTTAATTCTTTAGTTTCTCTCCCTTTCTCTTACTATTTCTAAGTGTTATTTCCAGAGGTATCTAATCAAACAGAAATGAGGTAAGGAACAGACCTAACAATGCAAATCTATCCATCATCCCTATCACTGACATACTGTAATCCAAATAAGCCCATGTTGTGTTATTAAGGACCTACAGCTGAGACTTCTCAGTATAGAGCTGTGGTCCTTTGGATCAGTTATGAACACTCAAGGTAATTTCCTGTATTATCTCAAGAGAAAAACTGCTCTTTGAACCCAAGGCTTAGGCTTACTCACTTATTCAGGTAGATAGTAGACAGACCATAGACGTGGTCCATCTTTTCTACCAGCAGGTTCAGCTCTGAGCGAAGAGTTGGAGCACTGGAACCTGATGGAGACTGCTGAAGAAAGATGTTGCATTTCATGGAAACAGAATCCAGGTCAGACCTCAGGTGCTGCAAATCCTCCTGAGTATGCTGTCAGGAACAAGAGACACAAGAGGACAGAAATAGAAATGAGCAATGATTTTAGAAAGTAGTCCTTATGTCAATAGGAAAATATTGGAAACATCAATTCAGCAATATATCTGAAGCTTATGTTTTACCTTTTCCCAGGTAAAAGGGATTTATATAGGCTGCAGAGATGATGTCCTAAGTAGGACCATCAGTCTATTGCCACACACTTTCACCCTCTAACTCCTCCTCAAAGAAATTACTCTTCTTCCTCCAGCACCCACCTTCCTCCTTGGGCTTACCTCTTGCTCTGCAATCCTTAATGTGATATCCTGCCTCACATCTCTGTCAGATCTAGAGCTAGCTGGAGACTGAATTCGTTTGACCAGTCTCTGTTCACACTCCTCCAGGCGTAGTCGGATATTCTTCAGCTCTGAGATGTATACCCTGGCCACATTCTCTTCTTTGTCCTCTGTGAATATACAAGCATAGATCACTAAGCTGTCCAGCAGAGATCTATAAACCTGAGAATAACAGCACCTAGCTGAGACAAAAGGCACTATTTGCTCTAGTAGACCAGAAATCCCATCGATGAAAGCAAGGTCTTACTTAGGGAATCACTTGCCTAACCCTCAAGATCCTACATTAAGGTTCTAACTTTTTTTTTTTTGGTCTTTTTGAGACAGGGTTTCCCTGTAACCCTAGCTGTCCTGGAACTCACTATGTAGACCAGGCTGGCCTCGAACTCACAGAGATCCTCCTGCCTCTGCCTCCGAGTGCTGGGATTAAAGGCATGCGCCACCACGCCCGGTTAAGGTTCTAACATTTTACATCCAAAAAGAAATATGATAGGTTGATTATAATTAACAACCAACATATCAGCTTCCACAGTTTGATTTTGAGAAATCATCTCTATAAGATTTTCTTGGGGTTGGCGACATGGCTCAGCGGTTAAAAGCATTGACTGCTCTTGTAGAGAACCTGGATTCGATTCCCAGCATGCACATGGCAGCTAAAATCTGTCTGTAACCCCAGTTCCAGGGGAATCAGATGCCCTCTTCTGACCTCCGTGGGCATTGCACAACACAGGTACATTTACATACATATAGGCAATATACTCATATACATAAAATGAAAATAATAAATAATAAACATTTTTTTAAAAGATTTTTTTTCTGCCAGGCATGGTGGCATGCGCCTTTAGTTCCAGTATTCGGGAGTGGGGCAGGCGGATCTCTGTGAGTTCAAGGCCACCCTGGTCTATATAATGAGTTCTGGGACAAGAAAACCCTGTCTCAAAAAAAAAAGACACCCCCCCCCCGAAAAAAAAGATTTGGTCTATTTAAAGGTGGTATTACTTTCTAGTTTACAGGAAGGCCTAGCAGCACCCTGCAGGACTCTCATTCCACCACTTTTGTGTTCTCTTGCCTAGTGCACATACCATTCTCCATGGATTTCATCAGGTGCTGGAAGTGGGCTTTACAAGCTTCCACCTCCTCTTCCAAGCGCAATCGATCAGCCACTGAGAAGAGTGCAGAGTCACGACTATCCTGTAGAAAGTCTTCATAATGGGCCTGGAGATTCTTCATAACCTGGTGATACTCTCCTGGTGCTAAGGATCGAAGCTAGGGAGAGGCCAAAAAAAAAAAAAAAATTCAATAGAGTAGGAAAAAATACTCTCCCTCTTCTTTTTAAAAAATTGAATCACAGATACGAAAGTGTAGAAAACATAATTATAAACATGCTGATTGTCATCAACCAAATTATACAATCAGCAACCAGATCAAAACAATGTTACTAGCAACCCAGGTTATTCTTCAAGCCTCACTGGACATTGCTCCCCTAACCCCCACCTATGCTGGCCTTGAACTCATGATCTTCCTGCCTGGCTTCAGGAGTATAGGGATCACAGAGATGTGCCACCAGGAGCAGTCTGGACATAACTTAGTAATTGTTAGTTCACTAGTATTCCACATATTATACATGCTTACATAAGAGTGAGGCTTGTTCTGCACAGTGAGAAGCATATATTCTCTCTTATTTTCATTAATTTCTTTAATGATTCAAGCTGCTAATTCTAGTGACTAAGGCTCTCAGGTACCTAATCCTGAAATATTATTCCTGATTCCACTTTACCTCATTAGGCTGGGGACAAGTTTCAGCAATGAGAGTTCCTTCTGAGAAAGCTTGCCAACAGGCTATTAGCCTGAGGCAACAGTTTCACAATTACCTTTTCTAAGTTCCAGGTCTGTACAAGGTCAAGGTCTTTCCGCAAATAATTCCAGGAGATAAGGCTTTTGGTGTTAACATGTAGCTGGTGCCAAAGGGTCATCACTTTCTGATAAGACTGTTCCACCCTAGAAACAATAGAGATCTGGCTAGAGTTTTTGTAACAGAACTACACATTAGAGACATTCTAGAGAGTCCTGACTGCCAATTGAGATTGCATACTAAGCAGAAAAAGGTAGCAAGGTCTGACAACACAAGAATCTTTAGTATCAAATTGAGATCCTCAATTTGGATTTTCTATAGCATTATGTGTATTGTGTCAGAATGCATTTAGCAATAGCATAAATATTACCCAAATGTAATGGGGTTACAAGGTGTCAGAGAAAATAACAGGGGAAGCACTAATATAGAATGCATAACAGCACCTTTTAGAATGGCTAAAAAATTATGTGTTTAGGCCTGGTGTGGTGGCACACGCCTTTAGTCCCAGCACTCGGGAGGCAGAGGCAGGTAGATCTCTGTGAGTTCAAGGCCAGCCTGGTCTACACAGTGAGTTCTAGGACAGCTGGAGTTACAGGGAGACCCTGCCTCAAAAAGACAAAAAAAAAAAAAGAAAATTATGTGTTTAAAAAGTCCTTTACTGCCGGGTGTGGTAGCTCACGCCTTTAATCCCAGCACTTGGGAGGCAGAGGCAGGGGGATCTCTGTGAGCTAGAGGCCAGCCTGGTCTACATAGTGAGTTCCAGGCCAGCTGGGGCTACAGGGAAACCCTGTCTCAAAAAGACCAAAAAAAAAAGCCCTTTACTGTGTTCTATATAGTTATAAAAAATGCTGAAATATTTAAAACACGCATACTCAAACCACTAAGTTATCTTGAATGTCATCAAGGGGAGAAGAAAAATGTGAGGTGTAGTACTCTTGCAAAGGCCTAGAGTTTGCTGGGCACGGTGGCACATGCCTTTAGTCCCAGCACTCTGGAGACAGAGGCAGGAGAATCTCTGTGAGTTTAAGGCCAACCTGGTCTACATAGCTAGTTCCACATCAGCTAGGACTACAGGAAACCCTATCTCAAAAATAAAAAAAAAAAAGCCTAGAGTTCAGTCCCAAAATCCCCAAATCCACACCAGGTAGTTCACAATTGCTTGTAACTCCAACTCCAGGGGAATCTGATGTCTCTGACCTCTTTGGGCACTGCACTCAATTACACATATCCACACACAGACATACAACATACCCATACTTAAAAATAATAAAAACAAATCTTAATAGACATTATAATTCATCACCTTAGCTTCCCTTTCTCCAAAAATCCCACAGAAAGTTCAGTAAAGTTCTAATCACAAAAGAAGGATAAAAACACAAAGAAAACAAGAGACTTTTAGAGAAACAGTCCAGGAGGTCAACATTTGGCAACTAGGAGTTCTTGAAAGCAAAACAAAAACCAAACAACCAATGAAAACCCAGAAAATGAGCCAGGCGTGGTGGTGCACTCCTTTAATCCCAGCACTTGGGAGACAGAGACAGGTCTATCTCTGTGAATTCAAAGCCAGCCTGGTCTATACAGTGAGTTCCAGGCCAGCTGGGGGTTACAGGAGACCCTGTCTAAAAAGACCAAGAAGAAGCCAGGCATGGTGGTGCACGCCTTTAATCCCAGCATGTGGGAGGCAGAGGCAGGCAGATCTCTGTGAGTTCAAGGACAGCCTGGTTTACATAGTGAATTCTAGGACAGCTGGGGCTACAGGGAGACCCTGTCTAAAAAGACCAAAAAAAAAATTTTTTTTTGCTGGGCATGGTGGCACACACCTTTAATCCCAGGACTCAGGAGGCAGAGGCAGGTGGATCTTTGTGAGTTCAAGGCCAGCCTGGTCTACATAGTGAGTTCCAGGACAGCTGGGGCTACAAGGAGACCCTGTCTCAAAAAAGACCAAAAAAAAAAAGACCAAGAAGAAAAAAACAAAAACAGAAAATGTAATGGATGGAACTGGAAAACATCATGTTAGAAGAGAAATATGCCAATCCCACAAAAACTAGTATTAGCTATTTCCTCTTATATGCAGAAACTGGAAGAGGGGACAGGACATGAAAGTATAACCTGAAACTGAATTATTGGGGCTATGGAAAGAGAAGAGGATAAGAAAGCGTATTAGGGGGCTCAAGAGATAGCTCAGTGGTTAAGAGCACTGGCTGCTCTTGCAGAGGACCCAGGATCAGTTCTCAGCACCCACTTGGCAGCTAACAACGATCTGTAACTCCAGTTCCAGAGGATCTGACACCTTCTTCTGGCCCCTGCAGGCATTGCAGGCATGTGGTACACTCATATACATGCAGGGAAAACACTCATACACATAACAATTATTTTATATTTATTATTTTTATTTTATGTGTATGAGTGTATTGCCTGCATGTGTGTAAGTACACCTTTGTCATGCAATCCCTGAGGTAAGAAGAAGGGGTCTGATTCCTCTGGAACTGAAGTTATGGATGGTTGTTAGCTGC
Organism: Nannospalax galili; assembly: GCF_000622305.1. Taxonomy (NCBI): domain Eukaryota; kingdom Metazoa; phylum Chordata; class Mammalia; order Rodentia; family Spalacidae; genus Nannospalax; species Nannospalax galili. The sequence goes on along the minus strand of NW_008352899.1, from coordinate 2,864,544 downwards.
CAAGTGGTTGCTGGGAACCAAATCTGGGTCCTCTGCAAGAGTAGTCAATGCCAGGGGATCTGAAACCATCTTCTGAACTCTGCAGGCATTGCATGACATGGGCGCACTTACACATATACAAGAAATACAGTCATATACATAAAAGAAACAAAGAATGAGCCAGGTGTGGTGACACATACCTTTATTCCCAGAACTCAGGAGGCAGAGGCAGGTGAATCTCTGTGAATTCAAGGCCAACCTGGTATACACAACGAGTTCTAGGTAAACTATATAATGAGACCCTGTCTCAAAACAAACAAGGGGCTGGAGAAATGGCTCAGCAGTTTAGAGCAGTAGCATGCTCTTGCAGAGGACCTGGGTTGGGGTCCCAGCATCCACCTGGCAGATAACAACTGTCAGCAACTCCAGTTCCAGGGGATCCTACACCTCTTCAGGCTTCTGTGAGCACTTCGTGCATGGGTGCACTTACATACATGAAGGTAAAACACTCATACACATGAAAAAATAAACTAAAAAACCCCATAGCCCAAAAGATACAAAGAATGAAAATGGCAATGTCCACCTCAATAAGAAATCTGGGACCTAGGAAACAAAAGGAATGCTTCGCGTTTCAGACTGAAAATAACTTCCCAAAAGTTATTTTGGAACATCTGGTCAATAACTTTTATATTATGGGGGAATAAGGACATTTTAAAATATGAGCATTCTCAAAAATGTACCTCTCCTGTAATCTTCTTCAGTGAATTTATGGAAAGTATGGTCTACCAAAGCAGGCAGTAAGCCAATAAACAAGATTTGGAATCTAGGAACCACTGGTTACACTCTAATGAATGAATGACTGTGTGAAAATGAAGTGAATGCTGGAAGCCATCCTGAATCAGACCCATAGAGCAGCTTCCAGTGGAAAGAAGACAGATTGGGCCAAGAAGGGTGTAGTTAGGAGAAAACAAGGTGGAAGTCATCTGTGGCATTTGGTCATACTGAAGAGCCTTTTGCAAGAAAGAGACAATTTAGAGATATATCTGTAATACCTAAGTAGAATAATAAGTAAACCAAAAATCAAAACAATTACTCTAAGGAAACAGAAAGGTTAAGGAAACAATTCATGTTCACACGTTTGCTCACTATTCTTTTCACCCAGCAACCATTATTGAGAACTTACTATGAACCAGGAGGAGGAAAAATAATGACAAAGGGGATGGAGTGGTAAGCAGTGAGTGGACAGCAGTGTACAAAGATGATAAGATGAATCAAATGAAGTAAGGGAGTGACTCATGTCAATATCTAAAGGAAGCAAGAAGCACAAAGCACAAACGTCCCAGGGTAAGGATATCTTGCTGTGTTTGACAAAGAGGAAAAAGAACAAAATGACCACAGCTGGGTACAAGCAAGGAGGGTAGCAAAGAGGCAAGGCATGACAGCATCACAATGATGTCCTAGACAGTTTAGCTCTCATGTAACAATAAAACAATCACTTTTATTTTATTTTTTGGTCTTTTTGAGACAGGGTCTCCCTGTAGACCCAGCTGTCCTGGAACTCACTATGTAGACCAGGGTGGCCTTGAACTCACAGAGATTCACCTCTGCCTCCCGAGTGCTAGGATTAAAGGCGTGTGCCACCATACCTGGCATCAACAACAACAATGACTATTTTAAAAGTGACAGAAGTAGCTGGGTATGGTGGCACATGCCTTTAATCTCAGTACTTGAGAGGCAGAAGCAGGTGGATCTGTGAGGCCAGCCTGGTCTACATAGTGAGTTCCAGGCCAGCTAGGGCTACAGAGAGACCCTGTCTTCCAAAAAAAACAAAACAAAAAACAAAAAAACAGTGACACAAATGGCGTGGACACGAGCTTGGAGAAACTTAATATTAAGAACTTAATAGATGGAAGAAGGAGAATTCTTTTTTTAAAGTTGCTAATGTCTAAAGCTAAAAAAAAGTCTGGAAATATTCATATTAGAAATTTGGAGTTAAGCCCTTGAAAAATCTGCTAAGAGTTGTTGAGAACAGCAGCTTTGTAAAGTGTAAAGTAGAATGCTTTCTTTTTTTTTCTTTATCTCACTATGTTATGCAGACTGGCTCCAATTCCTGGGCTCAAGTGATCCTCCCTCCTCATCATCCTCCCAAGCAGCAGGGACTCCTGGTAGAGGTATTGCACTCAACTAGTCTTTATTATACAGTACAAAAATCACTCTGAGGCCAGGCATGGTGGCACATGCCTTTAATTCCAACACTCAGGAGGCAAGTGAATCTCTGTGAGATCAGTTGAGTAGTTGAGTAGCAGCTGAGCAGTTACCTGCTGGCCATTTCAATGGCATCCTTATTGGGTGGGGGAATGAGGAAGCAGACTGATGGCACCATTGCTTCATTCCCTGTGGGGCTGATCACCTTCCATTTGGTCCGCTGAGAATTATCCTCTAGAACACACTCATCATTTTTGCAAATAGTGATCTGAAGAAAACAAAATTACAAGTTATTGTTAATGGAGAAACCAACAACCTATCATTACCTCCTGCCTGATTCCAAGGCTGTGAAATGACTAAGGGAAATGTCTGCTTAAGAAAAGATCTGCAGGGCTAGCAAGATGGCACAGTGGGCATAAGTGCTTACTGCCAACCCTGATGACCTGAGTTTAATCCCTGGGACCTACAGAGTAGAAAGAGAGAACCAACTTCTGAAGGTTGTTTTTCAACTTACACACATACACATACTGCCATATGCATATGGTAGCACTCATGTGTTCCCCTATACCCCCTCTCATATGCAAGCACACCCACCTTTGAGCAAGCAAACACACACACACACACACACACACACACACACACACACACACACACACACAAATGTAAAAAAAAAAAGAAAGAAAAAGATCTGCAGGGTAGGAGAAATAGCTTGTGGATAAAGCATCTGATGCACAGGGTGAGGACCAGAGTTCAGCAAGCTCCAGTTTAGTGAGATTCCCTGCCTCAGTAAATAATGGAGAGTGATGAAGGAAGATGCCCAATGTTGACCTCTGACCTCCATATGCACCCACATGTACACGGCACCCCCTACACCTGTGCCCAACACATGAGAACACATATACATACATGCATGACTATCCATGCAAAACAAAAAAGAAAAGATCTGTCATCAAGGCAGTATTTTGTCCACTGTTCTCTTGCAGTATACTCAATAAACTTTTCTTTCTTTTTTCTCCAGTTTTACATTCTGAGAGAGAGAGAGAGAGAGAGAGAGAGAGAGAGAGAGAGAGAGAGGATTTACTTGCTACCACTTAGTGAGGGCTCCTGATCTTATAAATCCATGACATACCAAATAATTCAAGGAAAGAAGTATTTATTAAGTGTCTGTTGCATGTCAAGTAACTAACATGTGGCAGTTATAAGGAGCCTGTAAGACCCTCAAGAGCAATCTCTGTACCAAAAATTAGACTAAGAATTTGGGGCTGGAGAGATGACTCAGTGGTTAAGTGTACTGACTACTCTTGCAGAGGACCTGGGTTCAAATCCCAGCACCCACATGGTAGCTAACAACTGTTTGTAACTCCAGGTCCAGGGAATCTGACACCCTCTCTGACCTCCACAGGCACTTACACACATGCAGGCAATACATTCATGCACATAAAATAAAAATAAATGAATAAATAAAATATTAAAAAATAAATACACAGTTCCAGGCCAGCTGGAACTACAAGGAGACCCTGTCTCAAAAATAACCCCCCCCCCAAAAAATGAATTAATAGGTGTGAATCAGTTTTGCCTTTGTGATACTTCCTTCCCCTCCTTTCCCATTACTCCTACTAGACTCCTGAAAATATTCAATCATTTTGGAATTACCAATTCTTTCTTCTGAGAGACAAATAACAAACATTAACTGTTTTAGAATATTGAGATACCTGTTATTAATTCATTCTTTTTGTTTTTTTACACTATGTAGCATAGGCTAGCCTTGAACTTACAGTGATTCTCTGCCTCAGCCTCCCTTGTGGTGTGATTACAGGTGTATACCACCATTCCTGCCTTCATTCATACTTCTATACTATATATTTTTACTGAATGCCTGATATGTGCCTGGACATGTGTCATATTAGCTATACCACAGAAGATAAAAATGGCACAGTGGTAAACAGACAAACATGGTACACATTCCTTATATTCATGGTGGGGAAGCCTGGTGTAACAGTACTGTGTGAAGAATGCAGTTTACCAGGGAATGGTACAAAACACATAACCCAGTCTTGGCTAGAGGTAAGGATACAGTATTTAAAACCTCAAAGCCACATTGAGGTTCTCCCAAGAGCAATGAGAAATTACTGTAGGACCGAAGCAGGCATGTGGCTTTCTTAAAAAGATCTTGCTAGAGGTAGGATAAAGAAGGAATGAAATGAGGAGGCTGATATAACAATCTAAATAAAAGAAACTTATGCTCCAACTTAGACATAGTAACAGCAGAGACAAGTACCTATAGGGGCACTTAGAAGTTAGTACTGACTTGGTGAGCCTATCAGCTGTGGGAATAATTGGGGTAGGGGAGATGAATCTATCTCTACAATGTCACAAAGTTCCACCCCACCAACACTTAGGCAACTGAGTAGACAATGATACTGACCACTGAAGCAAGAAGCAGATTGAGAATTTAGACCTGCAGGCTTTTTTTTTAAATAACAGATAAGATTTTTGCAAGCTTACATGATGATTTTAAAACCTCTTTAAATATGATCTGTTCTTCTCTTTTTCTTCCTTCCTTCTTTTCTCCCTCCCTCCCTTTTTAAAAAAATATTTTATTTGTTATTTTTATTTTATGTGTATGAGTGTATTGCTTGCATGTATGTGAGTGCACCCAAGTCGTGCAATGCCGCAGAGGTCAGAAGAGGGCTTTGGATTCCCCTGGAACTGGAGTTAAGGACGGTTTGTAGCCACCATGTGGGTGCTAGGAATCAAACCAGGGTCCTCTACAAGAGCAGTCAGTGCTCTTAATCACTGAGCCATCTCTCCAGCCCCCCTCCCTCCCTTTTAATACAGTGTCTCATATAGCCCAGGCTGATCTGATCCTCCTGCCTCCACAATTATAGGGATTACAGGCATGATCTTTTCCTATTACCATAACACTAAACATAACACAACACAACAGAACACAACACAACAGAACACAACTTTTCTTCTTATCTCCTCTCTGGAGCCCATATACCCAGTCCACTTCTCACCTCAATCTGCCGGTAGTCACAGATGGCCTTCAGAGATATAGTACTCTTTAGAGCATGGTCTGGACTGCGTGGCTTTAGCTGAACAATAGTTTTTGATCTCCCAACAAGACTGGCAACCGAACTTTTAGACTGTATAAGCTGTTCCTTCTCATCCTACAAAACGAGAACAAAAATAAAAAAACATTAAATGTTCGTGTTCTGAGTCACTAAGTCACTAATAAATTTCAGTGCTCCACTCCCTAAGAGAATGTCATTTCTCAGTTAAGTAGGGATCCTTGATGGAGCTCTCTTAGATACAGACAAGAATAAAGAAAAAAAGGAAAGAATACTTGTCTTCTATCAGGTGTTTTTGTACTCTAAATTTACAGCTTTTCCCCTGCACTATATTTAATGACCAATAAACCCACATGCAAAAACAAACAAACAAAAAACCCCACAAATGTCTAGCTGCCAAATACAGCTATATAACTAATGAAGAATTTCTTCAAATATAGTTCAAAGAACATGGAAGTTAAAAATAATAATAACTGTAGTGTTATTATTATTCATTTTCAAATGGGGAAAAAACAGTTCTTCCCTTTCTGCTTAGGAGAGGCTAGTTACAATATTTCAATTAAAAATTATATATATTTGTATATCTCCCCCAAGTTCTACTCCAAATATTTCACTTTCTTTAATGGCATTAAAAAGCTTTCTGGAGAAAGATCTTTAACCAACAACTCACAAACAAATGCTGTTGGTAAAGGTATCATGATAAATGATTTAGGATTTACCTTGCCATGATGAATTGATTTAAATGAAGTATCATGCAAAGCTGGAATTCTCAAATCTCTGCAAACCCAATTACTTTAAAAGCTAATGAACTTGTTAACAAAATTGGTAGTAGTCTACTACCACCTCCATTAGAGAGCAATGGTAAGTTTTATTTATAGGCCAGGATGCTTCAAACCCATTGTGAGGCATAAAAGTCCTCAGACGAGGGCTTTCTGAAGGTGGACAGCGATGTGATGAGAATAAAGAGTTAATAATGTTAAGAAATGCTACTAAAGAATTAAGAATATGCAAGTAAAGAAAAATAAATTCTTAAACAAACTACCTGTGCCTGTCCCCGGGAGCATGATTGGAAGAAATACAACTTTAACTTATTAGTTAAGAAAGAGGAATGGAAAACATCAGGGAGACAGCCACACTTCTATACTTGAGAGCTGGTCTACCCATTTCAGTTTCCTTGCAACAAAGATGTCAATTTCTGTCTAACCCACAATCCAAACATCTCAAGTTCCAGAGACCAAGTGCTCAGTGTGGTAAGAATTCTGAAAAGAACCAGAAGCCAGGACAGATGCTCCCGAACCTGATGGACAAGCTGAGGAGCAGACCCAGGTGACTCCATGCCCCGATGACGTCGCCAACCTGATGCCCCTGACCTGGAGAAGAGGGAAAAGAGCAGCGACCCTCGAAAAGATTTGGCAATTGCAGAGGAGTTACCCTATTGACAGGAAGATACTCAGTAGGAGGGAGGAGATCACAGCCAGATTATATTCCTCCTTCATACTTGCAGTACCTCCAAGAGAGACTTTTCAAAGACAACTGAAAAGTTAGGTTTTTATCCTTTGCTCCAGATTAACACTCCATTTGTCCAAGTGAAACACTGAAAGTAACCTGACTCATAGGTTCACTATTATCTGAAAGCATTTAGAAAAAAAAAAAAAATTAGGCTGAGGATATCAGTGGTATGGTACTTGCATGGCATGCCCAAGACCCTGAGTTTGACCGTCAATACTAAAAAAAAAAAAAAAAAAAAAAAAAGTCTAAATCTCACCCACAAAACCAAACCAAACAGAAACAAAGAAACAAAAAACATTGTGGGTTTTCTTGGTTCTCTTATTTAGAACCTTCTACTGAACCATAGAGTCCTCTCACTTCTCACATAGGACAAGCTATTGCGTACACATTGAAATGTAGCTTGAGCCTTGGTTGCCAATTCTGTAGAATATATCAGTAAATGCAAGTAGTTCTGCTACCGATTTTACAGCTAGCACTCCTGAAGGAGTAATTCATTGGAGAAAATGGGTATGAAATTGATTTTAATTAAATATTGGATACAAATTTTTTAAGTCAGTATTAACAAACTATACTCATACTGTATTACATCTAAATAAGAGTTTAATGTTGCCCTCAATTAAAATCAATTTCCTAATACCTCATCAATACCAAAAGAAAGTAGCTAAGGAGGAAAGATATGGCTCAGGTCTGTCTCTGTCTCTCTTTCACAAAAGAGAGTAAAAACAGATTTTTTTATCACCTAATGCCCTCAGTCCTTGACTCTAACTATCCCATTAGTAGAATGGTGCAAAGAAAGTATGAGGTACTCAGCAGCTCCCCAAAGAAATCTCATTAATAACTGCTTAAGGAAAGAAAACAGAAGAGGCAGAATAAAATTGAATAGATAATTGGAATGTGAGCCACATTTTATTGTAAGAATGGCCTACTTCCCAGAGCTTTCAAGGATATAAACAGCAGCAGCTGACACCGTTTACTCTGTTTCTTAGAAGCAAAAGTCCCCACCCAGGCAACACCCACCATGGAGTCCTGGAGCAGATCCTCAAGGCGGGACAAACTGGTGGTGTGGTCACAGGTATATTTTCGTTTGATGGAGTCTTGGAGGTTTCTCAAGAATAACTCCAGGTCTCGGGCATCACTGAAGAACTGTGAGAACAAAAAGAAAGAGCAGCTGGTGCTCAATAGCACAGAATAACAAAAAGTTAACTAAGAAGTAATCTTACTGTACCAAGATAAGCAAAGTCAATTATCCTCTCCAGGAACAGTGACAGCTCATTACAAAAGGGCACAGAAATACATGCCAGAGGGCTTAAAGAGCCATGTCAATAAAACGTTAGTGATAACTGCCACTAAAACCCACTAGGTCCTATAAAAAAAGTTAGCTTGTTTTGC
>NW_008352899.1:2851308-2856321 GCF_000622305.1 Nannospalax galili | reverse complement strand
TAATAACTCCCACAAAACCCCACTGGGTCCTAAAAAAAAATTTAGTTTTTTTAAAAAAAAAAAAAAAAAAAAAAGTTAGCTTGTTTCACTCCTCTTTCCTCTGATTTCTGTCTAGTGACAGCACTTAGCAGTGAGGTCTGGTTCATGAAATACCTAGAAGCTTTTATTTCATTGATATGATTATAAGATGAAAAAGATTAGAGTAAAACCAGAGAAAATTGCTTATTTCCTCCTCTACCCTCACCTGAAGAAAAATATTCATTCTTTCATGTTGTGACAGATGGAGGGGTTAGGGGAAGGGGGCGATATTTTACAGTTCCTCTCATCAAGAGGAACAGTGTGTCTCCTCCCCTTGAAGCTGGGCACGATCATGAGATTTGCTTTGACCACCGCCACACAAAAAAGTGTGACAGATGCAGAAAAAGTCCTCATGTACAGGGGATTGTTCTCTCTTGTTGCATGAAGAACAGCCGCTTTGTGAAGAAGGCTACTGAATGCTAGAGACGGGGCTTTGCATGGTACCACCCAGCCAACTGTCAGACATGTGAGTGATGCAATTTGGGATCAGACAGCCCCCTTCCTGTCTGTAGCTGTCTGCAGCCACGTATGCCAGGCAAGATGAGAACTGTAGATCAGAAGAGTAACTCAGCTGCACTCACCCAACTGAATTTACTAATGATTAATATTTTCAGCAACTAAGTTATTAAGATGTGGTTTATGCAGTAAAAGATAACTGACATGGATGCTTGGTTGTTTTTTTTTTCAAATGTATTTATCTTTATTGTATGTGTGTGAGTATTTTGTCTGCATATACATAAGCGCACCACCTGTGTGCAGTGTCAGTGGAGTCCAGAAGAGGATGTTGGATCCCCTGGAACTAGAGGTATGGTTGGTTGTTAATCGTGGGTATTGTGAACTGAATCTAGGTCCTCTGGAGGAGGAGCCACTGTCCTTAATCACTAAACCATCTCTCCATCTCTCTAGCCTTGTTTTTTTTTTAGAAAGACAAGGTTTCATATAGCTTGTTAAGGCTGGCCTTAAACTTCTGATCCTCCAGTCTCCATCCCTTGAGTGCTGGCATTATATGTGTGCACCACTACCTCAACTTTAGCTTAAGTATGAAAACACACACACGCACGCACGCACACTCTCACCACCATACCTGAAAGTAAGCTGTATTCTCTTTCACATGTTGTTCAACACATAAGCATAGCTGCTTCATCCACTGTAACTGGGACTGGACAGCAGCACTATATGCCTGCAACAACCAAGCACATGTGTATATGAGTTTAACAGACTCAGAATATAGGTGTAAGGCTATTTCCAAGTACAACTCTGCTACTGACAGAGAAGACAAAGACTCCACATGGAAATAAGTGACTGTGCAGTGCTTTCCAGGAGAAAAGAGCTTGTCTTTAATTCAACACTGTTCTGTTACCAGGGGTCACCCAGAAAAAGCCATTTCTGTATAACTAAGTGAGCTGGTCAGAAAAACAGAGGCATAAGTAAATCCCTCCTGGTTCTTCTACCAGGTCCTTCTCTGGCACTATATAAACAAGAAGTAGGATATGTCTAGACAGTTTTGTTTTTGAGGCAGAGTCTCCCTGCAGCTCCAGCTGGCCTGGAACTCACTATGTAGAGCAAGTTGGCATTGAACTCACAGAGATCCGCTTGCCTCTGCCTCTCAAGTGCATGTGTCTGGACAGTTTTAAAAATAGATGCAAGTCCTTTTCCTCATAGCCAGGAGTCAGTGTCTCTTACGCTGTTCCTCTTAATACTCTACTGAGACTATCAAAACTGTTTGCAGGCTTCTAAGGGAGTACCAAATAGACTGCAACAAAAAGGGAGAAGACCCAAAACAAATAATCCCTCACGCTTCCTCCAGGCCTTTAGGAAGAACAAAGCCTTCCATTTCAGTATTCTTATACCAACTCCTTAGCATTTGACCTCCACATATTTTAAAGTCACATACCTCCACTGTTTGCTTGGCTGGGTGGTTCTCAAGTGAGAGCAATTCTGCAGTATCTTGTAGAGAACGAAATACATCCTGTTTGCCTTCCAGCTCCACTGTCAACTCCTACAAATTGAATTCAATTTTATGGAATAAATGCTCTTAAGGGAGAAAGAGCAATAAAGAAAACACAGTGCTCCCTGTCCTAATTTAAGGAGCCTACAACAGGATTGGTACCAAAATGGGATGTATAAATTGCACATGCTAGAGGATTTCAGAAAAGGTAACAAGGGGAAGGAATTCACGAAGGACAGTGGGACCTGAGCTATCCTTGAGCAGATAGGCAACACAGAATGAGCATAGGAAGCAGAGAAAAGGAAAAATCTTGGCTGGAGTCCATCCATGACCACACCAGTACATGGCATACTGGTAGGGAGAGAACACTGACGAGCTGGCTTTGCCTGACTATTCCCTCAGCTCACAATGCCCTCCTCTGACACAAAATCCTATTAATACAACAAAACCCAATTTAAGCACAGCTTTCCATGAACTCTTCCTATCAGATTTAATTTCTTCTCCTTTGTTTCCAGAGTACTAGCTTTTAGAATCTGTCATAGCCAAATTTCAGTTTTCACAGACTGTTTGTAGCACTATAGTACCCAGCCTATCTTCTTCACTTCAGGAGAATCACATGTCCTTTTCTAATCAGGAGATGCTCACATTTTGTAAGAACTGTAGATTAATGGAATTAAAGCAACCAAAGTGAGAGCTAGAAAAAAAGCTATCCATCTGCATAAAGACTTGGAAAATGCTTTAAAATCTTGAGTATGGAAATAGTAAAAAATATTGTCTACTTTTGCTAGAAAGAATAAAGGGCATTGCTCCATTAATGCTGAATTTTCCTGACCATTTGACATATCAAGACCAAAATGTTACCAAATAAGTTAACAAGAATTCAAAAATTTATGGAAACCTAAGAATACAACTAACTCCTCTATAATAAAGTGCTTTGCTTAGATTAGCTTATTAAGACTTACTCAATCTTTTATACAACCCTTTGAAGTAGCTATTATCCCATTTTTACAAAGGCCAGAGAGACTAAATGACTTGCCCAAAGTCATACAGCTAGTTAGCAAACAAATAAAAACTTGAATTTAGGTCTGCCTCACTATAAACCCTATAATCTTAACCACAAAGCTGTATTATTTCTGAAATGTCTCAACTGCAGGCTGCTGTTCTACTCACTCAAAATACTGCCTTTCTAAATGCATTCTAAATAAACTAATTCAAGGGTTCTACTGCTTCTCTGTATATGCTTCTCACAGCATAGATGAAACAGCAGAGCCCCATTTCTATTTGTCAGAGTGTAACTCTAGTAACCCAGGCTCTCTGTAGACTGGCCCTGTCTCCTTCTGCTATTACATAAACATGGCAAGCCTGCTGTGCTAGACTCACAGAGAAGTAGTTTTTCTTGGATGGGATATTAGGGTTGCTGTCACTCCAATCATATGCTAGTTCCTCCTCCTCCTTCTCATTCAACCAGATCAACTCAGCGGTGGCTCTGGAGACAAATTTGTGCAAGCTCTGAAGGTGCCTCATTCGGAAGCTAGACATCTCCTAGACGAAGCAAGATAAAGTTAAAAGATTAGACTGCCAGTCTTTGCATCTGGAGAAGATGGTATAGTTGATATCGGGAAAGACTAGCCCCCCCAAATGAATTAATCCTACTTTTTGTTTTTAAAGTGCTGGCGATTGATTGTTTTAAAGTGCTGCCTTAGGCATGCTAGGCAAGCACTTTACCCCTGAGCCTCATCCCCATTCCCTGGAACGCTTTTTAAATATTTGGGTTCTTCTCCATGAATTCAACTTGTACACGATTTGATACAAAACTTCCAGAGTCACTGTCAATCCTATGTTGAAGATGGAACTTACAGTCTTTGTGGTGGCCCCTGCATAAAGACTTATCTTAGCCTGTACTACTTAGGACAATCTTAATAGATAAGAATGAAAAACAACAGGAGGGGAGTCACCGCTCCATCAATCTCAAATTTTTAATTTTGCTGTCTCAAAACACATATGGCCACTGTTCTGGATAGCTAGGATAGGTTCTGCTTATTTGCAATTTTCCAGTAATGGTTACAGGCAAATGAAGACAATAGAAGCTATGTATAGTAGCATATTCCCGTATTTCATATGAGCATTCAGGAGGCTGAGGAAACTAAGTCCAGCATAAGCTACACAGGGAGACAATGCTGCAAAAATGTTACAACACATATGAACAATTGCACAGTAAAAGATATAATCTAATAAACAGAAAACCAAAACAGAGCCAAACTACGTACTTTCTGAATTAAGGAAGAGTTGTTTAGAGAGAACTAGATTTTCCAAGAGCAGAATCTAAGTCAACCAATCAAAACTCACCTTCAATTTACAATACTGTGTCTCCAACTTTCCAAGAGTTTCAACATAGCTGGTATGGAAATTCTGAGACATCTTTCCCTGATAAAAAAGGGATGGAATAAAAAGACATTAGAGAAAGAGTAAGTAAAATATGTGGTATGATGTCAAATATGTAAGCAATATATATATATACATACACATACATATACATACAGATAAGAACTGGCTGCTCCATGAAAACACCCACTTGGACAAATCTTTAGTCAGACTTCATAGCTTGGGGCAGCACTTGGTAAACAACAATTCAGCAGGATAATAAAACCAACAGATTTCACGTTCCTGTATTTCTAGCAATTACAAAGGCTTCTAAGCAAACCACATACCTGATGACTGCCCAACTACTGGTATACTCCTTTGAAGGGGAGAGATGGAACAAGAAAGAGGAAGATAGGGTTTTGCAGGTGTTGCTTAGTAGTAGAGCACTTGACTGGCAGCACCAAAAACCAAACCAAAATACCCACATCAAAACGAAGACAGAATGCTGAGAGACCAAGTGAGCACTTTCTCCATACCAGCTCTCTACTGCAGATCCATAGCAAAAAGAAAAAAGTATGAAATTTTGGAGGCAGAAGGCCTGAGTTTAGATACCACTTCTGATAGTT
>NW_008352899.1:2844592-2851236 GCF_000622305.1 Nannospalax galili | reverse complement strand
ATATTATTATTATTTTAATTGTGTGTGTAGGTTTGTGCAATTGAGGCATTATAGCCCCTGGAGCTGGAGTTACAGGCAGTTGAGGGCCGTCCGATGTGGGTGCTAGGAACCAAACTAAGTGCTCTGTAAGAGCAATATGGGCTCTTAACTGCTCAGTTATCTCTCCAGTCCCCAGTATCACAATTTTTTTTTTTTAAGTACAAAGAAGTAAAAATACGTTTCCCACAGTTATTTCAAGGGTTGACAGAGACACTTTATATAAAATGAAAATAAGTTGCACAGTGCTATTCCTCAGGCACATTCTTTCCTGGAGCACCTTCTTAGAAACTTCTGTGCTGCACATACCATCCCATCACCCACTCCTCCCTGCAACTCTTAGAATGTGGATTCTGAATGCTACACACCTCATACAACCTAGCCTCTTTGACACTTGAGCCCAGCTCTTCTACACTGGTGTGGATGTGCTGCTGTGCTTCTAGCTGAGACTCTACACTAGGCAGATCGTTGCCCCACTCTGCTCGTTCCAGTTTCATCTGGAAAAGAAATCCACAGACACATTATAATTTACTGCTGAGGAAAAAAAATCGTCAGAGTCAACATCTGGATGTGATGGCTAGCTGAAAGAACCAGAGATAGTGGCACATACCTATAATCCCAGCACTTTAGAAGACTGGAGGGTCAGGAGTTCTAAACTCTCCTGGGCTACATGAGACCCTGACTCAAACAAACAAGATGGCTAGGGGTAAAGACTGGGCAACAAGGTGTCTAAACCATCTCTACCATTCCATGGTTTCTTACAGAGCAATACACTATAATCAACCTCCAAGGGGCTATTGAGGAAGCCCTACCCACTACAGCAATGGAGGCAGAACTTTGCAATGGCATATGAAAATATATTCCTGACTTTATTAATCAGGAGTCTTAACAGGCTGAATATTCAGACATTTTCCTTTATGGAGTCTCTTCATTTCGCCATGTGTGGTGGTGCACACCTTTAATCCTAGCACTTGGGAGGCAGGCAGATCTAAGTTCAAGGCCACAGTGAGTTTTATACCAGCTAGGGCTACATAGTGAGATCCTATCTCAAACAAAACAAAACGAACAAACAACATTACGAGTCCCTTCATTTCACAGGGAAGATAAATTATCTAAAAAAAGGTTTAGTTTCATTCATCAGCCAATAGAATAATTTTTTTTTCTATCTGTCTTTGTGTTTTTATTGTTGTTTTTTGAGACAGGGTCCTGCCTTGTAGCCCAGAATGGTCTGGAACTCATGATCCTCCTGCCTCAGTCTCCTGAGTGCTGGGATTAAAGGTGTATGCCACTATGCCTGGCATAGGACAATATCAAATTTTAATCATTAGCCTATAACATAATAAGTAGTAACTCTGAATTCAGCCTGTTGAAACTTAAGAGGCAAAGACCAACAACAAAAACTTAAGAATAAACTCTTCAACCAGTGAGGAAATTTTAGAAAAGATAACTGAGATTTCTAGGCATTACAATTTTTCCACAAGCTTCCACTTAGGGCACAGTTAACAGAGGGGAACAGATTGCTAAAGGGCTTCAAGTCAGAAAAGCCTATTATGCTATACAGTGTGGGATTGTGAGGATTTGAAACAAATCCTCAGGCGCAGTAGCATATGCCTGTAAATCCCAGCATTCAGGACGCAGAGGCAGGAAGATCATGAGTTTAAGCCACCCTAGGACAGCATGGTCTAAATAGTTTAAGGGCAAGGTTCAGACAGAATCAATAATTAAGGTTCTCTCTACAAGGAACACAGAGTAACCTGGTTTTCTTGGACAAGCTGCTAAATCCAGTAAACATTAGTACATCCACAAGCTTTCTGGACATACACCCACCTGCATCTCTTCTACCCAAGAAAGTAGCTCATATACAAATCTGAGATTGCCTTCATCTTCAGAGGAAGAGATAGATACAAGCTCAGCCCTAGTCATGGGTTTTCGGAACCAGGAGGTAGAAGAAGAATGAGTTGTCTTGCTCAAAGGTTCTGTTTTCATATGAGTAGTGGTTAAAGTAGAGGGTGGAACCAATTCAAGTGAAGTGAAATGGCCCTTCCGGTACAGACTTGTACACTCCAGACGCAAGGTGACTAGCTCATCCTGCAGACGCATGACCCTGAAATGTAAGAAAAGAGATTTAAGTCTGTAACATACTTAAAATAAAATCTTCATTATCTATTTAACAAGAACATGATAAAAATAAAAATGAGATCATAGCAGGACAGTGTTTTGAAAAAGTGTTACATAAATGCAAAGTGACATTTTAACATTATCTAGTTTTGAGTCTTCAAAATTATAGTGTTAACTGGAAGGAAGCAAAGTAATATTTAGATGACTCCTGGAGGATATAACAGAATAAGCAATGGGCTGCCATGTGACTTTAGACATTCTTCATCCTCTCTGCAGATCTCAGTTTCCTCCTCTATAAAATGAATTCATTCCACCATCTGTATTTCAAAACTAAATGTCCTATCTATCATACCTTTGGTAGGTCATTCTGAAATAGATGAGGATATTAGAAGATGACATGATGATTGGGAAAATACTATAGGCACTTAGTGGGAAGGGAATGCAAAAGGGGAAGCTATCATCTACCTCAAGAAATTTCCTGCCCAAAATACTATGCTGGCAGTATCCCCACTAAGTCATAGAAGTCTGAGATGTAATTGAAAGATTCAGTGTCTGGTTCTTGACTCAATCTTGATTCATAAAGCCTCAACAGTAAGCAAGCCCTCCTTACAAGCCTCTTGATCCTCACCTAAAGGCCAGCTCTTCTAGTTGGTAGTAATTCTCATCCCTTAAGATCTGGAGATCCACCTGCAGCTGCCTGATGAGACCTTCACATTCTTGAATGTACATGATGACATCTGACTCACATTGTACCGGCTGTCCTAATTCCAGGTGTGTAGCATCCTTTGGCAGAAAGACAAAACAGAAGTGGGTAAACTTCATAGTTCTCATTACCTAGGATGGAGGGATCCAAGGCCACTGCACTTCCAAGAAAAAGGAAGTAACACAGCTGGATTCTTAACTGCTAACTTTGACTGTTACAGCAGTGGGTGAAAAGTGGAAAGCATGTGACATAAGCTGTAAGACAAAGCAAATACTTACAGCCTGCAGGGTATTCTTAGCTAGTGTCAGTTTTTCTTCACAGTTCAAAGCACCATTCTGTATTTTGTTTGCAATCTGTAGCAGCAATTCCAGCCTTTAAAAAAAAAAAAAAAAAGATAATGAAGTACATGGTTCAAAGTATGCCCTAAGGAATATTAGATAATGTCAGATCTCCCTCTGGACAAACCTCTCCACAGCTGGCCGCAGGGATTTCTCTCGCTCTAGCATTTCAATGATGAGTTTCCCCCACTCTTCTTCTACATGATTAGGGTGGTAACCTTGAGGCAGCTTAATTCTGCCAAATTCAATCCAAACCTGAAAGAGAAACTTTTTAGTCCAAAACCATTGCCTTGCTCTCAGGTCTATTTTCATCTATTACTTATACTTTGCTTCTTACTTTTCTTGTCCAGCCAATCAGTAGTTTTTTGCACTAATATTGGAATCAAATTATCTAACACCTTAAAAGACAAAAAAAAATTATATATAACCTCTAACATGCAGAGACTACCTGGTCTCAACATTTCCATTCCTTCAATCATTTCTAGAAATCTTGCTGTTTTCTAAATGATTCCCAGAGTCTAACTCTGGGGACTGTAGAGATGGCTCAGCAATTAAGAACACTGGATGCTCCTCCAGAGTTACAGGAGCTCAGTTCCTAATATGACATAGCAGCTAACAACCACCTATAAATCTGGTTAGGGGATCTAATGCACTTTTCTGGCCTCTGCCAGTATTACATGCAAGTAGCGCACTTACATTCACGTAGGCAAAGCATTTGTACACATAAAATAAAAATAAATTAATTTGAAAAAGGCCTAATTCTATAGCTTCAAATTCTCTATGAATCAAAATGTGAACAGAAGTCTCTTTTATCTGAGGAAGATTTAGCTTTCCTCTAAAAAGCAAGAAAAAAAATCCATAAAACAAGATTTCTACAAAGAGATATGCTGTTTTTCAGTAACTCCTTAAAAAAAAAAACAAAACACAGTTAGCCAGGCATGGTGGTGTATACCTTTAATCCCCAGCACCTGGAAAGCAGAGGGAGATTGATTTCTGTGAGATAGAGGCCAGCCTAGTCTACACAGCTAGCTCCAGGTCAGCTGAGGCTACAAGGAGACTCTGTCTCCAAAAAAATCTTAAAAGAGTCTTTGAGCAGTAAAATCAGAGTGGTTTGTTACATAGCATTATCATGCAGACAGCTGACACATGTACCTTTTCAAATTATTATATTCCCAAATGATGGAATTTTACTGTTTCAGTTTAGCACAGTGACAGTTAAACAATAGGAATTTATAGCTTCGTCAGTTGTATTGAACCTGATTCCACTGTATTAGTTGCTGTGATAGAAACACTGACCAAAGCAACTTATAAAAAGAGTTTATAGCTGGGCGTGGTGGCACACGCCTTTAATCCCAGCACTCAAGAGGCAGAGGAAGGCGGATCTCTGTGAGTTCAAGGCCAGCCAGGTCTAAAAAGTGAGTTCTAGGACAGCTGGGGCTACAGGGAGATCCTGTCTCAAAAAGACCAAAAAAAAGAAAAATTAAGACTACGCCAAGGGTAAAAGGGATTCTAATAGGAAGTAACAATAAACAAGTAACCCCAAGTGTTAGTCAAAGATAGGCCTCCTTACCTCTAATAATTTATATAACTCTTTGATTCTTCCTTTTTCTTTCTCCTTGGCCAGAATTTCTGTTTCTTTGAAGTGTATATATTGATTATAAAGTGCCTACAAAATTAATATTTGATGAATGAATGAATAGATACAAGCAACAGACACCAATTTTGCATAACATGTCACCAGAGCCAGTAGCAACAAGCTCTGAGGCTTACTCCCTAGAGAGAATTTATAGAAAGCAACTTAAGTCTAAGACTTTACCTTTAGTTCAACAGGGTTCTGGGGAAAAGATTTATCTGACATCAGGATTGTGTGCTGTTTGATCCAGGGAATGAGGGAATCCACTCGGCTTTGATATTCTTGCCACCTGGAGTCCACTTCCTAGTATTGTAAGGTAAACATCACATACCAGATTTGCAATATCCAGAAGCAGCACAGGCCAACCAACTCAGGTCACCCCAAACCATATAAAGCCCTTTCCTTCTAATTGCCTGGGCAGGTGCTCAGGCTAATGCTCAGAGTCTTAGTTTCAAAGCTCCTCAAGGATTCACAAGCTGGCATTCAATATCTTGGCATCTAGAAAGTCTATAAACTAAGCTATTAGAAATAAGATCCATGATATTTGCCAGACATGGTAGTTCACACTTTTAATTCCAGCACTCAGGAGGCTGAGGTTGGACCATGAGTTCAAGGTCAGTCTAGGGCACATATTCATGATATACCTAATCAAGTTGATATCAGTGACTGAGAAAACACTGTCTCATCTTGAACTATAGCTGAGGCTGAGAAGGACAATCTTTGCTGGCATGAAACATCAAATGGTCTATGTTAGATGACACAAAATTAGCAATACCTAAGCTCATTTTCAGGGACAAGGTCCATTAATGATAAAAATAATGTAGAGGCAGGTGGCCTGTGGAAAAATGCTCTGTACATAAGAATTTAAGAAACACTATTTGAGGCATTCCACCTCAACAAATCAAGGTGTTTTAGGAAAATGTTCTTTTACCGTAGCACTAATCCCTTCTCCACCCTCAGGGACTTTAGGGAAGGCATCATATATTGAAGACACGTAAGTGATTACAGACTTTTCATCTGGAGATGGCACATCCACATCTGAAAGGAAGGATAAGAGATTTCTTAGTCAGAACAAAGGAACCTGCTGGGAAAAGGAATTATGAGTACATGCCAAATGTACTTAAATTCAATGGATTCTTACCTTCTGCATCCAGCAATCGGGTAACCCCTAGTCTCTCTGCTACTTCAAAAGCCTGTTCCAGATTCTCCCGGTTACTCTGGATTTGCACTCTCTCCATATCTACCAGATCGGGTCTGTAAAAGTCCACCACCAATGCACATGAAAGGCCACCATCTATACATCATATGACTTCACAAAAAGAGAACCTCTTAATAGCTCCCAGAGCTGCAGAACACTGAGTGAGTTAGAGAGGGAGCAGAAGCTTTAGGAGGATACTAATCCTAATCCTATTTTTAATTATATACTAGGAGCTCAATGTTATTGAATTCTGAACTTACACAACAGCAAATTCATAAACTAGTGTAAAGCAAAAAATGATGCATGTGTGTGTGGATAGCTTTAATGTCAACTTGACACATCTGGGTTGAGGGAGCCTCAATCGGGGAATTGCCTCCATTGGACTGGCCTGTGGCCATGTCTGAGGGGCATTTTCTTGATTGTTGAGTGATGTGGGAGGACCCAGCCCACTGTGGGTAGTGCCAACCCTGGGCAGGTGGGCCTGTGTTGGATAAGAGAGCAAGCTGAGCAGGGGCCAGGGGAGCAAGCCAGTAAGCAGCGTTCCTCCATGGCCTGTGGCCCAGCTCCTGCTTCCAGGTTCCTGCCCTGAGTTCCTACCTTGGGCTCCCTGATGAACTG
>NW_008352899.1:2831707-2844434 GCF_000622305.1 Nannospalax galili | reverse complement strand
TTTGGTCTTTTTTGAGACAGGGTCTCCCTGTAACCCCAGCTGTCCTGGAACTCACTATGTAGACCAGGCTGGCCTTGAACTCGCAGAGATCTGCCTGCCTCTGCCTCCCAAGTGCTGGGACTACTGGCATGCGCTACCATGCTCGGCCTTGTGGTTAAGATTTCTATTGTCCTCCTCATGTCATACCAAGTCACCTGCTATTCCTTATTCGGATCCAGTCCTTGTTCAGGTACTGTGCACCTGCTCTTTCACCCAACTGGAATGCGCTAACCCAAAAGCCTGCACAGCTCACTTCTAACATCCTCATCTGAGAGGCTATCTCTGGTCACCATTGCCCAAATTATGACAACACTGTCACTCTCTACCCTTCCACTGTATTTATAACTGTATAACAGCATGCATTTATTTGTTTATTGCCTATTTTCCTCATTGTAAGCAGGAACTTTTGCTGTTCAGTTCACTACCTGTGCCCAATGCTTGGAATAGCAGGGGCTTAATAAAGACTACTTTTCAAACAAATTAATGTTTAGATCTCTAATTCTTGGTGGAAGGGGAAGATGTTATTGTAACCAATAATAAATAAGGGGGCTGGAGAGTTGGTTCAGTGGTTAAGAGCATTGGTTGCTCATGCAGAGGACCCAGGTTTGATTCCCAGTACCCACATAGCGGCTAGCAACCATCCAAAACTCCAGTTCCAAGGGAATCCAATGCCCTTTTCTGACCTCCTTGGGTACTACATGACATGGGTGCACTTACATACACACAGGCAATACACTCAAACACATAAAATAAAAATAATAAAAAAAAAAGAGAAAGAAATGAGAAGAGGCCTTCTAAGAACACTGAAATTCCATTGTGCTTACCTATACCGGTGAATCAGTGCATTGAACATTTTCCCATCACTCCAGCAGGAAGAAAAGTTGGTGCATTTGATTCCTGTGTAACCAGCTGTTACTTTCTGAGTCCACAAGAGCAGTTTCTCCTTGGCTGACATATCCCCTGACTCCCCACTAATGTAGATATCAGAGATCTGCCAAGAGAAAGGACATAGAGTAACTCACAAATAAGATGAAGATTTTTAATTTTTTTCATATAGTGTGGCTCGTGAAGGAAGAGGGAGACGGAAGGCTGGCTGACAGTACTGTTGACAACTCCAACAAATATTCAATCTCTCTGATAGTCAGAAAAACACAAAACCCATGAGAAGTTATGTTTTACCTATCAAACTAGGAAAGGTCAGTTGGTTTGTAATGATAATACCATAAATGAAGAGAATATTTAAAATTAGAAAGTCTCACTGTGAGAGCACACTGAACAGCACAGCTGTACTGTCAGTCTTGAATCATGTCATAAAGGATACTTACAACTTGTTAAGAAATCATCAAGTACATGTATGAAATAGCTTACAAAAATGCTGAGAAAAAACAAACATAATACATCAAAAACTTATTATGAATGATGAGAAAATGGTCACTAAACTTTATAAAAAAAAAGGAGTAAAAACAATAATATACATAGTGATTCTGATTTTATATAAATATAAAAACATATACTGTAAGTATATAGCCATGCAAACATGTGCACATATGTATGTGAAACAGATGCACACATCCATCCATATAAATGCAAACCTAGAGAGAAACACAAACACACTAAGCTAGTAACCATAATTATCTCTGAATGGCAGCATTACAAATAGTTTTCCTATTTTCAAATTTTCTATATCATGTACATTTTTGGCTTTTGTTTGTTTTGTTTTGTCTTTCTGAGACAGGGTCTCCCTGTAGCCCCAGCTGGCCTGGAACTTGCTATGTAGACCAGGCTGGTCTTGAACTCACAGACATCCACCTGCCTCTGCCTCCCGAGTGCTGGGATGTGTGTGCCACCATGACCGGCTATCGTGTACTTTTTTTTTTTTTTTTTTGGTATTTTTGAGATAGTCTCCCGGTAGCCCCAGCTGGCTTGCTACATAGACCAAGATAGCCTTGAACTCACAGAGATCTGCCTGCCTCTGCCTCCCAAGTGCTGGGACTAAAGGCATGAGCCACCACACCCAGCTTCAGCTATCATGTATATTTTTATAATAAGAAAAAAAAAGATAGCTGGGCATGGTGGCGCACGCCTGTAGTCCCAGCACTCGGGAGGCAGAGGCAGGTGGATCTCTGTGAGTTCAAGGCCAGCTGGTCTACATAGCGAGTTCCAGGACAGCTGAGGCTACAGGGAGACCCTGCTTCAAAAAGAAAAAAAAAAAAGATATTTGAAGACATCTCTAAAATAGAGCACAAGGCCTATTTTAGAGAGATGACAATGCAGCATAAGGAAATGTGCATACCTTTGATTCCACACAGACCTGAATTTGACTCCTAGCCTGATTGCAAGCTCAGTTATTACATCTGTAAAGTGGGAACAATAATTACTGTCTCATCACTGAGGTGCTACGATAAACACACTAAAGCTTCTGGCCCAAACTCAGAGATGTGGTTTTAAAAAAAATAGAGCTTTTTTCCTCCCTTCTTGGTGAGGGTCTTTCTTTAGTTCATGTCTAACTCCTGTATCCAGATAGTCTCTATCTGACTGTTCTTGCAGAAGACCCAGGTTTGAATCCCAGCACCCACATGGCAGCTAGCAACTGTCTGTAACTCCAGTTCTAGGGGATCCGACAGCTTCTTCTGACCTTCGTGGGCACTGCACGACATGGGCACACTTACCTACGTGCAGGCAATACATGAATACACATAAAATAAAAATAAATTTTAAAAAATATTTTTTAAAAAAGTAATCCTTGAGGCACTGGACACCACATAATACCAAAACTACCTGAAAATGAGGGAGAGCTCCTGGCCACCAGATACATTTGAGCAGCATCTGGGATGCTGTGCAAGAAATGACCTTCAGCTCTGAGGCTCTGGTCATCATTCTTCTAGATATTGTCCGTTTACTTCATGTGCCAGCCATACATACGGTGAGGCCTTTATAGCCTTTAATTAATAGTTCTTTGGTTTATAAATGAAATAGTAGAAATAAGCAAATCAAAGCATCTTGGGGTAAAGTCTAGCTAGAATTTGGCAAATTCAAAGCAACATATAGAGTCAAACAAGTTTAGGCTAATGACAGAAGTGCCTTTCCTGAAGACAGAATAATTTTGTTTTTGTTTTTTTTTAAATATTTACTATTTTTATTTTATGTGTACGAGTGTATTGCCTGCATGTATATGAGTGCACCCGTGTTGTGCAATGCCACGGAGGTCAGAAGAGGGTGTCGGATTCCCCTGGATCTGGAGTTAAGGACAGTTTGTAGCCGCCATGTGGGTGCTGGGAATCTAACCCAAGTCCTCCGCAAGAGCAGTCAGTGCTCTTAACCGCTGAGCCATCTCTCCAGCCCATGTTTTCTTTTTTATACATTAAAAGATGCATACTTTATTTTTAAATGAAAACTATAAAACAATTTTGACTAGCAAGGAAAAGTACAAGTCTTTGTCTCAGACATGTGTGACAGGAGGCATTCAAGAGGACTGTGACCTCAGACAAATGGCTTAAGCATATCGTACTCCATTTTCTCCATATTTAGCAAAGGAAAATAACTTCCTCTTAAGGTGATGTAGGTAGTACCTAGAAATACATGTGTTTCATAACAATAAAACAACATGCCAGTCATGGTGGAACATGCCCAGGCTTGGAAGGCAGAGGCAGGAGGCTTACCACAAATTCAAGACCAGCCTGAAGTACAGAGAGAGAGTTGTAGGTCAGCCAGAACCACATAATGAGACCCTGTCTAAATAAATAAATATTAAACAAACCCAACATACCTGGAATAATTTTGGGTCTCAGTATTTGGGTCAGGGAAGGCATGAGCATATCAACAAAACATCTATCTCTTAACTGTTTCTGGTGGCCAGTGCAAGGGGACAGTCAACAATAAGTCACTCAACTCACAATAAATGAGACTACATATCAACATAGATCTAGGAGGTCCCCAACTTACTTTGGATTTTTTTTAGGGGTGGGGGTCTTTTTGAGACAGGGTCTCCCTGTAACTCCAGCTAACCTGGAACTCACAGAGATTCACCTGCCTTTCCTGGGTGCTGGGATTAGAGACATATGTCAGCACACACTGCCTTACTTTGGATTTTTAAATATTTTACAATGGTATAACAGTATATTCATTTTCAACTACTATTTTCTATGTTCAGTGTAATAGATAATAGAGTACAGTAAATTACACCAGTCTCTAAATACTTTATAGGTATAAGAGATTTTGTATTATATTAGATGATTTTGCCCAACTGTAAGCTAAAATAAGTGTTCTGAGCAGTTTAAAATGGTCCAGGTCAGGCTGGGCATGGTAGTGCACGCCTTTAATCCCAGCACTCAAGGCAGAGGCAGGTGGCTCTCTGTGAATTCAAGGCTAGCCTGATCTACACAGCGAGTTCCAGGCCAGCTGGGGCTAGAGAAAGACCCTGTCTAAAAAATACCAAAGAAGAAAAAAAAAAGAAAAGCCAGGCATGGTGGTGCATGCCTTTAGTCCCAGCACTTGGGAGGCAGAGGCAGGTGGATCTTTGTGAGTTTGAGGCCAGCCTGAGTTCCAGGACAGCTGGGGCTAAAGAGAGACCTTGTCTCAAAAAAGATGGTCCACATTAAACTGCAATGCTTGGTAGGTTACATGTATTAAATAATTCTTAAGTCACAATGGGCTTATTGGGATATAACTCTGCTGTGACTCAAGTGCTTCTATACTTTAAAATTAGGAAAAACAGAACCAGAAACTTTCTCTTTTTTTGAGGATGAACAAAAACTGCAGGCTACTAATGTTATTAAAATATCTGAAGGTAGACTGTGAGAACAAAACAGTATATACAGAGTCCAGAAAAGGGGCCCAGGAAACTACACACATGTGAAGGTAAAAGGGCAGTCTAATCAGCAGACTTAGGGGTAGAGGGTTCTCATGCCCTTGACAGGTACATTCATACACGGGAAATTCGGGCTGTTACACTTTGATAATGCCTACTAATAAGATCATCCTACAAACATTTTCTTCACTCACCACCTCTCTGCTCTGACTCTATGTTCATCTGACAACTTTCAGATTATTATTGTTTCCCATATATACTTACCATAAAGCTAAATGGTTGATACTGATAATCAACTTGGCAGCAAAAATTCATTTTATAAATTAATTCACATCAATCAATCCCTACTAAATATGAACAATGTGAGACAATTCCACAAAATTCAATCAACTCTTAAGTATACTGGGTTGATGGATAGAGCTATGAAGCTGCAAAGAGAAGACTCAATAATAGCACATAGTACCCAAGCCATCATTCTGTGAATGTCAATTCTATTCCAGTTCCCCTGAGCAGTATTTCTAGATGCTTCTTTTAATGGATAAATACCACTAGACATTGACATGTACCCAGCACTTGCACTGTAACTGCTTCATGTATATATTAAGACCAGGAAGCAGATTTGGTGAAATTGAAGGGGAAAGAATAAGAAAAATGAAATCTGAGCATTTGGGTTCATTACTTTCCCAATGTCAACAGATGAGTGGAAATAAAAAGGGATACAAGAAGGGATGCTACTTACACTAATACATACATTTAAAATTAGCAGTGGGTTAGGGAGACAGCTTGGTAAAGTGCTTGTTTTGCATGCAAGAGGGCCTGAGTTCAGAACCCTAGAAGCCATATAAAAGCCGACATGGTGGCATGCTATGGAAACAGAGATAGGCAGAGCCCACTAGTCAGTCAGTCTAGCCAACTGGTGAGCTCCAGGTTCAGTAAGAAGCTCAAAAAATAAGGTAGGGAGCAACTGAGGAAGATACCCTGACACTGTCAACCTCTGGCCTCCAAACACATACATCATGCACCCTACACACATTCATATCCCATCACACACAAATAAATAAAAAGCAATAATAGAGTTAAACAGTGCATGTAATTCATTAATTTAGCATTAAAACTTTTTCTACCATTGTATTTTTAAAAACCCATACTACTCAAATGTCAATACCCACCTTTGAAATCAATGTCTTTTTCGCCAAGAAAGCCACTTTGTGCACAAATTTTCTAGAAATATCATCTACATTTCTTTTTAAGATTTCTGTAGCAGGCCATGCATGTTGGTGCATGTCTTTAATCCCAGAACTTGAGAGGCAGAGGCAGGCAGATCTCTGTGAGTTCAAGGCCAGCCTAGTCTGCATAGTGAGTTCCACGACAACTGGGGCTACAGGGAGACCCTGTCTCAAAAATAAAAATATTTTTAAATCCTTTGCGTGTTCCCATGTGTTCATGTGTGAGGGTGTATGAACACATGTGTTTGTATTGTTGCTTGTTTTTTGACATAGGGTCTATCACTGGCCCAGAAATCACTGGCTGGCCAGTGATTCTAAGGGATACACCTGTTTCCACTTCCTAGCACTAGAATTATAAGTACACATAACTGTGCCTGAATTTTTCATGTGGGTTCTAGGGAGCAAGCTCAGTTCCTCATCTCATGCTAGCAAGACACTTTACAGACTGTGCTACCTCCCCAATCCTTAAAAAACATAGGAGTTATGTGTACATGTATACCAGTGTAGGCAAGGACTACAGGTCAATGTTGGGTCTTTTTCAAATAAAGATTTATGTTTTTTTGTGTGTGTTTGGTGTATCTGTATAAATGTATGCCATGTGTGAATGGGTGCTTGCAGAGGCTAGAAGTGGGCATCTGATTCCCCGGAGCTGGAGTTACAAGTGGCTGTGAGCTGGGTAACATGGGTGCTGGGACCCAAACTTGGATCCTCTGGGAGAGCAAGCAGATGCTCTTAACCACTGAGCTTTCTCTAGGTGCAACAGGCGTCTTCTTCCTCTACCACTGTCTACCTTAGTTTTTGAGACAGGGTCTTTCATTGAGCCTGGAACTCACCAACGAAGGCAGGACAGTCACCATGCCTGGCTTTTTACATGGTACTGAGGATCTAAACTCAGATCCTCATGCTTGCATAGCAAGTACTTTATTCACTGAGCCATCTGTCTAACCTTTAAAAAATGTTTTAAAAATATTTATTTGTTTGTTTATTGTGTGTATGTCTGCTTGTGTGCACCATGGCATACCTGTGGAGGTCAGAGGGATAACCTGGAGGAGTTGGTTCTCTGTTTTCACCGTATGGGTTCCAAGTATCAAATTCAGCTGAGCAGCAAGTGCCTTTACCCGCGGAACTATCTCTCTGACCCTTAAATTTTTTTTAATACTAAGATTTATATATAACATATATAATTACATGCAACATGTCAAATTAGGAGGTTATAGTCCTAAGAAGAGTAATTAAACCTTCTTAGCTATTTGGTGTCTTTTTCTTTGATAAATTACATCAGTTGATCTCTACAAAAATTAGAACTGACTGGGGTTAGAGAGATGGCTCAGTGGTTAAGAGCACTGACTGCTCTTGCAGAAAGGACTTGGGTTAGGTTCCCAGCACACACGGCAGCTAACAACTGTCCATAAGTCCAGTTCCAGGGGATCTAATACCCTCTTCAAACCTCTGTGGACACGGCATGGGTGCACTTACATACATGCAGGCAATACACTCATGCACATAAAATAAAAATAAATAAAATATAAAAGCTTAATTTAAAAAAATTAGTACTAATTGAACTAGTAAATGGTGACACAGATTTGTTAAGCTTTTTTTCATGATCTGGCTATAACAACCTCATTGAGAGGCCAATAAGAAAACTGCATAAAAAGTCAGACACAATGACAATTTTTGTTTCCTGAAGACTAATATCTGGAGATTAAAATCATCTTATATTTTATCATATCTGACAATTACATGAAAGAGTTATTTGTGACTCAAAACCCAAACAAGCAATAATTATAGTAATATCCAAGGAAAGGCTCAGGAGAATGAAAATTTACTGTCCTCTTCAGTGATCAAAAAGATTTCTCAAACAAGTATGATTTAACACTTCCTTAAAGGATACCATAGAACCAACAAGCAGAAAGGAAAAAAAAAATTCCAGACTGGAAATTGAGACAGAATGGTCATAAGGACAAACTAGGCTATGTAGTGAGACCCTGTCCCACCGCCTCCCAAAAAGGAGAACAGTAGATAAGGGGTTAAACTGTTAAGATGAGAAGGTTCAAACTGAGAAATGACAGGAGAAATGAGTAAATAGAAACTAGATTATGGAGGCATTGGAACACTAGGCTGAAGAGATGGACCAGTCAATCTGTATAAGCCTCAAGAAATGAAAGGAGACAAGATATTCTGAGCAGATACTTGATTGTCATGTCCTGAAATTCTAGTTGACCTCATTCTACTACACAGAAGGCATCAGACCTTGAAAACTTTCATTCAAGAGGCAAGTAAAAGTTCATTAAAAATGCCTGGCCACAGGGCTCTACTAGCAGTTATGTGTCTGGGGTGAAGAGAGAAGGGTATTTATACCAAAATGAAAGGTAAAGCTCAGGAGTACACCTTTCAGTATGAGACTTTAGAGTCTTAGAGGTCTTATAAGGGAATCTAAGTGGAATAGAAGGTTGTGCTGGAGAGCTTTAGTGTCAACTTGACACACCTGGGTTGAGGGAGCCTCAATTGGGGAATTTCCTCTATTGGACTGGCCTGTGGCCATGTCTGAGGGGCATCTTCTTGATAAGTAATGCAGGAGGGCCCAGCCCACTGTGGGTGGTGCCACCCCTGGGCAGGTAGGCCTGTGTTGCATAAGAAAGCAGGCTGAGCAGGGGCCAGGGGAGCAAGCCAGTAAGCATGGCCTGTGCTCCAGCTCTGCTTCCAGGTTTCTGCCCAAGTTCCTACCTTGGGCTCCCTGATGAGCTGCGACCTGGGAGATGTAAGCTGAATAAACCCTTTCCTCCCCAAGTTGGTAGTGGCCAGAGTGTTTTGTCACAGCAATGAAGAAACAAACTAAGACAAAGGTCAAGATCATAGAATGTAGGCTCCCCCCACCCCCCGCCACAATTCTACAAAGTACTGTCAAACTTCTCTCCCCAAATCACAGTTCCAAGTTATGCTTCTACCCACAGGTTAATCCTCTCACACTAGGCATTCTCAGGGTTTTTTCCTGCCACTCTAACAGTGTAAAATGGGTATCTTAATGTTGATTAGTGATAGGAGTCTTCTTGTATGTATAAGGCATTTGTAGCTCCCTTTCAGTCAACTGCTTGTTCCTCAGATTTTTCTCCATTTTTCTACAAGGCCTTTTCATGTGTACTTGTAAAATTCTTTATTGTGTTTTACTTTTTAACTCATATAACTCTCACAATAACCCTACCAAATATACACTATTTTTACCCTACCAAATATATACTATTGTTATCCTCAATTTATAAATGAGATTTTGGTACAGGGAATTATGTAAATTGTTCAAGGTATATTGTAAGTTGCAGGGCTAGGACTCAAATCCAGCCAATCCATCCAACACACTTAACCACTTTATGTATATAGCATTTCCCATACTGTAGATCATAATCCTTTTTCAGCAAATTCATTATATAATAATTTTATTATTACATTTATTTCCATGCAGCTTCATTTTTCTTAACTTCTTGTTTGAAATGTAAAATGTCAAATACATGCGAAAAGAGACACAACAGTAAAATCCCCTACGTACCTAGCACTGAGTTTCAACAATACTAGCTTAGCTAGCTATCTTGTTTTATTCACACTACCTACTTTACTTCATTTCACCCCTATTAAAGCAAATCACACATAGACGATTTCCTCCATAAACATTTTGGTAGCTATCTCTAAAACGTCTCTTTTTAACATAATCACACTATTCTATTGTTATACCTAAAAATATAATGATTCTTTAGTAAATTTGTTTCAGGCCTAGGAGGCCTGAAACTCACTATGTAGACCAGGCTGGCCTCAAACTCACTGATTCACCTGCCTATGTCTCCTGAGTTCTGGGATCAAAGGTATATATTACCATACCATGCCTGGTAACTAGTAATTTTTTTCCTCCTCCTCCCCCCCCTCCTCCTCCCCCACCTCCTCCTCCTTTATATGTTGATTTTTTGTCTCTCTCTGTGTGTATATCACACAGAACATTTCAAATCATTTTATTCAACTATACACCCACTTCCCAGATGGCACCCTCCCATAGCCTCCCTCCCCCCACTAGAGCTGTTATACTCTGATGTCCCTGCTAATTAATTAATTTTTACACCCACTTCCCAGATAGCACCCTCCCAGAGCCTCCCTCACCCCACTAGAGCTGTTATACTCTGATATCCCTGCTACTGTCTGCTGTGTTGTTAGCATCCCTAGCCATTTCCCACTACTTGTCCATCTGGTGAATCTAGTCAGCCTATCTAGAGGTCTTTGTTTAGGAGGGTCAGCTGTTCCTCATCTAGCAGCAATCAGTTGTCAATATTCATTTTGATAAGATTGGGGTCTGCTGTTCATTTTTTCAGTTCTATGCTGGGTTACTATCTGGAAATCCCTTTGGCCACAGTGGCCAACAATGCAAAAGAAGGTATCTCCTATCTGGTATTGTTGCTTGTTATGTAGCCTTTAACTATTCATATGGACTCTTAAAAAAATTATATTTGCCCCTTTAATCTTTGGTTAGTTATACTTTCCTTTTGGGTGTTTAACGCCATACAGTAGGCCCAGATAAACCAATTTATTTTTACTCTTAAGGTCGTTTGAGGATCTGTTCCTCAGGGGTCACATGGGCTTGGGAGGAGCCCCTGGCTCCTTTCTTTTACCAGTTCTGCCTACGCAAATATAAGTCAAAGGTCCTACTCGACCATGGTTGGCTTCGCTTTGAAGCATGGAGGAAATGATTTGTCTGTGTTGACCCTCCTCTTTGTAGACTGGACACTGGTTCAAGTCCATCTCATGGGGTCTCCATGTCCTCCCTGAACAAGAGGACATGTGACTCACCACACTTACAAGACATTTTGAGAGATGCTCATAGTCCCCTGGAACTAGTCGACCTAGGAGGGCAAGGAGCAAAAACTGTTCTTTATGTCTCTCTGACGAAATTATTATAGGCCTCAAAGTATGTCTGTTAAACATCCAAGAAGATTAGTTCCACCAGTCTGGTACTTTGGATTACCATGTGCCATGTAGATAAATCTTGGGCAAAGACCAATTATTCCCAGATAAACCTTACCTAGACATATATTTCTTGATCTGCTATGTATAATTTTTCAGTAGGTTGTTGGACTAATATGGTTCCCTCTGGTTTTTAAAATTAGCTAGGCATTATTTATCTGCTCCCAATATCTAACCCCTCTATCATGGTTTCCCCAATTAAGGTGCTCCCATTTTCCCCATGTCTCCCTTAATAATAGCCTTTTCCTATGGTCCTACCTCTCTTGAGCTCCTTCTTTCCCATTATCCCCCAGGTTCCTTGTATACCCTTCCCTCCCCACTCCCTTCAAAAACCCAATTTTTATCCATCTCTCCCTTATTAAGGCCTGTTTCCTACTGTTCTTCTCTATCAGGTTTCTTTACTGCTGAGTAAAACTCCATCATATAAATTAACCACATTTTCGTTATCCACTCATCAATTGAGGGACTGTTAGGTTGCTTCCATCTCTTAGCTATTGTGAAAAGAGCAGCAACAAACATGGATGTACAAGTGTCTCTGCAATAGGACGAGTTCTTTGGGCATATGCCAAGGAGCGGTATGACTGGGTCAATTGATAGGTTCATTTGTAGTTTTTTAAGAGTTCTCCACACTGCTTTCCATAGGGGTTGAACCAGTTTGAAGCCCCACCAGCAGTGGATGAGCATTCTCCTTTCCCCACATCCTCTCCAACATTTGGTATCATTTGTTCTCTTGATCTTAGCCAGTCTGACTGGGGTAAGATGAAATCTTAAAGTGGTTTTAATTTGCATGGCCCTAATTATTAGTGATGTTGAACATCTTTTAAGATGCCCATAGCCATTTTTACTTGTTTTGAGAACTCTCTGTTCAGTTCTTTAGCCCATCTTTTAATTGGGCTACTTCTTGTCTTGATTCCCTGTTTTTTTGGGTTCGCTATATATTCTGGATATTTAACCTGTCGGATCTATCGCTGGTGGAAGATTTTCTCCCAATTTGTGGGTTTTCTGTTTGCTTCCCTGGTTACCTCCTTTGATGTACAGAAGCTTTTTAGTTTAATGGGGTCCCATTTGTTAATTCTTGCCCTTGTTTCCAGAGCAATTGATGTCTGGTTTAGAAAATCCTTTCCTATGCCTATATCTTCCTATAGCTTGTGGATATTTGCCAATGTTTATTTCTAACAGTTTCAGAGTATCGGGCTTTACATTGAGGTCTTTGATCCATTTGAAATTGACTTTTGTGCAGGGTGAAAAAGGGGTTTAGTTTCATTCTTCTACAGGTGGAGATCCAGTTTTGTCAGCACCATTTGCTGAACATGCTACTTTCCTCCAGGGAATATTCTTGGCCCCTTTGTCAAATATCAGATGGCGAAATTGTGTTTACTCATATTTGGATCTTGAATTTTTTTTCATTGATCTGAGTCAATTTTGTGCCAGTACCATCTTGTTTTTGTGACTATAGCTCTGTAATACAGCTTAAAATCTGGAATAGTA
Organism: Nannospalax galili; assembly: GCF_000622305.1. NCBI lineage: Eukaryota > Metazoa > Chordata > Mammalia > Rodentia > Spalacidae > Nannospalax > Nannospalax galili. The sequence goes on along the minus strand of NW_008352899.1, from coordinate 2,831,879 downwards.
ATCCCCCCAGCAATGCTCTTAGTGCTCAGGGATGCTTTGGCTGTTCAAGGTCTTTTGTGCTTCCTTATGAATCTTAGGATGCTTTTTTCCAATTCTGTGAAAAAATGACATGGGGATTTTGATCCGCTTTGCATTGAATCTACAAATGGGTTTTGGTAGGATGGTCACTTTC
>NW_008352899.1:2831421-2831639 GCF_000622305.1 Nannospalax galili | reverse complement strand
GGAGGTCCTTCCATCTTCTGATGTCTTCCTCAATCTTTCTTTAAAGCTTTAAAATTTTCATTGCAGAGCTCTTTCAATTTATTTTATTTTTTGCAGCTATTGTGTACAGGAGTGTTTCCATGTGCTCTTTCTCTGATTGCCTTTTACTGGTATATAGAAAGGCTACAGACTTTTGTAGGTTAATTTTGTAACCTGCCACTTTATTGAACATGTTCATA
>NW_008352899.1:2828315-2829485 GCF_000622305.1 Nannospalax galili | reverse complement strand
ACCTAGTCTGTGTCTTTTGATTGGGGAGTTCAGTCCGTTAATATTTAAAGTAATTAATGAGTATTGAATCCTGTCATTTTTATTTGTTTACATTCTTGATATAGCTATGCTTTTTCCACAACCCCTTGGGTATAGTCAGTCCTTTCTAGCTCTTTGTATTGCTTCCAGAATTCTCTGAAGGGCTGGTTTTGTGGACATGAATTCCTTCAGCCTATTTATGTCATGGAAGATTTTTCTTTCCCCTTTGACTATAATAGACATTTTGGCTGGGTTAGTAATCTGGGTTGGCATCTGTGGTCATTTAAAACTGGGAATACTTTGGTCCAGGTTCTTCTGGCTTTCATAGTTTGCACTGAAAAGTCAGCTGTAATCCTAATGGGTTTTCCTTTAAATGTGACTTGTTTCTCTTTTGCAGCTTTCAGTATTGTCTCTTTGTTTTGTACGTTTAGTGTTTTTACTATGATGTGCCGTGGAGAGTTTCTTTTCTGGTCCTGTCTGTTTGGTGTTCTATATGCTTCCTGTATTTGTATGGGAACGTCTTTAATTTTAGGAAATTTTATTCCATGATTCTGTTGAAGTGTGGGGGCCCTCCAGGCTTGAGCGGACCCGGCCTGCAGACTGCTCTGGAGAGACTACCCACATCGGGGGATCAGGAAGAGGGGAGTGCGCTGTTTGCCAGTTCCGCCAGCCCTCCTCGCTGAGGACAATCAGATGTGACAGGGAGTCTAGTCAAGCAGGAACTCATTTATTGAGCAGGGCAGGGTGCTTATAAAGGCAGAAACCAAGAGCAGAATTTCCCTACCCCTCATAATTCTCCAATCAGCTTAAAGGTCAATGCATGCATGCAGGCAGGAGCCCATGAAAGCTTATGGCAGACACAAGCTGATCACATGCCACCTAGGAGTGCGGAAGGACCAGCATCCAATTCGATGATCTTCAAAACAAGTCAGGCCGTGCCCCAGTAACTTCCTCTTGGTGCCATCTTGGCAAGGCGGGGCCTTTAGGTCCCCACATTGAAGATCCGGTCCATGCCATTATCTTGGGATTCTTCTCCTTCCTGTATGCCTATGATTCGTAAGTTTAGTCTTTTTATGGTGTCACACAATTCCTGCATATTCCATTCTTGTCATTTTTAAAATTTTTCATAATCTTTGCTTGAGTGGTCTAGTT
>NW_008352899.1:2819054-2827632 GCF_000622305.1 Nannospalax galili | reverse complement strand
TTTGGGGGTTGGACTGGCCTGGGAGCAGGGCCCAGGAAAGATGCTGGTCTAGGGCAGCTGGTGGCCATGCCACCCAGAGAGGCAAAGGAAGATGGGGGTGGGACTGCACTGAGGAGGTGGGTTGGTCCCGCAGAGAGGCCTGCTGGCAGTACCTTTTTTTTTTTGTCTTTTTGAGACAGGGTCTCCCTGTAGCCCCAGCTGGCCTTGAATTCACAGAGATCTGCCTGCCTCTGTGCCCTGAGTGCTGGGATTAAAAAAATCTTTTTTGAACAAAGCTCTAACCAAAACTAGCTTCTTAAATCTTCTAATAATATCATATTTTAGTTCTGCTTTCTTTTTATGATATAAAACCAGTGAAAGCAAAACAATTTTCCTGATAATTATAGAAAAGGAAAAGAGTATTTAAAAAATGAAAAGGCTGAGGCCAGAAAATAATATACCAGCTGCCCTCTTTCTCATTTTTGGCACTCAGTGTGATATGGCTATTTACCTGAAATTGTAGGAGCTCTAAAGTATGTGGAAGGACATTGGTCCTGAGTCAAATTCTCCATTCAATGAGATCCACTAACTGTGGTGGTGGAAGCCAAGATGGGTGGATGATGGAATTTTCAACAATTTTCCTTGTTTAAATGGATCAGATATTATAGATATTGATGGCAGCCAGGGGAGTAAGGAGTTCTGAGAGAAGGAACAGCCAAGAAGGTCTTTGTCTGACTTCAAAGTACAATTGCTATTAGCCAATTCCATCTAGCCTCAAATCCCAGTCTATTTAGCATTCTGAAAACCGTGTTTGTCAGCTGGCCTCTGTCATCCTGCATCTGCATTAACTATTTCCTGACAAGGGAAGTTTCAACTGTACAACTGACCAAGAAACTAGACCATAGCTTCTATTATCTAAACCAGACACTTGGCAAGAATCAGAATCAGCCAACATTTCTCAATATCCTAAAAGCAGCAAACCCATCATGTAAAGGTTATATCCACCCACAGCACTGGGAACACATACAGAACTGAGTTATGACAAAGACAGATTGTCACTCTGCAACTCCAATTATTTTTTGAGGTGGGTTCCTACTCTAACACATTGGAAACAAAACAAACACAATAAAAACAGACAATAATATAGAGCCCAGCACAAGCTTCTGATAAGGAGGCAGCTGGTTATCTGAACAGCTACTGCTGCTCCCCTGACTGTATCCTCTGCATGGTTCCACTCTCTGTAGAGGGAGCTCACACTCCAGGCAGATGCTTGCCTGGAGTCCTAACCAACATTTACAAAAGCCTGCAGGGTCAGAACATGCTGCCTTCTATCTTTCTGGCTGTTGCTGACCTCCAGGCCTATGAAGAGTTAGTATAGGATTCAGATCCTACAGAGACTATGAAGGTTTCAGGCCATTCTAAAAGGTTTCACATTTATCCTAAAAAGTTATTTCTTATGGAATATAGAATGGTCAGTTCATGGTCCCATGATGAACACAGAGCCTCAGAAGCATGTCAGGTATCTGCAGGGAGACTCTGTCACAGTTTGTCACCCCTACCTGTATCATAGCAGTTCAGCTGAACTTAACAGTGAGAAGGTAGAAGTGATGAATGCAGAGGTTGGCTGCTCAGAAAATGTCACATATCTATTTAACTCATACTGAATGGCAAAAGAATCACCCCACTATTAATACTGTCAAGCTATAAATCACAGCCCAAAAGATTCTTCCACTAATCTTTTAAGACTCCTACTTCCCAGGAGACACAGCCCATATAAAAGTGCCATTGCTAGTACGCAGTTTATTATCTAGAGTTGATATTCACCATGAGTTCAAAAAATTGTCCACTTCATCCTTTCTGGTCTCACACATGATTATGAGCATCTATTAAGAGTATCTATTATCTATCTCATGAATATGAGCATTTATTATATGCATCCTGTAAGATGATGACTCCACAATACCAACTTTAATGGCAGTGGTATTAAAAATAAACCACTTTAGCAATTGACTTTACTCCAATTATTCAACATCTACCCCATTTAAAAAAAAAAAAAAAAGACTTTGATATTCTCTGTTCTCCAATAAAACCCAAACACTGGCACTAGTAGCTTCCCTTCTTCCTTCCTATCACAAAGCATGCTCCCATATTATTTATTTATTTATCCTTTTTTTTTTTCTTGTCTTTTTTTGAGAGTGCTTGGATTAAAGGTGTGCATCACCACACCTGGCCTATTTTTTTGTCTTTTTTGAGACAGGGTCTTCCTGTAGCCACAGCTGGCCTGGATTCATTATGGAGACCAGGCTGGCTCACAGAGATCCACCTGCCTTTTCCATCTCAAGTGCTGGGATTAAAGACATGTACCACCAGGCCTGGCTAACACTGTCATTTTTTAGAGCAGGCCCACACAACCTCATGACACACTTTGTTTTATTGTATTTTTAATTTTTTATTATTATTGCATGTATGATGTGTTTGTGTGTAAATACATGTGTCATGGAGCCTGTGTGAAGGTGAGAGGACAACGTTGTAGAGTTGATGTTCATTCTCCTTCTGCCTTTACATGGGTTCCATGGATTGAACTGGGATTGCCAGGTTTGAACAGCAAATGCCTTTACTTGCCTTTAGCCATTTTGCTAGTCCTTTCTTTATTTTTCTCTATTTATTTAGAGGCAGGGTCTCATGTATCCCAAACTAGCCTGTAGTCTAGAACTCTATATAATTCACTATGTGTTAGGGGATGTCCATGAACTTTTTGATCCTCCTGCCTCTACCTTAGGAATGATATGATTACAGGCATGTACCACCAAGTCCAGTTTACATGATGGCGAGGACTGAACTCTGTGCTTTGTGCATGCTAGGTAGGCACTCTACTAACTGAGCTATTATTTTCAGTTCAAAAGATATTTTGACAGCCACTTATAGTAAGTTATTGGGAGTCCCCAAACTCTAATAACAGACAGTACTTAGATGGACCCATCTATGAAGGAATATACCACCTAAGGGGAAATTTTAAGCATCAACCAGCATAAAATTTGTGTTTCTCTTTAGCTTCATGCTGTTGGTGTCAAACAGGTGGGTCACCTTCACCCATCAGAACAGCTATGCATTATGGCTTGCCTACATCCTGGCCAAAGAAAGTATTCTCTGCTTCATCTTCTACCTCTTACCACTTTGAGTTTCAAGTTGTTTTTTTTTTTTAAACTATTTTTTTTAAAAAAAAAATCTTTCTTTTTTATTTTATGTGTTTGTGTGTATTGCCTGCATGTAGGTAAGTGCACCCGTGTCCTGCAATGCCCATGGAGGTCAGAAGAGGTGGTCGGATCCCCTAGGACTGGAGTTACAGACAGTTATTAGTTGCCATGTGGGTGCTGGGATTCAAACCTGGGTCTTCTGCAAGAATCACTAGTGTTCTTAACTGCTGAGCCATCTCTCCAGCCCCAAGTTTTTATTTCTTATGCTGCAGGGGCCCAATATGCCAATAAAACTCCTTCAGCCATGGGTGGATTATAACTACAACCATCTATATGCTACATGTTATGCTACCCTGAATCTTCCTATATCCTTATCTTGGTACCTAGATTTCTGAATACTTACTTGATTCTTGATCCCTGGAAATATTCACAGCAATCACCATCACCTCACAAACAAGACATGTTAAAGCCCTAAAGAAGTTCAATCACAAAACAAACTTTCCAGTCTTGGAACTTCAAACTACCCAATCCCCTTTCCTCTCCCCCTCTCCCTTTCTCCTCTCCTCCTTCCTCTCCCTCTCTCCTTTCCCCCTCTTTATCCCCCTCTTCTCTTTGCCTTAATCCTGGAATTAGCAGCCAAAGGAGGATGAGTCCCCCACTTCCATACAAACACTCAGTCAGTGCTACCATTAGCTGCATCCTCACACAGAAGATTACATCAGCTCTACTAAGAACATCACTCTCCAGGGAGAAGAGCAAGCACACCGAAGACAGCTGCCTCACCCTCCCCAAAGTCTTCAACAGCCCTTACTCTTCCATAATAACTTTAGGAACTCAGCTAGACTTCCCCTTACTCTTTGTGCTATTCTACAACTTCTTGAAGGACATAAGCAAACAAAAAGCCAAACCTCAGTATAAGCACTATGCTTTGAAAGATAACCCTGAAAGACAGCTTGAGCAATTATACAGTTTGGATACTCAAAACCTAGGATTCCCCAGAGCCAACAAGACTTAGTTTCAAGCATCAAGGGACAAATCTGAAATAGATTCTGCTTGCCAGGCCCTAGCAATCACTAACTCACAGTTCCCCATGTAGGGATAAGTTTGAAAAGCACCAAGACCTTACTGCTTAGCACACCTCACTTACCTGAGAAACAGGAATCCAAAGGGCAGTTTGATTACCCCAAACATACCACCCACCTCCTCCAGACCCCATGATGGGTATGGCTTGCCTCCAAAGACAGGGTGGCATCCTCTTCTGAGAAGGGTGTGGAGCTCTTTTCAGGTTCGGTATCTCCAGGTTGGATCCCATGCAGGTGCAGCCCATTGCTGCCATAGCCAGAAGAGGAGGGCAAAACACTCAGAGTGATTCCACTGGCAGACAAATCACTCTGAGAAACAGGCATTCTGGGAACCGTGGGGAGAACTCGGCCCACCTGGGTAAGCTCCGTGCTCTGAGGGTCTCCTGACTCTTTTGGTAGTGACGAAGCAACAGAACATTTGGCAATCCAAGAATGTGCAGGAGGGGCACTTGAAACACTATTGGTTCCTTCCCCTACACTCCAGTCCTCTGAAAGTTGGTCTTGATTTCTTGTGTCAAAGGGGTGGTCTGTCCCAGGCGAAGTGCTGCTCTGAAATTCAAGTGGAATGCTTCCTCGCTCTACTGCAGTCTCTCCTTGTAAAGGCAGCAGCACAGCTCTGCTGCTGCAGGATGCTGTCCTTGGAAATTCCACCAGTTGGCTCACAGACTTCTCACAGTTCCTATCTGCTGGGTTATCAAGCAGGTGAGCAATAACTGTCATCCCCTCTTCCAGGGAATCCCAGGCCCCTCTAGCAACTGATGACTCATTCTCTAACAAAAGGTGAGCAGTCTGGATCTCTGCTTGGAATCTCTCCTTCACCTGCACGATCATCCCCTGATCACCTATTGCTGAACTGGGGGCTGAGCCCCTAGGCTGCAAAATGTCTGATGGGGGGTGCTCTGCCCCTCCCACTTGGTCCTCCTTTGGAAGACTCACTGGTAACTTCGTTAGGGTTCCAGTCTCTTCAATGACTCCAATGCCTTCCAATGACTCTTCCTCATGAGATGCCTTTGGAATAGGGATTTTCTTCCTCCTCCACTTCCTTTTGAACCGAACCCTTTTCTTAGGAGATATGGGAGCCTTCTTAGAAACAGCTATTGACTCTTTCGGCTCCTTAACACAGCCCAGTAAATTTCCCATTTCTTTTCTCTCCTAATCTCAGCAAAAATGGAGTTAAACCAGTCCTGGGATCCCAGACAAATCCTAACCTCGGCTTCATCGGATTCGATGCACACTTAAAAATATGTACTTAGCCGGCAATCCCTCCAAATCTTCCTCCCTCCCTCCCCGCCTCTCTCTGTCTCTTCCAGCCGCCGATTCAGACAGCCATCTTACAGGCTCAGAGCTGCAACAAGACAAATTTCAAAGCATCTCACTGCAGTTCAGAAATCACTTGACCTAAAAGCAGACAGAAACCGGATTGGCTGTTGCTTCCTCTCTCCAAATTATGAGGTAATTGGAACACTGCCCTCAGCAACACAAACAGAACACAAAAAGGAGCTAGAAACCAGGGAGGGGAGAAATCAGGAGGAGGAGATAGAGGGGGAACATAAGAGTAAATGGAAAGGGGAGTGGTAAAGAAGAGAGGTAACGTGGAGGAAGGAGGAGGAGAACATTATCAAAGAGGGAGGGAAAAGCAAACCAGCTCAGCTATACCAACCAGCAAGGGAAGGGAAGGACCAAGCAGACAACGCTGGAGAAGCTGCAATTATGGCTCCCAAGCTTGAAAGGAAATACATTTTAATTCTTGCACCAAGATGTCCAAAGGAAAAATAGCAAGCAAGATACATATAATCACATTTTGAACCTGAAACACTAGCCCACTCTTCACATTAAGAAAAATAACAGAGGCATGGACAATCTAAGCCTCCTGTAGCATATATTGTCAACTCCAAAAAAAGAAATAAAGAAAAATGTCTATTAATTCTGGTGGCCATTAACACACAGAGGGAAAAATCTGAAAATCAGTTTTGATTGTAAGACCTGAAAGCTTAGTGGAACAGCTATCCGTTCCCAATACAACACAGAGATTGGGTCTCCACTAACAACATTTGACACAAATGTGCAACAGTAGTCATCAATGCTGCTTCTGCCACAAACAGCTAACATTTTTTGTACACCTGCTATATACTTAATACTTAAACAGCAATTATTACAGCAACCATGTGATGCCTAAACCATCATTTTACATTTTGTGGGTAAAGAAACTGAGGTTTAAGAAAGTTGATTAACTTGCCCAAGATTAAGCAGCTAGTAAGTGGCAATGCCAAATATGATCTTCTGTTGAAGACTTTCCACTTTACCAGGTATAATGTTCATGCCTGTAATCTTAGCACTTGGAAAGTTAAAGTAGAAAGAGCAAAGCAAGTCTGAGGCCAGCCTAGGCTACATAGTAAGTTCCATACCAACAGAGACTACAAAATGAGACCCTGTCTCAAAACAAAAAACCCCGAAAAGAATAAAAAAAGACTTTTCATTTCAACTCCATGTATCACATAACATCTAACTACTACAGGGATGGAAATCTGTTCTCAGTTGTATAAAACAAGAAAATACCCTTACAGCTCTGAACTGGCAGCTGGACTCTGCACTGAACAACAAAGAGATAACACTTGCAGCTATGGGGGGCGGGGGGAACCGCTGAATTGACTCCGGTGATTTTTACTCAAACTACTATGGGACGGGAAATCTAAATTAGACTTTAAAAGTTAAAGTCATAAGCTGGGCATGGCAGCATATGACTTTAACCCCAGTACTCAGGAGAGAGAGGCAGGTATATCTTTGTGAGCTAGAGGCCAGTCTGGTCTACATACAGAGTTCTAGGCCAGCTGTAGCTACCAGAAGAACTTGACTCAACCCTCCCCCACCCCTGCCAAATTAGAATGATAAACCCACACCATGTGATATCAGTAGGATTCCTTCACCCCAGAGTTTTCAAACACTACAACTCAAAGACTCTGAATGGAGTGGAATAGAAGAACAGAGGTATGTATGTTTCTTCTCTGTTGCAGTTGTTTATTCTTTTTTTTTCTTCTCCTCCTACAGTGCTAGGAACCAAATGGAGGGCCCTGCAGGTGCTAGTTAAGTGCTCCACCACTGAGCTACTACTCCCCCAGTCCATTTCAAGTGTGGGTGTGAGGGGGGGATGGGGAGAGAAGGAGGGATGGGGATGGGGTGGGGGAGGGGGAGGGAGAGGGAGAGGGAGAGGGAGAGGGAGAGGGAGAGGCCAGAGCTAGCTTGGAATTCCTCCAGTAAGCCTCCTGCTGTCTCAGCCCAGAGTGGCTGGTATTACAGAGGCATGCTAGCATGCCTGGATGCAGCTGTTTATATCACAAAGTTACAAACCACACAGCAGATGGAAACAGCCTGCCTAACTCTGTGTAAACCCTAAACACAGCTCTACCTACCTTTCCCGGAGACTTAAAACATGCCCTCCTGGAAGGATAGCCACAAGAAACCCTAAAACAAGGGCTCCTTCTGAGGTTACCCCATCTGTCTGCAACTACAATAGGCACTTCATCCCTAAAGCCTGTTCCTTAAGGCTGACTGTGAAGCTGCAGCTCCATCTTATGGACATCATAAAACACAGCAAGAACATGACAAGATAGCATGGGAAATACAAAAATCACTTCACTAGCAAAAACCATGACATTATAGCCAAGTTGTTTATGCAACCACCAAACCTTCACACCTCCAATGAAGAAAACAAGAATGTACCAAGGTGTGGTTTGACATTCATTAATGAAATATAAACAAATCAAATCCATGAAACTGATCAACTCAGGGCAAGAGAGACAGCTACTTAAAAATATGACTATTACTGCTGTAGAGCTTCTCTACAAGTCTTACAAAACCTCGTATATTTATTTCCGATCTATTCTCTATTATCTTTTATGCATATGGCAGATACATTAGGTCTTCATTTCTTTCTGCTCCAGGGGAAAAAAACTGGTCAAGGACAGAAACAGAGACTTAGTAGGGTAGAATTAGGTTCAAATTCCCAAGCTAAGTAGCTTAACTAATTTATAGGTGATTCAGATTCCTTACCTATAAGATGTGGACACTATCACCTATTTAATTGGGTTGTAGACAAGACTCATGATATAATGTCTATAAAGCACTTGGCTCAGTGCCTAATCTACAGTAAATCCCCCCCACCTGCTTTTTTTTTTTTGGTCTTTTTGAGACAGGGTCTCCCTGTAGCCCCAGCTGTCCTGGAACTCACTATGTAAACCAGGCTGTCCTTGAACTCACAGAGATCCACCTGCCTCTGCCTCCTGAGTGCTGGGATTAAAGGTGCGCACCACGCCACCACACCCAGCT
>NW_008352899.1:2809531-2818984 GCF_000622305.1 Nannospalax galili | reverse complement strand
CCGTGTCGTGCAATGCCGCGGAGGTCAGAAGAGGGCTTCGGATTCCCCTGGAACTGGAGTTAAGGATGGTTCATAGCAACCATGTGGGTGCTGGGAATCGAACCCAGGTCCTCTGCAAGAGCAGTCAGGGCTCTTAACTGCTGAGCCATCTCTCCAGCCCCCTAGTAAATCTCTTTTATTCCCATTTATTTCTGGAGCTAACAGAGCCATTCCTAACTCCCACAGGGATCCTTTCTTTTTCTTGACTGGATTCTAAGGAAAGATGATATATTCCAAGGTCCAAAGTTTAGGTACTCATTTTTCCTTCTTAGGGGGGGCATCTTCCACTATTTTACTAAGTCAACTCTGATCACAGAACTATCTTTTCCCTGGACCTTTTTCTCATGCAGCCTGTGAACACATGGCTGCTGCCTTCTAGGAAAGCAGACTTTGGGGATCTACTTACAAAGTGCATAAAAATGTACATGAAGAAGAGGAGGAGGAGGAGGAGATAGCATCTGCTAGGCATGGTGGTGATGCTTATAATCCTAGTACTGGAGAGGTAGAGGCAATAGGATCAGAAAATTAAGGCTACCTGAGACCTTGATTTAAAAAAAAAAAAAAAAAAAAAAAAAGAGCCAGGCCACAGGCCTTTAATCCAGAGGCAGACAGATTTCTGTGAGTTCAAGGTCAGCCTGGTCTATAGAGTGAATTCCAGGTCAGCTAGGGCTACAGGGAGACTGTCTCAAAAACACCAAAAAACTCCCACCCAAACAACAACCCCCACCCCCACCACCACCGCCAAAAGAGAGAAACTATAAATACTATATATCTTAAAATTGGCTTGAGCAAAACTAACAGTGAAGGAATTCTATTACTGCTATAAAGATGTGTGGCCCAAAGAAGTCAGCTGATCTCATGTTTGTTTCCTCATCTAAAAAATGCTAATAAGAAACAGATATCATAGCCTATTTATCTGGTCAACCCACCTCACAGCTTTTAGATGACCAAATTCATGAAACAATCCATCCATTTAACAAATATTGAGTGCCTATTCTATGCCAAGCAAAGACAAGAGTGGAGGAGAAAAAGTCTGACACTCTCACTCCAGGAGCAGAGAACAAGACAGCAAACATGTAATACACGAAATAATAATATTGTTTAACACTCTACTGTAAGCCACATAGTACTTTTGAGAGCAATTTTCAAGCAAGCTCCTGGCAAGAAAAAGGAAAGGATGGTATGACGGCTCTTTGGTAAAGATGCTTGCAGTGGACCTGAGTTCCACTAGAACCCAATCTATGCAAAGGTGGAAGGAGAGAAGCAACTTCATAAAATTGTTCTCTGATCGCCACATGTGCTCCACAGCAAATGTGCGCCCCCCCACAATGTGCATGTGTGATCATGCACACACCCAAATAATAACATCTTTTTAAAAAGAAAGAGGGGGCTGGAGAGATGGCTCAGCGGTTAAGAGCACTGACTGCTCTTGCAGAGGACCTAGGTTCGGTTCCCAGAACCCACATGGCAGCTACGAATGGTCCTTAACTCCAGTTCCAGGGGAATCTGAAGCCCTCTTCTGATCTCTGCAGCACTGCATGACACAGGTGCACTCACATACATGCAGGCAATACACTCATACACATAAAATAAAAATAATAAATAAAATATTTTTTAAAAAAAAGAATGAGGAAAAGATACAACCTAGACAGTCCAGGCATTTATCAGGAAAAAAAAGAAAAACAACTTTCCTGCATGGATAAGGACATATATACAGATGTTGACTGCAAAAATGAGCCACTTTATTTATACAATTATACATACATGGCAAATGATAGCTGTGTGGCATAGCTGTTGGGGGACACCACTCACATTACACTCTACAGAAATCAGTTCAGATAAACAAATCAGGCCACCCTTCATCACCTGACAAACCCCACAGAATTTAGGGCTGGGGATTTAGCTAGTAGTAGAACATGTTCCTTGCATACACATGGGCTCAGAGTAGGGAATATTAGAAATATAAAACATAAATATTAGCACATACTGTTTATGATTTCTAAAATGTACAAAAACATACATAAAAATGCTATCTAAATACAACTCTAGGATAGTATTTATCAAGGGGCCAGAAGAAGCAAGAATGCTGATTGTATCTGAAATGCTTTATTTCGTTAAAAAAAAGAAAGAGCTGGGCTTGGTGGCGCAGGCCTGTAGTCCCAGCACTAGGGAGGCAAAGGCAGGCGGATCTCTGTGAGTTCAAGACCAGGTTGGTCTACATAGTGAGTTCCAGGACAGCTGGGGCTGCAGGGAGACCCTGTCTCAAAAAGACAAAAAAAAAAAAAGAAAGAAAAGAAAAAAGCCTCTGAAGCATACAGAACAAAACATTAACATCTGTTTAATTTTAAAGTGACTACACACATAAGGTCTCATATGCTTCTGGGTCCTTAAAATGTTCATAAGTAAAACTCATGTTAAGGCTAGGCATGGTTGTACACATACCTTTAATTCCAGCACTGGGGAGGCAGAGGTGGTGTATCTATGTGTTTGAGGCCAGCCTGGTCTACATAGCAAGTTCCAGGCCATCTGGGGCTACAGGGAGACTTTGTCTTAAAAAGACCAAAAATAAATAAATAAATAAAAAATAAATAAATAAAGTCTCTCTATAAAGATATTTATACTACCAATCTCATCAATAGTAGCAAAATTTTAATCTGGAGCTAGCCTCTCTTTCAATAGAATATACCCTTGAGATGAGAACCACCATCTCCATGTACACAAATATCACTGTTCTAGGTCATCATCAACCACAGAGAATGACTATTTGGCTGATCTAACATCTGACAGCTCTACTTTGTATTTCTATATGGATATAACTATATATATACTATTACTATATATTATAATCTTGATGATAACAGCTAAAAAGTATATACACAAGCAGAATGAAAACATAATCTATACAAAGACTGCTATAAAAAATATTGGGCTGTTGAGACGGCTCAATGGGTAAAGGTGCTTGCTGCCAAGACTGATGACCTGAATTGGATCCCTGGAACCCACATGGTAGAAAGAGAGAACCAACACCTGAAGTGTCCTCTGACTCCATACACATGTTGTGGTATCCATGCATATGCATATACATGTACACAAATACAAAGATGTAAAAATTATTTTAAGTCAGGCATGGTGGCACACACCTTTGATCCTAGCTCAGGAGGCAGAGGCAGAAGGATCTCTGTGAGTTTGAGGCCAGCCTGGTTGACATAGCAAGTTCCAGGTCATCTGGGGCTACAGGAAGACCCTGTCTCAAAAAAGACAAAAAAAAAAAAATTTAATTTAAAATATTCATAAATATCACAGCACACATACCCCAAAAGAAAAGAAAACCCAAATACCCATCAACTCCTGAAGGAAGGAATGAGATCTATAGTGTGTCCATACAACAGATTGCTATCCAGCAAGAAAAAGAAGTGCTGACATACATTGTAACATAGATGAAGCCAAAAAAACATGCTAAGTGAAAGAAGCCTAGGGTGGAGGTATGTGCTGATTATCTCAGTATTTGGAGATGGAGGATGGGCCTGAGTCCTTCATAGACTCAAAACCAAAAATCCCAAAGCAAAGTCCAATACAGGACTACATAAACTGGATTGTTGCAATGGTTATACAGCTCATAAAAACAGTGAATTATGTGCCAGGTATAGTGGCACATGCCTTTAATCCCAGGACTAGGGAGGCAGAGGCAGGCAGATCTCTGTGAGTTCAAGGCCAGCCTGGTCTACATAGTGAATTGAAAACTGATTTTTAAGCATCAGAGTTAATATTTTTGAATTTATTTATTTTTATTTTATGTGTGTGAATGTTTTGCCTGCATGTATGTGCACCAGTATCATGCAATGCCTGTGGAGGACAGAAGAGGCCATCAGAACCCCTGGAACTGGAGTTAATGGACAGTTGTTAAGTGCCATGTGGGTGCTGGGATTCGAACCTGGGTCTTCTGCAAGAACAACCAGTGTTCTTAACCATTGAACCATCTCTCCAGCCCCCAAATTGTAAAACTTTTAAGAAATATTTATGACATGTATGTGTGAAAAAAAAAGGATTAAATTACTATTGTTGGGTTCAAGAATTTCGTTGTATACTGGGCATGGTGGCACAGGCTTGTAATTCCAGGAGGCAGGACTGCAAATTCAAGTCTAACCTGAGCAACTACTTCAGACTCTGACTCAAAAGTTTTTCTTATAATAAAAAAAGCCTGGGAATATCATATAACTCGGTGATAAAGTGCTTGCTTAGCAAAAGAGAGACAGTTTTAATCTACAGTATCAAAATAAAATAAAAGGGAACTATAACCCCAAAGTTTGAATCAGAAATAGCAGTATAAATGTATGACTTATTAAAAAGATCAATACAATTATTGTCTAGTTCTGGCTACAGGAAATGCAAAAAAAAAAATGACCAATCCAGTAGTAGTCAAGCTGTAATATTTTCTTTAAGGTTTTATTTTTTTAAGTGGGGGGAGGGGTTCTTTGGAGAAATTAAGAATATTGGGCAGTGGAGGGAAGTTTGAGATCACACTAAATAGTTTCTTTAAATCTGTAAGTCATAGTGACACTAAAAAGTAAAAGACAGGTCTGGCAAGATGGCTCAGTGGGCAAAGGCTCTTTCAAGGCAAGCCTAACCACTTGAGCTCCATCCTGGGAAGATAAGTAAAGGCAAAAGGAGAGCACCAACTCCAAAGTTGCCCACTGACCTCCACGTGTGTACTACAGCATAGACACACACACATTCATCACACCCACACAATAATAATAATAAAAATAAAGTCTTTTTTAAAGGTAAAAGATAAACTTTTCTGATCACCTTTGGAGACTCTCAGGGAACCAGCTAATTATTCTGAAAACCAGTAAACAGAGGTAAAGTCAGATTGTTTTGCACTTTATTATAGGAATTATCATCAGGGTAGTTAATGAGGTGATCTTTTTCAAGTAAATAATGAAGGAGGATTAATGAAATCTAACTATCATGTTGCAGCATCTAATAAAATAACAGAACTCCAGTAGTTACTAAAATGGCTAGGTATAGCACTAACAGTTGAGAATGGACGCGCCAGGCTGGCAACACCTGAGCACAAAATATGCACATCTTTTATTAATTTATTTTTTAAAATTTTTTGGTCTTTTTTCTGAAGCAGGGTCTCCCTGTAGCCCCAGCTGTGCTGGAACTCACTATGTAGACCACGCTGGCCTTGAACTCACAGAGATCTGCCTGCCTCTGCCTCCCAAGTACTGGGACTACAGGTGTGCACCACCACACCCGGCAAAATATGCACATCTTGATATGCAGCAATAAAAGTTTATGACATGGCAAGACCCCCTCCTACACACACACACACACACACGGTTGTTTTGTTTTAATTTGAATTCTGTTAAGCCTCAGGTGTAGATCCAAACTAGCAGTTTATGGGCAACACAGGGATAGAAGACATTGTTAGACTATCTCCCAAGGATGCTACCAGTACCTTAATAACTTTATTCAGGACCTGAAGTCTTCAACAAATTATACAAGGAGAAGGAGAGATTTAATGCAATATGTATGTATACCTACTTTAGACTGAGCCAAACCAACTATTCTTTTAAAATGAGATCACTAGATACATTGATCTAATTACTTGACAATTCCATAAAAAGATTAATTTTTAAGGCATGAACTTATCGTGGCTTGCTTGAATAAAGAATTCTTATTTTAGTATATTCAGAATATACCAAAATATTCACAGATAAAATTATATAAGGTTTGGAGTTTCCTTAAAAATAACTAGTTGAGGCTGGCGGTGGTGGCACATGCCTTTAATCCCAGCACTCGGGAAGCAGAGGCAGGCGGATCTCTGTGAGTTCAAGGCCAGCCTGGTCTACACAGTGAGTTCCAGGCCAGCTGGGGCTATAGGGGGCCCTCTCTCAAAAAGACAAAAAAAATTTTTTTTTGTTTTGTGGTGTCGGGTATGGAACCCAGGGCCTCCTGCCTGCTGGGCAAGCACTCTACCTACCACTGAGCCACATCCTCAGGATTGTAACATTTTCAAGGAGAGAGAAAAATTATTTCCTCATGGAACTGCTCATGAAAGGATCCACTTCACTGTATCTGTCTTCTCCACTACAACCATTCTAATTAACAGATTCAGTTTTCATCCTTTGGCCCCTAAGTTTCCTACTTTTAAAAGAGATTTAGTTGCTGTCAGGGTAAACAGAGATGTAGTAGGTATTGTCATGTGTCTGTGATAAGCAGTGTTCACATTAAGTTTGTGTCAAAATCAAACAACAACAAATTGTCCTAAAACTCTCTCTCTGTTCATAAGAGTTCAAAGGAGGTAATTAAAGTACTACATGAAGGCTCAACAAGATTCATGTCCTATCCTGAAAGGTGAACTCCCCAAGCTCAGGTCCCTGGTATGCCTATATACATCTCTCCATGCACTCCTAACCCGAGCACTGTAGAATGCCTGCACTGGCTCTAACCAGAGTCCCAACAAACAAGCCTGTGCTCTGGGAATTTCCTTGGGGTTGGGGGGTTGGGGGGAGTGTCTAAGGATCCTGAGACACCTGCTGTTCTGCCTTCAACCAGAAGGTGGGTGCAAACTCTCCAACTAGGGTGAAACATTGGCCACAGCCCAGCAAGTCCCTGCCAGAAGGTCCTAGTCTTCTTTTCACATCTGCTGAAGGAATGCTCCCCTCAGTCCATCATCCTACATGCAGCAATTGGACATTAGAGAGCTAGCTGTCTGAGAAAAAGCCATGCTTGGCTAGACTAAAAGTGATTTAACAAAAATAGGGCTGTTCTTTTTCATAGCAATGCAGACTTTTAAAAAATTGTGCTGCCAGGCATGGTGGCACATGCCTTTAATCCCAACAGAGGCAGACGGATCTCTGTGAGTTCAAGGCCAGCCTGGTCTACATAGTGAGTTCCAAGACAGCTGAGGCTACAGGGAGACCCTGTCTCAAAAAGATAAAAAAAAAAAAGTGTCAACTTAGAAAGGAGTAGCAGGCCAGTCACGTGACTATGTAGATATTTCAAGAAGTCACTGCTTGTGGGTATGATGGCTTCCCAGAACATACACAAATCGCTCCTAAGGTGCTATGATTAACCAGCCTCATTTAGAGATCCTCAGAGATGAGGAGAGTCTGGATCAAAGCAGAGTCTAGATCTTGTATCCTTCTAAACCATCAGACCCAACATCTCCCGACCTCTCATGTTCTGTGTCCCCAAAGATCTCAGGCTTGACTTCACTGAAAAAGCAGACTTCTAATACCAGACAAGGGCAAACCACAAAATAATTATGAAGTTCAGGGTTTAGGATACAATGTCTTGTCTCCAAGCTAATCTTAATTTTCCTTCCCAACTCCCACACATCATTGTTCACTGCCAAATACAGAGAAGGAATACAAATTCTGCCTGGAGAAGCCAGCACAATTTTCTAGGTCATGTAGAAACATAGCAACAAGAACCCCAGACCCTACCTGGAAGTGCAAAATAATGGTCCAGATCAGGCCCAGGGTTAGCTTGGGGTTGCCATCTGTGATGTCATCATTGCGAATATTCACTAGCTTCACCTGAAAAAGAAAGACAAGCCGGCCTCAGAATTCTAGGACTTTTTGTTCTGTGTTTGACATAGTTTCATTATTAACATACTGTTAAATTAATTATTCTAACACTTGTACAGAGTAACAAGCCACTTAAGACAGCTTCATCATCCAAAAGGCAACCTTGCGCTGTTCCCTTTGTAGCAGTTGAATCCTGCCTCATTCTGAATTCCTGACAAGCGCTGGCTCTCATTTTGCTTTTCCAGAATGTCATATAAATGGCATGTAACCTTTGGTATTGAATTGCTTTCTTTACCCACTACAGAGCATAATGCTCTTGAGATTCCCCTCCAAGTTTTTGCATGAATGCTTGCTCCTTTTAACTGCTAAAGAGTATTCTATTGTACAGATGACCTACCCTAGACTTGCCCATTCATCTTCTGAGGAGCTGGAAGGTTATTCCTAGTTTGGACATTTCTGAATAAAGCTCCAATATTCTTGTACAGTTTGCTGTGTGAGCATATGGTTTCATTTCTCTAGGGTAAAATTCCTGGGAGATTGCTGGGTCATATGGTATATATGTAGCTTTATAACAAACTGTCAAATCACCAGCAAAGAAACCTTGTACACATATGGTATTGCAAATTTCTTTAAAAAAAAAAAAAGTTTTATTTACTATTTTTATTTTATGTATATGAGTATATTGCTTGCATGTATGTAAGTGCTCCTGTGTCATGCAAATGCTTGTGGAGGATAGAAGAGAGTGCTGGATTCCCCTGGAACTGGAATTACAGATGGTTGTTAGCTGCCATGTGGGTGGTGGGAATCAAACCTGGGTCCTCTGCAAGAGTAGCCAGTGCTCTTAACCACTGAGCCATATCTCCAGTCCCTGGTATTACAAATTGCTTCTTTATAAAGTCATCAAAACCCTGATTTGTTTTTTCTTTTTTGGAGTTAAAAGAGATGCTACTTCTCCCTCACTCTCTAACTAGCTTCTCACTCCATTTTCCCTTCTTTGTCACGGTTATATCTTCTTGCCATGACTCCCATCAATTTACTCATAAAATCCCATTCCAAGAACATAGTGTGCACAGAGATAGGCCCTCCTCTTCCCTTTGATGATCACTTGTCCCCGTATGCTGGAAACTGAGGGTTATTAATTAAGACAGCCTTTTCTGTCACTTCCTCACAGAGTTCCTGTTTAACTATGACAGGTTCTTCTATCTCTTCTACTGAACTGAAATCTATTTCTAAAAAAACCTGCCTTCCTAGTCACCACTCACTAACAGTCTAGAGTTGGTGTGTTGGCAGTTACCAATCAGTTAATATTCCTCAGTCCAATTTCTATTAGGTTTTCCCTTTCATTAGGATGTCACCTCCCTTGGCTAGATCACTCTCTAGTAACTTCTTCAGGGACCTTAGTACCTAACTCTTCTTCTACCTTGTCATCTGTCATCCTTCTTGCAATTTAGCACACACACTGGTAACTAAAACAAATATCTGCAGTTTGATTGCCTTTTCAATCCTAAAGGTTACCACTGTACTCTGCTTTGATCACCTACACAACTACAACATTTCTGGAGAGATGGCTTAGCCATTAAAGGCTCAGGCTCACAACCTAAACATCAGAGATTTCCTGCCATTCTGAGACTACTAAAGTTCTCACTTGCCTACATTTTCCTTCTATAGTAATCAATTCTACTCTTTGTCCCTATTTGCACTTCTAGCTAATCAATTCTTATTTTATCTTGAGGTACCCTTGAGGTTTCCCTAACTCAAAATATAGACATTTAAATATTGCTTCTTCCTAAATATACCAAGAGCCTTCATTTCTCCTACCATTCACTATTACACTATTATATTATTATTATTACTATTATTATTATTTTATGTC
>NW_008352899.1:2796369-2809242 GCF_000622305.1 Nannospalax galili | reverse complement strand
CTCTGGGACTGGAGTTATGGACAGTTGTTAGCTGCCATGTGGGTGCTGGGATTCGAACCTGGGTCTTCTGCAAGAACAACCAGTGTTCTTAACTGCTGAGCCATCTCTCCAGCCCCCATATCACATTATTTTTAAAGATGTATTTTAAAGCATCAATTATGGACCATTCATTATGACAAGTGCTGAAGCTAAAATATTTAGAACATGTTCTCTGTCTTCAGAGAAACTGCAATACACTAGAACAACAGAGAAATAACAATATAGTAATAAATGCTATACTCTGACATTGCTATTGAAGAACTGAGGACATTTTCCCAAGTTAGTTAGAACTCCTGATAAGAGTAACAAAATGAACTGACTCCAAAAATATGCATACTATTTAATGTCATGTTGACCCTTACTGTTACTAGGCAATCCTAGCTAGACCAAATTTTTTCCATACAGCTCACTCTGAGGAGGTGGGCCCTCTGACTCCCTCATCCACCTTCATCTTCCCTACCACAAGCCAGCTCTGTGCCTTCACCCCTCCTTCTGTCCTCCCTGTACCTCAGAACAAGAGGAAAACTTTATCCTTTCAAAAATAACCACACCAGTTGTGCTCTGGTTCTTATTCCTCAATCCCCAGATGTGGTTCTATTGATTTGGAAGCCATGTGTGGTGGTTTGAATGAGGTGTCCTGGTAGTCTCAAGTATTTGAACACCTGGTCAGTTGGCAGTGCTGTTGTGGGAAATCATGGAATCCCTAGGAGGTGCAGCCTTGCTGAGGGAAGCACATCACTGGGAGCAGGTTTGAGAATTAACAGTCATGTCCCATTCTCAGTCTGTCTCTCGGCTTTCTGTGCATGCTTGAAGATGTGAGCATTTGGTTTTATGGTCTGGCCGCCTCCTGCTACCATCCTCCCTGCCACAATGGATTCTTGTCCCTCTGAAACTGTAATCCCAATAAACTCTTCCTTCTATGAGTGGCCTTGGTCATGCTGTTTTATCACAGCAACAGAACCGTAACTAATACACGATGAGGAAGGAAAGTGTATAGAAATATAGAAACTACTACTGACAGTGGGAGGAGGACTGGCCAATATGCCAGGAGATTAGAGAAAGTCTTAGGCCTGCTCTAACTTGTGTGATCTCATGCAGGTCACTTTGGCTATCCAAATCCAGTATCTTTAATCCAAATCACTAAAGAAAGCAGACTCTTGGATCTCTATGATATCTTCTAGAATGAACATTTTCAGATTCTTCTAGCTTTT
This sequence comes from Nannospalax galili, assembly GCF_000622305.1. NCBI lineage: Eukaryota > Metazoa > Chordata > Mammalia > Rodentia > Spalacidae > Nannospalax > Nannospalax galili. The sequence continues at coordinate 2,807,992 of NW_008352899.1, read as the reverse complement.
TTTTTTTTTTTTAAAGAGAGGTTTTTGCTATATATAACATAGCCTGGCTCAAACTCATGATCCTCCTGCCTCTGTCTCCTGACTGCTGGGATTATAAACATGTAGCACTATACCAGCTCTACAACTCTTAATACTCTTCCTCATGATCATTTTCTGGTCTTTATTTGTTTGTTTGTTTCTTTTTTTCTTTTTTGAGACAGGGTCTTCCTGTAGCCCCACTTGGCCTGGAGATTGCTATGTAGACCAGGCTGACCTTAATCTCACAGAGAGCCACCTGCCTCTGCCTCCCAAGTGCTAGGACTAAAGGCATGTATGTGCCCAGCTTCTTCATAAGCTTTTCATCTTAATTTTAACCTCTACCCCTAAGGTGGGCCACCTGGTTCCGTCTTTAAGTTCATCTTTGTTCATGAACAGTGTCCCTCTCAAAGAGGTTACAAGCTCTATGTAAGGACCAGGAGTCAGAACTGAATCAGTAGATTTAGCATTCACCAAAGGGATGAGAACATCCCTACACAGGCCACTTCAATATTCCCTAGCAGAATGGAAAAAGCATGGGATGATCTTACCTTTTGTTGCTTCAGGAAGTCCAGGGCAATCTGCACATTTTGCAGCCTGTGAAAACGCATCCTGCCCTTCTCCCGGGGCTGCAAATCAAGAAATGGGATGCTAATTTTAAGTATATCAATGTATTCACACATAACCTTTCCTCTTTCAATGACTAAAGGATCACACAAGATTTCCTCATGGATGAGGCCAGGCGTGGGAGCATGAAACAAAGCACCCTTAAGAGCAGGACCTGCATGTGCTGACCAGGCTCACAGCAGCTGAAAATGCCTTGCACAAGCTTACACACAAGCTTATTCGAGCTCAAATGCTGGATCTGGTATCCAACCTTTGCCACAGATTCTTCTGTGGTCATAAGTGGCAGAGCTTGATTTAAAATGTGAGGTTAGTGGGAGCACAGAGTATAACTCTATAGCTCCTAAAAGCCAATTATCTACTGCTGTAGAGACAAGGCAGAAAGTCCTAACTGTATCCCTCACAATAATGGACAGAGCCAACCTTATTTCAAACCTGATCAAAGGAGGTTGAAAGTGGGGAGCCATTTCTTTGGTTTTTTGTTTTTAAATAATTTTAGGTGTATGAGTATTTTGCCTGCATGTATGTAAATATATCCATGTCATGCAATGCCCTTGGAGGACAGAAGAGGGCATCGGAGTCCCTGGAACTGGAGTTATAGACGGTTGTTAGCCTGCCAGGTGGGTGCTGGTCTTCTGCAAGAGCAGCCAGTGCTCCTCACCACTGAGCCATCTCTCCAGCCTGTTTTTGATTTTTTGACAGGGTCTCCCTGTAGTCCCAGTTGGCCTAGAACTCACTATGTAGACAAGACTGGCCTAGAGGACTCCCAAGGGCTGGGGTTAAAAGTATACATAGTCATGCCCAGCTGAAGCCAGTTTTTAAGTTGCAAAAATAAGGAGTTAGAGATGCTTGAAATTTTTTTTTAATCCAAAATGGGAGACAATCTAGGAAGTAGTTGAGTGTCACTGTAAGAAAGTCACCTTTTATCCTAAAATGAAATACATTGGCAATTAAAATCTCAATGGTGAAGGGATGTTTAGCAAAAAGTATCTCAAAGAAAGGTGTTTTTGCCAATCAATCCTTCAGGTCATACAAAGACAGCAGAGAGACACTATCTCCATCCGGTGTCTCTCATGCCCTGCCTAAGGATCAGTTATTATTCTTAGAAAGTAAAGTCTGTGTAGCAGGTGGTGAAACACCTATCTACTGCTGAACATCTTCTTGCTTTGCACTGTTGTTTTTTTTACCAAAACTAGGACTAGAGCATCACTCTCATTAGATTATACCAATTCATTTGTAGAAGTCAAATTGGTACTAATTAAAGGCTGGAAAAAAAAAATCTAAGGCAGTTCTGTGCTGGGTATCTGCACTAAGGAAATGTTGTCCCATGTTGAAGCAGGCACATAGTAGCCTAGATATGGAGAGAAGGATGAGTGTCTCTCTGGGTACACCCCAGCACTTCTAAGCAATGTTCCCCAAAAAGGATGATCTGAAGAAATGCCAAGACCTCCAGACAATAGGGTAACTTCTTCAGTGAAGGCCGAAGGAAAATCTTTTCAGCAAGAACCTGTTCTCAGTCATTTCAGATAAATTGTGAATATGGCTAAGAGAATGACAGTTTGTGAAACAAAATTCTAAGGCAATGGGGAAGGGTGATGAAGAGATGACTTTAAGAGGACAGGGATTATGGGGATTGCCCTTGTTTCTGGAGAAAGATTATGGGTTATAATTTAGGACCTATCAGCAGAAAAGACTCCTTTTATATATATTAATCTTTATTCCTAACATATCCTCCATCAAAAATAGTCTCAGAACATGCAAGTTAAATCTCTGTTCTCTATAGCAACTAGAGAGATTATTAAAGTCAGAGTATTTCATGCAGTGAGTTTGCAAATAACACTCTATTTTGAAAACAAATGGTATGTGCTTGGTGAGAGCCTAGAGACTAGAGAAGTGGAGGGAGAATGCTAGTTAGTCTGTACTACAGAACAGTGAGCAATTAATTGTCATGCTGTCAGCTAAACTTTCCACAATTCTACAATCTGGATTCAGACAACATGACAGGGCCACCAGAAAGCCACAGGTCTCCAGGTTACAAAGGGTCTTGACACTGCCAAATGCTATGATTGCTTTTGTGTCAACCATTCTCAGATAAGTAAAGCAATTCCTACTCCAGGATCATCTAATGGTTGTAAGAGGCACAATTAGTTTTAACCACTTTCTTTGGGACCCATATTCCCAGGTGGAAAGAGAAGGCAACTAGTGACTGAGCTACTTGGAGACCGAGAGAACTGTGGCCTCTCTGCTGGCCCTGCAGTGTCAGCAGTGCCAGCTGGGATGCTGGCAACCCTTGGAGGACCTACTACATCATCATCATCTTCTTCCTCCTGCTCCTCGCTGTTTGTATGACGCCAGGAGGGCATGCTCACCAGACGAAGGGTCTTCAGCCCTGCTGGCTCCTTTGGCCACCAACCAAGAAAAACACGTAACAAAGGAACAGGAAATTCACACACACAGATGAAAGGGAAATGAATAAAGCATATAATAAAAAAAGAAAGAAAGAAAATACTCTCCCACTTCCAAAAGAGAGAAAACCAAATCAAGATCAGATTGTTACACTGAACATTTCCTATTGAACACATCTTCAATTTTCTGTGTCTACCTACCCTCTCTACTTTTGTGAGTCAAATAAGGGAGAAAAAGGACCATAACAACTGTGAAAGATACATTTAGATGCTCTTTGGTGAAAAGATGATATGAGCATCTCCACAAACAAGGTTTTCAAAGGTTAGGAAAAGAAATTAGAGTTTACCCTGCTTCATAAGCAGGGTCACCAAAAAGGATAACTTTCCAAAACAAATCACTATAAGTTCATCAGATATAAGTCACATTGTTCAAAATGTTAACTTTGTGAGTGTCAAAGAATAAAGTATAGCATGGTAAGAATGAAATTCTGATTACTTACTAAATTTATAAATGAGTGCCAGAAAAGAACTAGGAATTACATGTGCTAGCTATGCTAACAAAGGCTTATGGCAAATTTGGCCACTAAAAAAAAATACAAAATTAATTCTACTCAAAACAAAAAAAAAAAAAAAAAAAAAAAAAGTAAGACCAAAACAAAGGGCCCCAGGGAAAGCCAAGCCCCAATCCCAGAAGGAGTAGAATATCACATAAGCAGTGAAATCCAGCATGCCAAATTCTGTTCTTTAACCACAACAAACAATGACTGAAAATTCACCAGAGTGGGTTGGAATTCAGACTGCTCCAGTTGTGTGCCTCCTCGGGTCTATTTTTCTTTTGGTCTTTTTGAGATAGGGTCTCCCTGTAGCCCCAGCTGGCCTGGAACTCACTATGTAAACCAGCCTGGCCTTGAACTCACAGAGCTCTGCTGGTCTCTGCCTCCCAAGTGCTGGGATTAGAAGCATGGGCCACCATGCCCAGACCTCAGGTTTATTTTTCCTCACAGATGTTTCCAATATTCAAGTATGGTCTTTTCCAAATGAAAATCACATTGTGGCACTGGACAGCAAGATGCCATCTACAGGAATACTTGCTTCCATAGGGTTCAGAAACAATGGCCCAAAGAGCATTATTTTGATTCTACAAAGGAAGGAAGTATAAGAACTCTCCTTTGACAGGTCAAGAGGCTCGGTCAGGGTTTTCTTTTAGATGTGAAGGGTTTCTCACAAACAGTGTTAAACATATTTGGGGACAAGGCAGGCATATTAAATATTGAAGAAGCCCAGGGGTACTGCTTTCGGAGACAACTCTCAGGCACCAACTTCAGTACTTTCCACATCCATAGGATGCAACAAATCACAGAAGGAAGAAAATGAGATGAAGTAGTGGCAAAAAAATAACTCCAAACACTTCAAATTCAGAGCTAAGCCAGGTGTAGTGGTGCACACCTTTAATCCCAGAGCTTTCTAGTTCAAGACTAACCTGGTCTACATAGTTCAGGCCAGCCAGAGCTACAAAGTGAGACCTTGCCTTAAAACAACAAAAAGGAAAAAAAAAACCCTTACCTGAATACAGAAAATTAGAAAGGGGGGGGGGGGGACGGACATAATAAACAGGGAAGTCTTATACAGACTAAAACTAAAACCCTTGGAAGAAAAAAAATGCCATTTATTCAAAAACCTTTAAATGTGAATCTAATGATCCTGAAAGACCAGTATTTTGTGTGTGTGTGTGTGTGTGTGTGTGTGTGTGCGCGTGTGTGTGTGTGTGTGTATGTGTGTGTGTGTATACACACAGATGAATAAAGGTAAGGAATGGCTAAGATGTCAGACAGATATGAAACATAATTGATCTCTGAATTTATCAAGACATGAGAGTAAGAGCTGGAGACACAGCTTTAGTTCACGTTGCCTGCCTAGCAGATGTGAGGCCACAGGTTCAAGCCTCAGGACTTTGGGGGAAGGGGAGACACAACAAAAGGCATGATAACATATAATGCATAAACTGATGTCATCTGTAAACTATAAGTCTGAGTTAGAAATAAAGTGTACCAATAATCTCTTTTACTTCTTCCATTCACCCAGTGGGGTAAGCATTAACATGGACTGCTGTCAGTCAGTGGCTGCACTGGCAGGCCACTCACTGGAAGAAAGCAGCTCACCAGTTTGATGCCTGAGAGAACCTCCAGAAGGGAGATAAGGTTGTGTCCATCCCGAAGGTCTTCATACAGATCATTGATGTGCTTGCGGACCTGTGAAGGAGTAAGGTAAGTCAGTCATTATCTGATCTGGAATCACTCTATCACCCACAGAAGAGTCTCTGGTTCTAGATAAAGATAAAGATTGTGAATTGAGAAGCAGTGATAAAATAACAAAACTCAAGGACTTCTAAGTCAGAGTAAAATATATATGGCATGATAACATTACCAAAGCCCATGTTTTCTAAACTGAGGCCAGATTTACTGTATACTAAATAACATTAAACAGTATTTAAGAAAGTATGAAAAATCACAAAAATTCAATAAAAAATAAAAGGAAAAAAAAAGAGAAAAAGTCTAGACAAGGAGATAGGGAATCAATTATCCTAAAACATTTCAAGAATTACTATGGAGCCAGGCTTGGTGGCGCACACCTTTGATCCCAGCACTCAGGAGGCAGAGGCAGGAGGATCTCTGTGAGTTCAAGGCCAGTCTGGTCTACATAGTGAGTTTCAGGACAGCTGGCACTACAGGGAGACTCTGTCTCAAAACAAAACAAAACACAACACAACAAGAATTACTATGGACTAAAATGTAATTACTGGGTGGCTAAAATTAACAAATGAGTCTAGCCAGTGTCAAAAAAGCCTTCCAGGCTTTAATCAAGAAATTAAATTTCTTTTAATCAAGAAATTAAATGCAGGCTGGGCGTGGTGGCCCATGCCTTTAATCCCAGCACTCCAAAGGCAGAGGAAGGTAGATCTCTGTGAGTTCTCCATAGCGAATCCAGGCCAGCTGGGCCTACAGGGAGACCATGTCTCAAAAAGACCTAATAATAATAATAATAATTATTATTATTATTATTATTATTATTATGAGGAGGAGGAGGAGAATTTAAATGCCAGCTGGTGTGGTGGCGCACGCCTTTAGTCCCAGCACTTGGGAGGCAGAGGCAGGCGGATCTCTGTGAGACCCTGTCTCAAAAAAGACCAAAAAAAGAAAGAAAGAAATTAAATGCTAAAAAAAAAAAAATTTAAATGCTAGGCACCTAACATTTCATGGTATATACTCCAATTTAATCTTCTCTTGCCATATATTTCTAATAGTAAATCTGAGAATTATTTAAAAATTTTAAATTACATTAATTTAAATTAATTACAATTTAATAATTACAACTATGGTAAAACAGATCTCAGTTGGGGAAAATGTGGTTGATGTCAAACATCATGCTAAATATTTTATATTTTATCTCATATCCCCTGTACATCTATGAGCATAGAGATAAATAAAAGATACTCTTAAAAAAATTTTTTTTGTCTATTTGAGATGGGGGTCTCCCTGTAGCCCCACCTGGCTTGGAACTCACTATGTAGACCAGGCTGCCTCTGCCTCCCAAGTGCTAGGATTATAGGCATGTGCCACCATGCCCAGCTTATCATTCCTATTTTATATATGAGGAAATAAGTTACACTGAGTCAGTAACTTGCCCAAGTTCACGAAGTAGAAAATGTGGCCTTAGTTTGGACTTTCTGGTTAGTCTTTTCTATTAACAACTATGCTATATGGTCAGCCATCAGCTTGTTTTATTTATTGAATCCAAAGAACTGCCTTGTGAAACATTTTTTTTTATTTTATGTGTATGCATGTATTGCTTGCATGTAGGTAAGTGCACCCATGCTTTGCAATGCCCAAGGAGATCAGAAGAGGTTGTTGGATCCCCTGGGACTGGAGTTACAGACAGTTGTTAGCTGTCATGTGGGTGATAGGATTCGAACCCGGGTCTTCTGCAAGAACAGCCAGTGTTCTTAACTGCTGAGCCATCTCTCCAGCCCCTTGAGACTTATTATTACCATTCCACAGAAGAAGGACTAAGGAGCTGGGGTCTCACTGCTATGAGTTAAGTTGCCATAGGTTTTCTGACTCTTTCCAAATCTAGCAACAACTTCACTGAGTGAAAATGAGAAGATCTTTACATAATTTTGTAGGCAGAAAAAGAAAGGCTACTTGCTGGGGGACCCTGCTGCTAAGGTTGTAGTCCTCCATGTCCGGATAGCTCTAAGGGGCTCAGCACTATATGGAAGGACTCCCTTTCTCAGCGGGGCCTCCTGCTTTCTGCCTGACTTACCTGGAAAGTGCCACCAAGAACAGATGCCTGACCTTATTTGGAACATGACCTTTGGCATAGTTACCTGCAATAAAACTGACCCCAGGTTTTTTCTATATGATAATTAGGCATTGTGCTATAGTCAGATTATGGGATCCCCCTGCCACACGTAAATAAAGCATACTATGAGCACCTATCAGCTGAAGCTTTGGCTGCTGCCTCCACACTATATTTTCCCTGACCCCCACTGAATAAATGGAGCTGTATCACTGAATCTGACTCCCCGGAAAGTCTTTTCCGTTGTGCTTACTGGCCATCCTGACCCCATTCGTCGCTTCTGCTCCCTTTGTCCTTGTGGATCGGTGGTCAACGGTGGCCAACAGCCCTTAAGGGGAGGGAGAGACCCACAGTTACTTTCAAAGGTAATGGATTTAAACTGGGTATAGTGGTCTACATAGTGAGTTCGAGACCAGCTTGGGGCTACAGGGAGACCCTGTCTCAAAAAAAAAAAAAAAAAGAGAAAGAGAGAGACCAACAGCCAGGCATGGTGGCACACAATCAGGGTAGGGATATCCAAAGTACTAAATGCTACAATAGGGGTCAAGGAGAACTTAAAAAAAAATTTTATGCTTTTTAAAAAGTATTTTATTATTAGGGTCTTTAATCCCAGCACTCAGGATGTAGTGGCAGGAGGATCTCTGAATTCTAGGCCAGCCTGATCTACATTGTGTGTTACAGGTCAGCCACGGCTTCAAAGTAAGGCCCTGTTCTCAAAAATCCACACTCAAGAAAAAAAAGAATTTTATTATTATTATTGATGTGCGGGGGGGCACTTTTCAAGAGAGAGGTAGAATCGGGTATGGTGGCCCATGCTTTTAATCCAGCAGAGGCAGGCAGATCTTTTTGAGATGGAGGCTCTAGGCCACCTGGGACTACAGGGAGACCCTATCTCAAAAAGACCAAGGGAGGGAGGGAGAGAGAGAAGGAGAGGGAGAGGGAGGGGGAGAGAGAGAGGGAGAGGGAGGGGGGAGAGAGAGAGGGAGAGGGAGGGGGAGAGAGAGGGAGAGAGAAAGAGAGAGAGAGAGAGAGAGAGAGAGAGAGAGAGAGAGAGAGAGAGAGAGAATATGATATAGAAATCATATTGCCAGGGTTTGGGGACATAGCCCAGTGGTACAATGCTTGCCTAGCATGGATGAGGCCCTGGGTTCAATATCCAGTACTTTTTTTTTTTAGCTAGAAAATAGTAAATAGTTGAGATGAAAGATTATGAGAAGAGACACCTGAGTTAAATAAAGATATATTTTAAAATTTAAAATCACATATTTGCTATGCATGGTGGTACAGGAAGTAGAATCAGAAGGCTCAGGAGTTGGAAGGCCAGATTGAGACCTTGTCACAAATAATCACAGCACTTACCCCATCCCAAATCAAAACCCCACACTTCATCATCTTCACTTTAGGTATGATCAGTGCTATACATATTGAAGGCATGTAGTTGTATAATCTTTTTGTTTAATTCCCAGGGGAACCATTATTCTAACTTGGTAGACATGATTCTTCTTTTAGGTTTTTTGTTGTTATCTTGTTTCCTTGCATTACATTGCCACTCTGCTTTGAACTCCTGGCCTCAAGTGATTCTTCTGCCTCTGCTTCCCAAGCACTGAGGCCTGCAGGCATATGTCACTACTAGAAAACATCAGAATTGGGTCTGGATCACTTTATCCTTATTCTTAGTTGTGTTCTTTCCCCTAAAACTTCTATGATGCCGTAAAACTCTCTAGAATTTTAATGCAGACACTTGTTCTCACTTGTACATTTGATCTCAGCCCTGATGTTTTATCTTCCCATCTTATTTAAGACTTTGTTTTTCCTCTCCTAAGTCACACTGAATAAAGTTTTTGTTCCTTTAAACAAACTTACTTCTATGATGCTCGATGAGTCAATATGACGTTACCGATATTATTACTTTTTTTTTGGGGGGGGGGTTCTTTTTGACCCTGTAGCCCCAGCTGGCCTGGAACTCACAATGTGAACCAGGCTGGCCTTGAACTCACAGATATCAACCTGCCTCTGCCTCCCAAGTGCTGGACTACAGGCGTGCACCACCATGCCTTTTTTACGAACATTATTAAATAATAATAACTCCCTCAATAATAACAACAATAAAATACTCTGATTATCATAAAATACTCTAAGATATCAGAAAATTTGATCCTAAAGCTTCCCTCTAAAATAATGTATTAAGGAAACAAAGTAGTTCAATGTCCTTGATCTAAACTATATAAAAGAACAAGAAACATCACAGAAGAAAGTTTTAAAAGAGACAAGTGTGTTTCTGATTCTCTACACTTTTTAAAAGACAGTTAAGGGATATGACAGAAGAGCACCTGCATAGCATGTACAAGTCCCTGGGTTCAGTTCCCAACGGGGTGGAGGGGGTGGCACCTATATTTATTTAAAGATATGGAGAAAGTGAATGTGAGCTTGGTAACTTCATGTGGATTTTGGTATTAGTAAGTCTCTAAACTGTAAAAGGGGAATTCCATATTGACTGATTAGGCAAATTTCTCTCCAAGTCAAAGTCTAACAGAGTAAAAAAAACAATTACAGTTATCCTAGACTTTCACTCAGAAAAGACTTGTGCTCAAAGACTTGTGCGATGAATAGGAGTGGAGGCCAGGAATCCCTGCTGAAGTCAGCAGAGAAAGAGGGCAAAGGGTGATCTGTCTGTCTCTGGGGCTCAGCACAGTAACACACATCTACAATCCTAGTTCCTCAGGAGACTGAGGCTGAAGGGGTCTTTTTTTTTGGGGGGGGGTGCCTCCCTGAAGGTAAGACTCTATTGCTGAAGACACTATACACTTTGGACACAAGATTTAAAGAAATTGATCTGGAACTGACCTGAAAGCCTCTTCCCTGAGGACTTAGCTCTCATAGCATCAGAAGGTACTACGCAAGTTGCCAAGGGAGAAAAGGAATCTGCAGTCCTACCCAGCCTATGAACCACAACAATGACCAGTCCTGAAAAAATCTTATTGGTGCAATAGTGGCACTTTTATCTTGGAGGTAAACAAACAGTTGTCTTAATTGGACTTAAGGCACACTTAGTAAGATGGATCAGATGCCTGATACTGTAAACACATCTAAATAAATACCCATAGCTAGAAAGGTCATAGACCTTAGAAGATAACTTACTACACCACTTTCATAAACCAATGTAATTTCTTACGATATTCTAAATACTTATCCTTATATTCAACAGATAAGTGTAGCTCTCACCATTCATCAAAGAAACTTATTTTTATAGCAGATGGAGACTACTACAAAGTTCTATAACTGATCAAAATGCAGAGAATAAGTGACCATGAGGTACCCAGCCCAACTGATACACCTACAATGCAACCCCTACACCTAAGGTTCAAGGAATGTCCCAAACAGGGAGTGGAAAGATAAGAGCCAGAGGAGCAGGACCCTTGCTGCTAGATAGTATATTCCAGAGGTGACAGGACAGCTACACCCATGAAATCTCAAGAGCGTGGCTGCTTAAACATGATTTGCATAATGACAGCACCAGCTGACATGCCAATGTGGATAGAGGAAATTTCACAAGGTCCCGTGTCTAGATGACCAGCTACAGGCAATCAATGGCTACCGGGGGGGGGGGGGGTCTCCTGGGACCAGCTCCCTGATAGTCTATCCAATACCAAGTGGTCAGACCTAAACACATGAACACTCAAGCACCACTAAATGAGCTCACTAGATTATATACACATATATAATAATCAAAGAACAGGTCACAAAATTGAAAGGAAGGTGGGGGGGTCGGGAAGAGCTGGAGCAGGGAGAGGAAGAGTGAAAATAATATAAAGTCCTCATATATGAAATTCTCAAAAAAAAAAAAAAAAGTAAAGAAAAATTTGCCCCAAAAGAAAATAATTCCTTTGGGCTGTTCTTGTAGAAGACACAGGTTTGAATCCCAGCACCTACATGGCAGCTAACAACTGTCTGTAACTCCAGTTCCAGGGGATCTGACACCCTCTTCTGTCCTCCACAGGCATTGCACAACATGCGTACACTTACATACATGCATGTAATACACACGTACACATTAAAAAAAAAATGCCAGTCATGGTGGTGCACATGCCTTTAATCCCAGCACTTTGGGAGGCAGGTGGATCTCTGTGAGTTCGAGTCCAGCCTGGTCTACACAAGTTCCAGGCCAGCTGGGGCTACAGGGAGACCCTGTCTCAAAAAGACCAAATAAATAAATAAATAAATAT
>NW_008352899.1:2757776-2790105 GCF_000622305.1 Nannospalax galili | reverse complement strand
GTTCCAGGGGATCTGACACCCTCTTCTGTCCTCCACAGGCATTGCACAACATGCGTACACTTACATACATGCATGTAATACACACGTACACATTAAAAAAAAAATGCCAGTCATGGTGGTGCACATGCCTTTAATCCCAGCACTTTGGGAGGCAGGTGGATCTCTGTGAGTTCGAGTCCAGCCTGGTCTACACAAGTTCCAGGCCAGCTGGGGCTACAGGGAGACCCTGTCTCAAAAAGACCAAATAAATAAATAAATAAATATTAAAAAAAATTTTTTTAAAAAGAAAGGAATTCCCTCAATATTGAGGACTCTAAATAGTAGTACCAGTCAAATTTGATTAACAGAGGCTCTCTGAGGATGATTCTAAAATCCACAAAAGATTGCTTTACTATTTAACAGGCAAGCATTAAGCATAGGAAGTGGAGAATCCATTATAAAGCCCAAGTCTAAAAGTAGGCAAAAACTTTAGGTAAGGGCTGAGATGCATTTAACATACATTTAGGCCCTGAATGACCAGCTCCAGGCAGAGATGGCCACACCGACAAGATCACACTTAGGAAACAAAGGCAGCATTCCTTTCCTCAGTTTCTAACTAGCAAAATGTGTCAGTCTCTAAATTAGACCCCACTGCCCACCTCCTCTGACATTTCTCATAGACACAAAAAGGAAAAGAGGTGTGACAATCCATGCAGCATTAGGGGAGTGGTAAACCATCTCAAGTGGCCAAGCAGAGGCTGTACAGCAGACAGTGCTGGGAATCATTAGCATTACCCTGTACTCAGCTGCAGCCTCAAGGTTTGGTGGCACAAACTGGTAATGCCAGCACTTAGAACAAGTGAGTGTGAGGCCACCCTGGGTTTGAGTGAGACTCAGTCTCAAAAGGCAAAACCTCAAAAGGGAGGGGAAGGGAGGGGAGGGAAGGGAAGGGAGGAAAGAGGGAAAGAGAGAAAAAGAAGGGGGGACTGAAAAGCACAGGGAAAAGCTGGAAGTGGACATTTGGCGCTTGGAAAATTTTTGCTGGTGTATTTGGAATTCTTACTAAATTCAAGGCCAGTAGCTTCTAGAGTACATACATGAATAAAAATTAAAAGAATTATCCTATCGGCTAGATTAATTATTAGCCTTTCCCTTCTACCTACTAACTTATAGGTAAAAAGTAACTGTATGACGAATAGGGTTGATCAGGAGAAAGCAGAGTTTATTAGCAAAGGAACACATGGGACAGATTCCCTTCCGGGCAGGGAAAATGTCTGCTCGGGTTGTGAGCTGGGGTCTTTTTAAGGGGGAGGCTTCTGCTTCCTGCAGAAGGATTTTTTTTCTTGTGTTTTTTTTTTAAGTTGGGCAAGGGGAAGTGGGAGAGCAAGACTATTAAAACCTGTTCTCTTTAGAGATCAAAGGGGAAGCCTGCTGTGTTGGCCAAACAGTGGAGAAAAGTCTGCTTCTCTTCAAAGACCAAGGTGCTTATCAGCTCAGTTCCCTTTTCTCAGGAGCTTGAGAAGTCCTTGGGACCCTGTTGGTGAGGGGGCAGGGCTATCTGAACCTTAACACTAACCTCTTAAGTTAACAGAGAAAGAATTTCTGCTAATGTAGAAGCATACCCTCATCCCTTTTTGAGACAGTGACTTGCTATGTAACACAGGGCCAGCCTTTGAACTCAGAGCAATGCTCCTGCCTTAGTACCCCCAAGTATTGGGATTATAGATATACACTACCACAGGGGGTGGTGACACACCTTTAATCCCAGCACTCAGGAGGCAGAGGCAGGTGGATCTCTGTGAGTTCAAGGCCAGCCTGGTCTACATAGTGAGTCCTAGGACAGCTGGGGCTACAGGGAGACCCTGTCTCAAAAAGACCAAAAAAAAAAAAAAAAATACACTACCATGTCCAATATCTCATCTTTTTTTAAAAAAAAATATTCTCTTTGAAAAGACATATTTTATCAGCTACCAGAACCTAAAGATATATATAACAGTATCTATAAAGAGATCATTTAAACAAGGCCTTAGTTTCCTTTTTAGACGGTTCTGGCACAAAAAACTTTCATATTTGTGGACTTGCATTCTAAGTTAGATTGTTCATATATTTCAGATACTTGTACTCTTAATACATCTCTTCTAAGATTGGGTCAATCATGCTCTCAATTAATAATGAGGAATTAATTTTACTTCAGAACAAACTGTTCCCCAAAGGGATACTTGGGGACCCAAGAGATTCTAAATCAACTAAATCTAGAATTTGAGAGGTTTAATTGGTTTTGACCTTACATTGGCCTACTGGCCAAAGACAGAATTAATCTGAGTGTACTTGAACAGCCAAATAAAAGATGCCTGAGTTTCAAAACATAAATCTTGATCCCTAATTTTCAACCCAAAGTTCAAAGAATTCAATCTTAGTGCAATGATTCTGATGAGCAGTGAACCTCTCTCTAAATATCCCAAGATTTTTAAATGTTGTTGGAATTGTAGGGCTGGCAGTCTGGGAAAAGATGAAAAATAGCCGAGGGTTTAAGTAAAGCTCTGGCTGGCCTCCAATTTCTAACAATGTCATGATGTGTTCTAGTTTTCCCTCCTGGGGCCTGCTGTCATCACACAGCATTGAGACAGAGGTCCAACAGGCAGCATCAGCTACAAAGAAACAGCAGAGAGCCAGAGCATTTGATGTAAACACAAAGTTTAGGCCCAGCAAAGGCTCTTCTAATTCTTAGAGATATCGGATATGAAAGGAGTTTGGTAGAAAAACTTATAAATGACACTTAGCTCTGCCCCTCACTAGCTGCATGATCTTGGGAACGTCATTTTACCTCTCTAATTCTTACTCTTTTATTGTGAAAACTGAGAGGATTAAATTCTAAAATGCACAAAAAGTAGCTTCACTGTTTAGACATACATTCTCTTTTGGGATTATTGTAAAGATTAAGTCAGATAAAATGCAAATCAGAAGCTATAAAGCACTAACAGAATATTATTTACTCAAAGTAACAAATACTTATTGGATATGTTTCATGTCCCTGTGCAGTGCTTGCAGAGAAAGTAACATAATGTCTATGGGCACTAGAACAGAGGAGACCAGTATGTGAACACACAGGCCTCTGTTCAAAGAGATACAGAATAGACATGAAACTGCAAGTAACGGTTTATTCCTAGGAATGCAGGTCAGAAGATCAGAAAGATTATATGACCCAACCCAAAAAATGTCAGTAAGAACAGCCAGACATAGGAGACAGGGATCTGCATTCTAGGAATAGAGACATAAGCAAAGAGGTGTGAAAAGCACACCGAGATTAGGGAGCAGTGAGGTTTTTGGCATAACTACAGCATAAGCTACACAGAAGTCTATCATGAAATGCAGCTGGGCAAGTAGGTTAGAACCAGGTTGAGCACGACTCTGAATCCTGACAGAGCTGGGTGTTACCAACTAGAGATAACTGGTAACAACTCTAGGAATTTATACTACAGAACAGTGTTTTTGTTTGTTGTTGTTATTCCCTGCTTCTCTCCTGTCTTTCTTTGTCCTGACACTACAAAAAATAAGACACATTATTTGTGTTCAAACCTGTGGTAAGTTTTAATTGTCAACTTGACACAACCTAGAATCAATCACAGGGCAAGAGAGTCTCAATAAGGGAATGACTAGATCAGGTTGGCCTGTGGGCATGCCTGTGAAAGTTAATTGAGGTGGGAAGACCCACTCTAAGTGCCAGCAGCACTATTTCATGGGCTGGGCCCTGAACTGCACAGGAGTAGAAAAAAGCAGGCAGAGTAAATTACCATGTATTCATTTCTGTCTCTCCCCTCTTGACTGTGGATATGATGCGACCAGCTGCTTCAAGTTCCTACCTTGACTTCCCCACAATGATGGGCTGTAAGCCAAGTAAACCCCTTCTCCCTTGAAATTGTTTTGTCAGAGAATTTTATCTCAGCAACAAAAACTAGAACAATGATACAATCGGAAAACAAAACAAGACAAAAGATGCAATCTGTAGTTATATTCAGAACAATATGTATAAACACTGTAACAAAAGCACATAAGGAATACAAGGAGGCACACAAAGGAAAGGGTAGTTGATTCCACATGGCAAGGTCAGGTTATTTGATGAGGTATTAAGTTGGTGATAAGCAGAACAGACTTTGGGAAGGTCTCCCAACCAGAGGGAGCAGCAGAATAAAGATAGCGAAACATAAAATAGCATGCCACATAGTTCAGCAAGAGCTTAAGATAGGGAAATTTAGAACGATGAGAAAATTAGAAAAGGAGGCAGAGGCCCTACTACTCCTTTGAGGGGTTAAAGATTTCTAAGGGAAGGAAAGATACTTTCTTCGGTGGTAGCCACTGATAAAGTGTCCATGCTCCTGTAAATTACTCTAACTAAACTCACTGATTCGCAAAAAAGAAGGGGTTAGGGTTAGAACAGCAGGCAAGAGCCAGAGCCAGTTTTACAAGTTAAGAACATATATTGTTGTTGGGCATGGTGGTGCATGCCTTTAATCCCAGTACTCGGGAGGCAGAGGCAGGCGAATCTCTGTGAGTTCAAGGCCAGCCTAATCTACATAGTGAGTTCCAGGACAGCTGGAGCTACAGGGAGACTCTGTCTCAAAACAAACAAACAAACAAACAAAATAATAATAATAATAATAAAGGATCAATCAATCAATTACTGGAGATCTTTTCCAGAACAACAGTAATTACTAGAACTCACAAACTTTGTTGAATCTGACTGCCATAGTAGGTAGACCTTATACAAAAGTCTTAACCATGCCTCTGTCTTGATTTTATTACTACTGTGTGTGTCCGTGTGTGCGCACATGCATACATATGTGAATGTGTGTAGGTGTCACACGGGGGGGGGGGTGTACATGCACATGTATGTGCATGTGTGTGGCGGCCCGAAGTTGACAACAGGCGTCCTCCTCCATCACTCTCCACTTTATTTACTGAGTGGGGCAGGGTCTCTCACTGAACCTGGAGCCTAGCAATTCCAGCTAGTCTACCTAGCCAGCTTGCTCCAGGGATCCCATATCTGTGCCTCCTGAGTGCTGGGATTACAGGCAGCCTGGTTTTCAGTGGGTTCTGGGGTCTCAAACTCTGGTCCTCATGCTTGCACTGTGTTTTATCCACTGAGCCATCTCCCCAACCCCCTCGAGTTTTAAAAAATTTTTGTTTTATATTTTATTTATTATTTTTATTTTACGTCTATGAGTGTATTGCCAGCATGTAGGTAAGTGCACCTGTGTCGTGCAATGCCGGCGGAGGACAGAGAGGCTGTCAGATCCCCTGGAACTGGAGTTACGAACAGTTGTTAGCTGCCATGTGGGTGCTAGGATTCGAACCCAGGTCTTCTGCAAGAACAACCAGTGTTCTTAATTGCTGAGCCATCTCTCCAGCCACTGCCCCGATTTTTAAAAAAATTTTATTTATTATTTTTATTTTATGTGTATGAGCATTATTGCCTGCATGTAAGTAAGTGCACCCGTGTCTTGCAATGCCTGTGGAGGACTGAAGAGGCAGTCAGATCCCCTGAAACTGTAGTTAAGGACAGGTGTTAGCTGCCATGTAGGTGCTAGGATTTGAACCCGGTCTTCTGTAAGAACAGCCAGTGTTCTTGACCACTGAGCCATCTCTCCAGGCCCCCAACCCCCTTGATTTAATAATAAAAATTTCTCTAGCCACTCTAGAAATGTGGTATATCTTGAACTATAGTAATTAATGTTAAAACTCCATCAACTGGGCTAGGAATATATTTTAGAAGCCTGGCAAGTCAAGGCCCTAGGTTCTGTTCTCAGTACTGCACCTCTAGCCCATCAACTAAACACTTAAGATTTTCACTTTAAAGAAAAACCCC
Organism: Nannospalax galili; assembly: GCF_000622305.1. Taxonomy (NCBI): domain Eukaryota; kingdom Metazoa; phylum Chordata; class Mammalia; order Rodentia; family Spalacidae; genus Nannospalax; species Nannospalax galili. The sequence continues at coordinate 2,784,263 of NW_008352899.1, read as the reverse complement.
AGTCTCATCCTTATAGGTGTAATTCAGATTTTAAAATAAAGGGGTTTGGCCGGGCATGGTGGCACACGCCTTTAATCCCAGCACTTGGGAGGCAGAGGCAGGCAGATCTCTATGAGTTCGAGGTCAGCCTGGTCTACATAGCAAGTTCCAGGTCAGCTGGGGCTACAGGGAGACCCTGTCTCAAAAACACCAAAATAAATAAATAAATTAATTAATTAATTTAATTTAATTAAATAAAGGGGTTTATTCAGATGTGGTGGCACGTACCTACAATCCCAGCTACTTTGGAGACTGAGGCAGGAGGGTTGAAAATTGAAAGCCCAGCCTGAGTAGCTTAGGAGCCCTTGTCTCAAAATAAAAGCAAAAAATGGTTGGGAAAGTACCACGGTGGTAGAGTGCTTGCCTAAAGTAAAGCCCTTGGTTAAACCTATGGTAGACTACAAACAATAACAACAATATGAAGAAAGAATAGGATTTATAAAATAACTTTTAGAGCTAGAGGTGGTGTTTTCAGAGTTTCAGGAATTATGACCTGGTATCCTTAGCCTGTCTGAAATATGTAACATGGTTATTTCCACAGTTATGAATACATAGGGGTGGTAGGGAGCTGGCTCAGTGGTTAAGCTACTTACCATGTAAGCATGAAGACTGGAGCTCAGGTCCCCAGAAACCCATGTAAACTGGGGATGGGTGTGGTGGCTCACCTGTAATTTCAGTCTGGGAAGGTGGAGACAGGAATCTCCAGAGCCAGCCGACTGGCAAGACTAGTCTATCATTGAACTAGTCTCGTTTGACTGAGAGACCCTGTCTCAGTGAGTGAGGCTGAAGAATAATCAAAGATTATTTTTGAAATCAACCTCTGATCTCCATGTGCAAATGTACCCATATACAAAAACATGCATACACACACAGAGAGAAAAATAAGGAGGGTGGAATGAACAGTAAGAGGTGCTAGGGAAGCATATGAAAGAGTCCTACCTTCATCAAGTGCTTGTTGACCCACTTAGTAAATGTTTTCTTCTGAACCCGGTCCCGCTCATCTGCAAAAGAAACAGAGAAGATGCTGGCTTAGTGCTACGCAGGCATCACATTCCTATACCTGCCTTTTCCACATCCCAGTTTCTCCAAAACCAATATAAAAATACTGACTTTAGGTGTACCATGGGACAATGACTTCTTGTTGAGGATCTGGCTCATTTTAACTTCTTCTTTGGTCCTGACTTTACAGATTACACAGAATCATATGACAATGGCAGTATCCCCTTAGCACAGTAATTTGAAGAGTGGTTCCCTGCTTCTCTCACAAGTTCCAGAAAAGAATAATTGGGGTGGCATTGGCACATGTTTCACATACCACAATGGTTAAATATCTCTTCTTATGCATCATCTGCCCAAGAAATACTCTGCTACCTCCTCTCATACCCCAGTACTCCATTCCAATTTCCTCACCAGCCATAGCCAACCAAGTTAGCCCACTTCACATCTCTTCTCTTCCTCTTTCCCTTCTAAGTTTTACAGAGGCAAACCCCTTACTTCTTGGGTTTTTTTTCACCTCTTTAACAGAAACATGACTATCAATGCTTGACACACACTGTTTCACAGACACATAAACATTTATGACAGTGCATCTGAGCCTACTTGGCTCCAATGAACTTCATTACCAATTAATATCCAGCCACTGACCCAAATGATTTTGAGATAAATTGAGTCCTACCCTCATTTGCTGTCCTAACATCTTTTACCTCACATTCAGAGTGAGGCCACACTCTGAGCCCCATTCCTTCGCCAAATATATGTAGCAGTCATCTTTATCAACCTATCATATATAGGGCTAAGGATGTAGCTCAGTTGGCAGAGTGTTGTTTAAGCACAGAGTCCTGGGTCTGATCCCCAGCACAGAATAAACAGGTATGGTGGGGCAGGTTTCTAATCCTAGCACTTGGGAAGTGAGACAGGAAGATCAGTTAGAAGTTCAAGTGCATTTTTGACTACACAGTGAGTTGGAGGTCAGCCTGGGACACATGAGACCCTATCTCAAACAAAATAAAACAAAACAAAACAAAACAAAACCAACCACTTATACCGCCTAATCACTCTTTTGGGGGGGGGAGGGGCATGCTGAGGATAAAACCCAGATCTCATGCATGCTAGGCAGGTGTGTATCACTGCATTATGTCCCTAGACTTCCCCATTAGCAATTATTGATCTTCATGCACTCACTCTTTTTCTACCTTATTTGTTAAGAATGCTGAAGATGAGCCCCACCCCCTATGCTAGACAACCTGGGCAAGCAATTGGAAGCCACCTTCACTAACCTTAGGGATTCTCACCTGAATAACACTGCTTGACTCTTTTAATTTCTTTCCCAAGTCGAGCATGTTTGAAAGTTGTGTTTTTAATGAGATTCACTAGTTTTTCAAACAAATTTCAGAAGTTTCTAAGAAGCTCTCTTCCTGCAGCCCAGTTACTTTCTCCTTACAGTTCCCCTGGTAAATGCCAGACTGGACCACTGTCATTCCAAACAATGCCAATGCTCTCTCCATTCCAAGTAAATCCATTTCCCCCCTATTTTTCAGAGTTTGTAGCCATTCAGGAAGCTATCTCTCATCTTCTTCCACAATTTTGTCTTTACATCTTTCTTAGTTTGAATCCTAACACCCACATAGCAGTTAACAACTGTCTGTCGTAACTCCAGTTCCAGGGGCTCCGACAGCCTCTTCTGTCCCCTTCGGGTATTGCACAACATGGGTGCACTTACATAAATACAGGCAATACACTCACATACATAAAAATAATAAATAAAATAGTTTAAAATAATTCAAAACCATTTTTGGATACACAGTGACCTGTGTGGTGGAAGGAGAGAACCAACTCCTACAAGTTTCTCTGACTTCCACATGTGTGCTGTGACATGTGCATGCACACATTCAGACACACAGACACATACAAATAAATAAAAATGACAACAATAAAAAATTTCAAATCAAATACTTTAGTTGATTATGGTTGGTGTACTCCTGTATTCTCAGCACTTGGGAAATAGAGACAGGAAGATCAGGAGTTCAAGGTCTTATGCTACATAATGAGTTTTTATTTTTAAATATTTATTTATTTATTTATTTACTTAATGTATATGAGTATATTGCCTGCACATAGGTAAGTGCACCCATGTCGTGCAACACCCTTGGAGGACAGAAGAGGCTGTCAGATTCCCCAAAACCGGAGTTACAGACAGTTGTTAGCTGCCATGTGGGTGCTGGGGTTCAAACCCAGGTTCTGCAAGAAGAACCAGTGTTCTTAACCACTGAGCCGTCTCTCCAGCCTCATAGTGAGTTCTAAGTGAATCTGGGCTACATGAAACCATGCCTCAAATATTCAAATAAATACACAGAATAAAAACATTCTAACACAATACAAAGCTATACTAATCTGATACATACTGGTGAATGACTGTGGGAAAATGGTCTTTATTTTCCATAAGTAGACCACAGTGTTTCTATAAGAATAGAAACTTTATATGTACAGTAAGAGCACTGTAATTCACAACACACAATAGGCATGAGCTGAGATGTTTTAGGCAGCACTTGTGAACATTATGTAATGTGCTGGTATGCATCATGTAAAATGTGCATGCTGTATATTCAGACCCAAGGCTGCAGTGAAGTCACACAATACTACAACAGGCGAGCAATGCCAGAAACTCCTTAGATTCATTACATGTTTGAATTTGAATTGATTTTTGGTCATAGTGCATGCAACACCTTTTTTTGTGTGTGTATTGCCAAATTTTTCACAACCCCCTATGGGGTCCCAACCCACAGTTCAAGCTGAAGTTTAGCCTATGAGGGAAGCATGGGAAGCAGTGAGAGTTCCTAGAAGAGTGATTCTAACTAACCTTTAAAAATGACTAGGGTGGCTGGGCATGGTGACACACACCTTTAGTCCCAGCACTCAGGAGGCAGAGGCAAATGTACCTCTGTGAGACTGAGGCTTACTTGATCTATCTAGAGAGTTCCAGGTCAGCTGGGGCTACAGGGAGACCCTGTCTCAAAAAGACCAAAGGGGGGGGAAAAATCTATCCTTGCCAATGCTGCCTGAAATATTTTTATCGGGACTGATCTTACTATTGTCCCCCTTAAAATCTTTATAATATTAGTAATCAGGAACCAGATGTGATGGTTCGCATCTAAATACCAGCACTTGGAGGTTAGTACAGTAGGACTGTAGCTTGTTCAAGGCTAGCCTGGGCTACATAGTGAGTTCCAGACCATCTTGAGCTACAAAGTAAGATCCTGTCTCAAAACAAAGCAAAACAAAAACAAGTAGTTAGCATCTGCTGAATTTCTACTTACCTCACATATATTCTTTTTGATGGCCAACATCTCTATGAAGCAGCTACTAATTTAATAGAATTATAAAGCCTAGGGGTGACTAGCAACTTGCCTAAAGTCACGGGAGTCATATTCAAACTCAACTCTACCCCATGCCCAAATCTGACACCTCCATTCAGGGTAGATTTCAAACTTTTTAGCTTGGGATCTAAAACCCATTATTTATGGGGCCGGAGAGATGGCTCGGCAGTTAAGAGCATTGACTGCTCTTGCAGAGGACGCAGCACCCACATGGATGGCTATGAACCATCCTTAACTCCAGTTCCAGGGGAATCGGATGCCCTCTTCTGACCTCCACAACATTGCATGACATGGTGCACTCATATACACGTAGGCAATACACTCATACATATAAAATAAAAATAAAATATTTTTAAAAGACCCCATTTTATGATTCCGGCTTTTCCAATCTCCACAAAAACTTCTAACCCTGTTTTGTTTTGTTTCTAAACCTCCAAATGAGGCAAGCTTTCTTGCACTTTCATGTTTCTGCACTCACTACTCCTTTGCATAGAAAGCAGCTTCTTCTCCGACTTCACATTTTCCAGCATTTAATTCAACTATCACCTCTAGGAACTTTCTTCATCTCCTGTATCTACTGGTTTAGGTGATTATTATAGGGTGTCACTATTTGTGCCTATCCTACTCTTTAGGGTGCAATTTGAGAAGAGACCTGGTGTAGAATGAAAATCTGCATTTGAGATGTAACATTCTAATGTACTGATACAACACATCATACCTAGATCGTTTCAGTGCACCTGGAATCTTCCAAAAAGCAAATGGGGGAAGAAGAGCCTGCTGCTCTGAGGGCCACAGAAAAATCACAAGTGCTTAAGGAAGCCCAGAAGCATCCACCCACCTGAAAGCCTAAAAGGATATACCAGGGAAAAGAAGCAAAACTGGAATGGGCTTGTTCCATGACCTCAGGAATTTTTACATTCTAGTGGCAAAAATCAACATAAATAATTAGTACTACACCAAGCAAGTAAGATACTAGATCCACACTGTCAAAAGTAACACTAAAGAAAATACAGTTGATTAATTCTAGCAGAGAGGTAGAAGAGTTCAGGGAAGGCATGGTGTTTGAACTGTACTCAGTCTCAGTCAAAAGGTGAAGAAGGTTGGTGTTTAAACTAAACACAGAATGATAAACAGCCCAAAGAACTTAAGGAGGACTGGGAGTGGTGGTTCACACCTATAATCCCAGCACAAGAGAGGCAGCAGCAGAAGGATAGACCCTGTCTCAAACAAAATGAAATGAAAGGAATCAAAACTAAACAAAAAGAGCTTAAGAAATTCCAAACAAGAAAAAGCACATGCAGTGACTTGAAGTCATCTAAGTACACAGTGTATACTAAGTACACTGCCTATTTTAGGGACTGGTAATGCTAGATATAACATCCATTTAATAAAGTAACGAGAAAGTAGGATAGCAAGGTCAGCTAGCTGAGGCCAAATCACAGAGGACACTGAAAGCAGGAATGAGAACTATGCACTTAATTAAGTAGACAAAGAGCTGTCAAGAAAATGTTCAGAGCCAGTGTGCTTTAGAAAACCTGACCTGACACTGGACTAAAGGCCAGACCATACCAGTGGGACACTAGTACCAGTGAGACATTAAAAGTAGTAAAGCCATGGAAGAAATCTAAGAGCCTGAAGTAAGGCAGAGGCAACAGGAATGTAAAGAGGGCCAACAGATCCTCCTAACAGTCTAGTGGTAGACTGGGTGGCATAGGAAAGAAAGGGACCAAGGTTAGTTCTAATGCTTTCAAGTCAGAACAACTGGGAGGAGTGGTTCTTCTATGTTAGCCAGGGCCACATCCTTTTTGTAAGGCTCTTCTATTGTTTTTCTAGATTCTTGTTCTCCCTACCCTCCTAGCAGATTTTGCATATAGGCCCCAGGCTAACAAACTCCCTCTCTTTCCCCTGCAAGCAAGTAAGGTGGATTGTCCATCAAGCATAAAGAACCTCTCCTCCCCCTTCATCTAAAATATATAAGGGACTTCACTCTGCCAAGTAGGCTTGAACTCTCTTCAGACTCCCCCTGGCCTCCATGCTGCTGTCTGTCCATCTATAGCATTAAAAACTCGCTTACTCAAATAGCAATCTGCCTCCAGGACCCCCTTAATCCCCAAACACAAAACCTTTCATTCCAGATAATAAAAACAGAAAACACAGATTTGGGGACTGTAAGGTGGGTAAAGCAGAAGACCCCCCCTCAAAAAAAAGAGGTGCCAGCAGGATCTTCTTGCTGATAACTGGAATCTTAGGTCTTAAATAAACAGCCAGAAATGAAGATATGGATTTGAGAGCTGAAGCTATGGGAGGTAGAGCAGTTAGCCTGTTTCAACAAATCTTCCTAAAATCATCACTTAGTTGACACTGTCCTCTATTCAGAATCTACAGTTTTTACATTCAAAGTCTTCTACAATCATATGAAAATTCTGGTTTTCACTCACTATGTTTTTAGGTAGATAGAGGAGACAAAGATAAGGCCTGGTCTCTAACCAGAAAGAATTTACAACCTCTAAAACCTGCCAAGTTTATCTCTAGAGTCTTCCTGACTCAACTATAAGCATACTCACCTCACTATTTCCACACATACCCTTCACATCCCTGCCTTTGCTCACTTTCCTCACTCCAGAATATCTACCTTCTTTTTGGATTATTTAAGGTGGAGTCCCCTTTCAAGGTACAGTTGAACTCTCCCTTTAGACCTGACTATGCTAACCACCTCTGAGATGTTTGTGGTGCTTAAAACTTTACTCAAGTTTAGCTGAGCCTTGTGGCACAGGCCTGTAATCCCAAGGATTGCAAATTCAAGACCTATCTGGGTTATAAAGTGAGTTCAAGGCCAGTCTTAGGCAACCTAGTGACACCTTAAAATAAAAAATTTTTAAAAAGGTCAGAGATGTGACTTGGTGGTATAGCACTTCTCCAGCATGTATGAGGCCCTAAATTCCTAGTACTGCTCAAAAAAAATAAAATAAAAAAATAAAAAAAATAAAAATCCTGGACTTTCTTGGCACTCAGCATCTATACCTATTGTTAGGATCAAAGCCCAAGTTTTAAATTTCCTTAAATAGACAATATTTAGGACAACAGTAGATGTGCTGGATAGCTTTAGTGTCAACTTGACACACCTGGGTTGAGGGAGCCTCAACTGGAGAATTGCTTCCATAGGACTGGCCTATAGCCATGTCTGTGGGGCATCTTTTTGGTTGTTAAGTGATGTGGGAGGGCCCAGCCCACTGTGGGTGGTACCACCCTTGGGCCCCTGGGCAGGTGGGCCTGTGTTGCATAAGAAAGCAGGCTGAGCCTGGTGTGGTGGCGCATGCCTTTAAACCCAGAGGCAGGGGATCTCTGTGAGTTCAAGGCCAGCCTGGTCTACATAGTAAGTTCCAGGACAGCTGGGGCTACAGGGAGACCCCTTTCTCAAAAAAGACCGAAAAAAAAAAAGAAAGCAGGCTGAGCAGGGGGCCTGGGGAGCAAGCCAGTAAGCAGCATTTCTCCATGGCTTACGCTTCAGCTCCTGCTTCCAGGTTCCTGCCGTGAGTTCCTATCTTGGGCTCCCGGATGAAAGGTGACCTGGGAGATGTAAGACAAATAAACCCTTTCCTCCCTAAGTTGGTATTGGTCAGAGTATTTTGTCACAGCAATGGAGAAACAAACTAGAACAGTAGGTATTCCACGAATATTTATTTTTAAAAAAATTTAATCATAGCTAGGCATGATGGCACAGGCTTTTAATCCCAGCACAAATGGAATGGTCTTAATCTTCATGAAGAGCAAATGTTTCTAACTCACAAATGTTCCTAAACTCAATTACATGGGTAATGAGTCTAGCCTATGAGATTTATGCAGAAGCTAAGCCTAAGGGTTACTTCCAAACACAGGAATCCTGCACTTTCCATATCAGAGTGAGATGAGGATTAAAGATCACAGGTGATGGGGCTGGAGAGATGGTTCAGCAGTTAAGAACACTGGTTGTTCTGGTAGAAGACCCGGGTTTGAATCCCAGCACCCACATGGCAGCTAAGAACTGCCCATAACTCCAGTTCCAGGGGATCCGACAGCCTCTTCTGTCCTTGTTGGGCATTGCATGACATGGATGCACTCAGTACACTCACACACAGAAAATTAAAATAATAAAATATTTAAAAAAAAAAAAAAAAGATCACAGGTGAGGCACCTGGGAGACAAGCAAATGGATCTTTGTGAGTTCAAGGTCAGCCTGGTCTATCTACACATGTGGATGAGGTCAGGACAACTTACGGTTTTCTCCTCCTATTTCCTGGGTTCCAGAGATTAAACTCAAGTCCTCAGGCTTGGCGGCAACCACTCTTACCTAACCAGCCCGTGAATACTCAAACATTTACTGAGCGTTCAGTACATGCTCAGGTTATGCCTACCAGGACACAGTAAGCTGATATTTTCAAAATCGGACTAAAAAGTGACCTCAAGAGATAACCAAAGGGCTGTTTTTCAGCAGGGAGCGTGGATTCCCTCTCAGCTATCCTTTCTATACCTACAACTTTCCCAAGTTCCTGCTACATTTGAATGGACACAAAACACATTGAAACATTTAATGTTCCTTATGTAAACCCAAAGAAAATAGGCCATATTGGAGAACTAGCAATTAAAATGTGCTTAACAATCGGGTACAATGCTACCCGTTATATAAAGACTTCTGTCCTCAGAAGGTTGCCTCTATCAGGAGATAGGATCTACCTTGACAATGTGCTTATTATTTGTCAAGCACTCAGCCTGTCTCTCTTATTAGCTGACTTAATTCTCACAATGTTGTCACAGTGCATTATTTATTCTTGTTTTTGTTTTAGGATTTATTCATTTTTATTTTATGTATATGAATGTTTGCCTGCATGGATGTACACCCATACATTGCATGGTGTCTGGTGACCACTGAGACCAGAAAAGGGAACTGGATCCCCTGAAACTGAAGTTTTGGATGGTTACAAAACACCATGTAGGTGCTGGGAACAAAACCAAGGTTCTCTGAAAGAACAGTAAGTGCTCTTAACGGCCACTGAGCCACCTCTCTAGCCCCTATTTATTCTTATTTTATATTCTAGCAAATGAATGCTCAGAAAGGCTTATTATTTTTCCCAAAGTCACACAGTAAGTAGTAGAATAGTAATTCAAATCCAAGTTTGTTATTTTTTTTGGGGGGGGGGTCTTTTTGAGACAAGGTCTCCCTGTAGCCTCAGCTGACCTGGAACTCACTAGTAGACCAGGCTGGCTTCAAACTCACAGTGATCTGCCTGTCTCTGCCTCCCAAGTGCTGGGATTAAAGGCATGCACCACCATGTTCGGCTCAAATCCAAGTTTGTTATATTCTAAATCATAGATTTGTAACCACTACACCCTACTGTCTCCATAGAATTATTATACAACAACACAATAATGTCCCATATAATCAACGGGAAGGGAATGATGCAAATTATCATGATAACAGGGATTCACAAAAGGACTCTATTATCAAGGATTAGTCATACTGAGAAAGTCTCCATGAGGATTACTTAGGATTTTCGGGAAATGAAAACTCTAGAAGTATTATTACAAAATTAAATTTTTTTTACCTTATTTCTTAGGAAAGCTTTATCTATATTAATGACAATTCTTTAGACAATTAGAAATCAGAAAACAAGATGGTGAGATAGCTCATCAGGTTAAAGGTGCCTGCCACCAAACCTGGTAAACCTAAATTCAATCCCTGGGAAGCACAAGGTAGACAGAACTGACTCCAAGTTGTCTCCTGAACTCCATCCATTCACATACAAAATAAATAAATGCAATAAAGAAAAATTAGCTGGCAGTGGTGGTGCACTCCTTTAATCCTAGTACTCGGAAGGTAGAGGCAGGAGGATTTCTGTGAGATGGAGGTCCGCTTGGTCTATATAGCAAATTCTAGGCCACCTGGGGCTACAGGGAGACTCTGTCTCCAAAAGACCTAAAAGGGGGGCTGCAGAGATGGCTCAGCAGTTAAGAGCACAGACTGCTCTTACAGAGTACCTGGGTTTGATTCCCAGCACCCACATGGGGACTAACAATCATCTGTAACTTCAATTCCAGGGGATCCAACACCCTCAGAAGTGATCCCCATGGTCATTGTACAACAGGGGTGCTCTTACACACATACAGGCAATACACTCATACAGATAAAATAAAAATAATAAGGGGGCTGGAGAGATAGCACAGCAGTGAAGAACATTGACTATTCTTGCAGAAGACCTGGGTTCAAATCCTAGCACCCACATGGCAGCTAACAACTGTCCATAACTCCAGTTCCAGGGGATCCAACAGTCTCTTCTGTCCTCCACAGGCATTGCAGGACACGGGTGCACTTACTTACATTGCAGGCAATACATGCATGCACATAAAATGAAAATAATAAAATATTTAAATAAATAAATAATAAAAATAATAAATATTTTTTAAAGACATTAAAAAAAAAAAAAAAAACCAGGTGTGGTGGTGTACACCTTTAGTCCCAGCACTTAGGAGGCAGAGGCTTGTGGATCTCTGTGAGTTCAAGGCCAGCTTGGTCTACTCAGCTCTAGGCCAGCTGGGGCTACAGGGAGACCCTGTAACAAAAAAGACAAATGACAAAACAAACAAACAAACAAACAAAAAAAAAAAACCAAGACAAAAAAGCAAGCAAACAAAAAACAAAACAAAGATTAAAGCAAAATGACAGAAATCAGAAACATGACACAAGTTAGTTAAGAAAAATGTCAAGGGACTAAGGAAATGGATCAGTGGGTAAAAGCACTTACTGTGCAAACATGAGGACCCAAGTTCAAATCTCCAGCACCCATGTAAAAGCCAGGTATGGAAGCATGTACCTGTAACCCCAGCACTGAGGTATAGAGACAGGTGGATCCTAGGAGCTCACTAGCCAGTCGACCTAGCCAAAATGTAAAACTTTAGGTTCAGTAAGAGACCCTGTTTCAAAACATAAGGTGGGCCTGTTGTGGTGGTGCAGAGGTAGGCAGATTTCTGTAAGAGCAAGGCCAACCTGGTCTGCATAACAAGTTCCAGGACAGCTGGGGCTACAGAGAGAACCTGTCTCAAAAAGACAAAAACAAAACAAAACAAAAAAACAAAAACACAACAAAAACAGATAAGGAAATTGAGGCACAGAAAGATTAAGCAATTTCCCCAGTTTTTGTAGCCATTAAGTGGTTGAGCAGCAAGTCCCTGTAGATGGTGGTTATGAAGGCCCTGTTTTCTCAATTAGACTACAGTGCCTCAAAAGGAATTAAGGGGAGGAAGGGTAAATGTTTTTGCCTGACACTTGCAGTGATGATTCTGGACTTCCTACAGAAAAGGGACCTCCAAGCTCAGAGCTTATCTGTAAGTACTTTCAAATGCAGGTAATTCTTTTCAGTCCCAGCTAAGAAATCTCAGACATAACAGCAAAGATAAAAGACTAAAGAGTCTGGCAATGACTGCTTTTCTTTATGCCCCAAACACTGGTATATCACTAATTTATTCCTAAAAAAAAAAAACCAAAAGACCTTCAATGGCAGCAGAGACCTAGCAGGCAGGAGAGATCAAACCTCACCACTGCTCTTCTCCTTCTCTAGATTTCTTCCCAGGTCCCCTCTGGATCAAACACCAGTAATTTCAGCATTAGAAAATCTGCCTAAATCTGGATCATGTTTTTGTTTTGCTTTAAGAAAATTGAAAATACAGTATCAAAAGGTATTTTATCTCACAGACCAGTAAATGTTCCAGAATGACTTAGAAAATTTAATGTGAAGCTGTTACCTTTTTGTTTTGTTAAAACTATCTAGAAATTGCCATCTAATAACAATGCTTTCATAAAATGAAGACTATTTTAACATAAAAAGTTCCACAATTTTAGAATAAAAAGTATGTTTTGGTTTGGTTTGGTAAAGGACAATTAGTTTAGGGCTCTGAAAAACCCAAGACTTTGAGCTTTTTTGTTTCACTGAGAATTCCCGAAATTCTCAGGCTAGCACTAGTCTAAAGTTTGGAAACCAGGAAACCTGTACCAAAAAATGTTAGACCACTCACTCAAGGTCACAGACCTAAGTCACAACTAATAGGACCCCTCCCTCACATCTCTAACTTCTGTAGGTCCCAGTTCCCAGACCATCTTTAAGTTTTTTCTCTGTCACAGATGGCAAAAGAAAATGTAAGACAACTAGTAACAGGCCCAAAGAGGAAACAGGCCATGACTCCTCCCTCCCCAGAGGTGGATGCCACAACCAACCAACTTCTGCTAAAAATACCCTTTCAGTACTGTGCAACAGAACTTAAAAGTGGCTTCCTGACACAGACTAAAGTATGAGCATGAATTCATTCTCTACAAAAAAAGCCCCACACCCAAAGCTTTGGCTCTTAACTGCCACTTACTAAGTTCCACAGGAAGTGGGGGACCCTGGTCCAGTCCACCCCACCCATTCCACCCCAGATTTTAACAAGCCCAAAGGTTGTAACACCTACAGGGCTTCAAAGGCTGTGCATTCCTATGAGTCAAAAACAAGGGTTGTAAGACAAGAAAAAAACCTCCATATACTAACCCATGCAGCACATGCGACAAACCAGGTGGGCGTTGAACTCCTGTTCATCTTGGTAACTGGGCCACATGGCTCCACTGGCCCCACCTAACAGAAGTAGGTCCCAAAGGGCCTTCAGCTGGTGGCCTCTGCACCCTCTATAGCTCCTCAAGGAGGGCTACGTGATGAACCCAGCCAGCCAGCCAAAGGGCTGAGCAATGAACACTCAGAACAGAACAGAGAAGCGGCTCCACCCACAACTTCCTACTGACCTCCTTCTTCCTTGAGGTCAGAGAGGAAGCTCCTCCCTAGGGCACTTCCAAAAACTGGGTCCAGGTCTTCAGGTAGAGAACATACTACTCAAAAGTGGCTCCAACTAGTATTTCCAGACCAAACACAGCATACAGAGGAGGGAGCTTTGTATGCAAAACTCCAGTCAAGGTATTAAGTAAGCCTAGGCAGATAAAAAGTGGCCTTTGGGGTTTGAAGAGCAGAAGCTTGTAACCTGGTCAATCTTAGACAGCTGCGGTAGAGCTGGTGAGTTGAATGGCTTACTGCCAAGTCAGGAACAGTGCATCCATTGCCCAAAAACCTGCTCCTCAGGCCTGGTTCTTCTCAGGCAAAAATACATCTAAAGTGTTAGCCACGTGAGGACTCATGATGGGACCATAGGGACAAACCTCCACACAGTCCACTGTCAAGAGATTCCTGGGCTCCAATGGCAGATTCATTTCCCCAACTTACAGTGGTCCACAGAGAAGGAGTACAAAACAGTCCAGTCCCAGCTTGTGTAGATTAGCTGGACAGACTTCAACTTCAGAAATAAAGTTTGCTTGTAATTTCATTCCTTCCCATCTTCCAGCCAGGAACATCATAAAACCCCCCACCCCATCTTTGCAATCAGTGTACCTAACTCAGCCGAGCCAGAAATCCCTTTATCCATCTATGGAAGGCTGCTTGCTTGTTTGTCCAACTTGTTTTCTGAGTCTTAGCTAATTGTACCAGACACTGGAATGCTGAAGAAACACAATGAACGGCTCTTTCATACGGATGGCCAGCCCATCTATTCCTGCTTCACAATTCTGATCCAATCCCTGCTATGGATGTCAGGAAAGACACTCCAATCCTGCCTCTTACCACTCAAAACAGCTTCTGATAAGGGCCTAATCACTAGCCCTCTGCACTAGCTCCCTAAATAGAACAACTTCTTTAGGCTAATGCTGCTTTCAATCCTGTTCCAGAAGGCAAGCAGGGAGGGAGGGTCAGCACCCAGAAAAACCAAGGTTGTAAAGAGTATTACAAAAGACTACAGGTGAAAAAAAGGAAACAGGAGCTTGCCTGCCAGGCCACTTGTTTTAAATAAGTCCTGTGACTTCCTCAATCGCCTAGCAAGTTCCTTTACTCCCAAGTGGGCATTCCTCCCACTGACAAACTGCCTAATAATCTTGTTATTGCTTACTAAGAAAGTTCCTTACAGCTACTTATCCCTCCTTGCCTAAGCTCTTGGTCACCTTGATAACCTATGACAAAGGTACTCAGTCTGTTCCCCTACCTATACTCCTTAGCCTAGGAAAGGAAGGGTCCTTCTAGAAGTTACATTGTGCTAAGAAAAAGAACACATAGGAAATAGGAAAGAGAAGAAAAAGGAATGACTATTTCCTGATTCATATATAGTAATGTTTTCTTTGACCAAATTCAAATCCTCTGAGCTCAAAGAACTCTCCTTTGTTTTCAAACCTAGTCTCTAGTAGCTAGAAGGTATTCAGTAAATGTTCATCTACTGTAATTATTCATAGGTAACGGGCTAAGAACTTTAATTTCATTTAATCCCAACAACAATTCTGTAGGAGAGGCATCATCATTTCCGTTTTGGAGATGAAATATACAAAAAAAGCGTAAGTAAATAACAACCAAGATTATGCATTTATTTGTCCAGCTACAAAGCTGTGCCTGTAAACCACAATAACTAATAAAATAAGTAGTAGAATATTCTTGGGGAAATTAAGAAATAAAACTCCTAAAGCTGGGGGTGAGAGTGGTGGCATATACTTGTAATCACAGGACTCATGAAACTGAGGTCGAATAACTGCTTCAAGTTCAAGGCCAGCCTGGACTACTGGATGAAACCCTGCCTCAAACCCTTGCCACCAACGAAGAAAAAAGAAGTAACTTCTAACTATGGCTGTCTGGGGATTTAGCACGTCACAAATGAACACATGCGACAACTACTAGAAACACTACATAATTTTGCTGTCTCCAACCATCATAATCATTATTGGTAAAGGTACAGTTTGAGGAACCAAAATTTGCCATCTCCTCACTCCCCTGGCATCCTCCAAGAATGGGAAGGTACTGAAGACTGAGCCTTCCTTTCAGGTTTCTAACAACACATCCTGAGCTTTGAAAGGAAAGATGCTGCAGACAGCAGAGGACAGAGCCTTGTAAGGAGAGTCGGCTCTTTACCATTGGAGGGCATGACTGGAAGGGTGATTAGGCTATTTTCATCATTCCATCCTAAAGGTAGGAAAAGGTGACCTGGCTACGACCAGTAGATTTCAAAATGGTTCAAGCTGTTGGTTTTCTTATAATACTGTAGATAGTTGAAGCAATACATTTATTTTTTTAAACACCCAAATCACCCACTTAATAGTAAGGATATAAATGCAGACATTTAAGTCTTCCTGTAGCCCCAGCTGGCCTAGAACTCACTATCTAGCCTTGATCTCACAGAGATCCTCCTACTTTTGCCTCCAGAGTACTGGGATTAAAGGTGTGGGCCACCACGCCTGGAATGCTAACATTTCTTAACTCCCAACAATAAAGTTGTATTTTGTCCCAGCAGTTCACAGAACGGTATGTACTGTCTTCAGTATCTTTTGTGGAAAAATTAGAATAATGAGAAGAAACAATATCCAGCCATACCATATGCTGAACACCTTCTAAAAACTAATTCAAAACTATCATCCAGCATTACCATTTTGCAAGTAAAGAAACAGAGGCTTGGATAGACTAAGGCCATTCAGCCAGCAGAGGAAGAGTTAAGATAAAAATCCAGTGTAAACGGGGTGTGGTGGTCCACATAGTGAGTTCCAGGACAGCTGGGGCTACAGGGAGATCCTGTCTCAAAAAAACCAAAAAAAAAAAAAATCCAGTGTGACTACAGGTACTTAATGTGTTCTCACCACAGTGCCACACCACCTCCAAGTGATAAGCCAAATGAATACAGAGCCAGAATCACACAAAATCAGAAACTTGGCCTTTTTGTCTTCTCATACAAAGTTGAAGTTCAGGATCACAAATAGTAAGTAAATAAAGCCAGGACTTAGAACCAGATTTTCTGACTCTAAGTTCAGTGCTCTTTGTACCATTCTGCCACAAATGTAGAAAAAGAAAAAAAAAATAGCAAAGGGGAAAAAAATGATGCTACCTTAGTTGAAACATCTAATTTGTTTATTTATTTTTATTTTATGTGTATGAGTGTTATGCCTGCATGTGTGTAAGTGCACCCATGTAATGCTTGCAGAGGCCAGAAGAGGGCATCAGATTTCCTGTAACTGGAGTTACAAACAGTTGTTAGCTACCATGTGGGTAAAATCAAGTCTTCTAAAAGAACAGTGAGTGTGCTCTTAACCACAGGAGTCATCTCTCCAGCCCCTGAAACATTTAATGTTGAGCCAGTGAGATAGCGCAGTGGGTAAAGGTACCTGCCTGACAACAAGTTTGATCCCCAGGATCGACATGGTAGAGAGAGAACCGGCCAGGCGTGGTGGCACACACCTTTTAAGACCAGCCTGATTTACATATTGAGTTCCAGGTCAGCTGGGACTACAGGGAGACCCTGTCTCAAAAAGAACGACCCCCCCAAAAGAAATTATATTTTTCAAACACCTTATTTTATAAGAAAAGAGGACTCCAGAAAAGGAAAGCTTTTTCCTTTTACAAACACATAAAAATTCAAATGATCTTTGAATAATCAAAAAGCCCTTTTCCTAAATATCCTATCACAATGAAATATTAAAAAGCTAAAAATATTTAGCAGGCGTGGTGGCACATGCCTTTAATCCCAGCACTTGGGAGGCAGAGGCAGGAGGATCTCTGTGAGTTCAAGGCCAGCCTGGTCTACATAGTGAGTTCCAGGACAACTGGGGCTACAGGGAGACCCTGTCTCAAAAAGACCAAAAAAAAAAAAAAGCTAAAAATAGGGTAACCCTGTCCAGTTAATTTATGCCTAGCATTCACATTGGTCAACAATTCAAACTAAACCAATTTCTCTCAATACACACATGAACAGGGCATGGTTTCTGCTAGGGCTTATAGGTAATACTGCCTTAATTCTTCCCTTTGTTTACTTAAGTGATATCTAGTGACATCTTTTATGTCTCAAAAACTTGAGATACTGAGATGAATGAATCCCTTTTCTCAAAGGCCTTACAGCCTAGTAGAATCTATTTAGTGGGGAGCAAAGAAAAGCTAACTAAGCAATATGGTACTGCAGACCTGAGTAAGTAGAGGATCACCCCTATTTCACTCAACTTAGATTTCCCAGGGGCAGGAACTGCTTACTTTGAGGACAAGCACCAAACAGCCCAGTTAAAAAGAGGATATGGGTACACATTTTTAAATAATTCTGGAGTAGTAGATGCTTTCTAGGCTTATGAACCAGGCAAGAGGCAGAGGAAGACACAGATTACAAAAACTCTCTTCAGGTGCTGGAGAGATGGCTTAGTGATTAAGAGCACTGGCTGCTCTTGTAGAGGACCTGGGTTTGGTTTGCAGCAACCACATGGTGGTTAACAACCATCTGTAATAACAGTTCCAGGGGACCTGATGGCCTCATCTGACCCCCACAGGCTTTGCATGATAAAGGTATGCTTACATACATGCAGACAATATACATACTCATATACATTTAAAAAAGAAAAAATTCTCTTTATGCCATGATGAAGAGTTAGAACTTTCTTCAAAAATCAGAAAGCCTAGATAGACTTTAAGCAGAAGAGTGACACAAGTGACTATTAAATCTCATGATGATAAAGATGATGATGATGATGTGTGTGTGTGGCCTTGTGGCGCATGTGTGGAGACCACAAGACACCTTTATAAAGTTGGTTCTCTCTGTCCACCTTTATTTGGGTTCCACAAACCAAACTCAGATCACCAGGTAAATCCCTCTACTCACTGACCTAACTCTGTATTTTAGAAAGATCACTCTGAAGCTTGGGCTTGGCAGTGCATGACTTTAATCCCTATACTTGGGAGACTGAGGCAGGCAGATCTCTGAGACTGAGGTCAGTCTGGTCTCCATAGCAAGTTCTAGGTCAGCTGGGGCTACAGCTGGGGCTACAGATGTCTCAAAAAAAAAAAAAAAAAAAAAATCACTTTGACACAAAAAAAATCACTGGGACACAGGATGGAATTTAGAGGGTAGGAGAGTAGGGGGAGGGTGAGTATTTCTAACAGTCCTGGAGGGAAAAAAGGCTCAAGACAGCATTAAGTTTCAGGATAATGAGATATAATATGGAGTGCAAGTATAGGCAGGGTATATTGAAAATACCTAAAATTTAAATATTTACAATTCTAAATACTAACTGAATGTTAAGGCATGTCTTACAAGTATTATATGGCTTTAGAACAAACTGTTAATGCTTTCCTATATCTTGTCTACATCTGCTAGAGAGAGAATGACTTGAGAATGTTATCCTAAAAACCGTGTACTTAAGTTATATAACCACATCTCATCAGTCACTTCCAGTAATTTCTTCCTCACCCGCAACACACACACACACACACACACACACACACACACACACACAACACATTTTCAAAGTAAAAACAATAAAAACTGTTCAAAGGGAGTACTGGAATGGCAAAAAATTAGGAAATCACATATAGTAAGAGAAAGGGCGATGCCTGGCCTAAAGAAGATAGCAATTTTTAAAAATAAGCTAGCTCAGCTGGAGAAGATGGCTCAGCAGTTAAGGGCACTGATTGCTTCAGAGGACCCAGGTTCAGTTCCCAGAACCTACATGGTGGCTAACAACCATCCTAACTCTAGTTCCAGGGGATCTGATGCCCTCTTCTGACCTCCTCAGGCATTGTACAACATGGGTATACTTACATATATGCAGGCAATATATTCATACACATAAAGTACAAATAAATAAAATATTTTTTTAAAGCTACTCTGATATTTAGAAGAGAGAGCAGATAATCTTTGTCGGGCAGAATTTGAACTAAGAGGTTTAAGTTAGAGGGGCAATTAATTGTCTCTATAATTATATGCCTTCAAGTAAAGGAAGGATGACTTCTAACAAGGGTAAAACTGAATAGAACATTGGATCTGTTCATGTATAAGGGTCCTTACAATCCTAAAAGTAAAACTGATACATTAGCAACTTTAAGAGTATGTTGGGGCAGAGTATGAGATGGCTCAGTGTTTAAGAACACTGGCTGCTCTTGCAGAGGACTCAGGTTCAGTTCCTAGCACCCATGTGGTGGTTAACAACCAGTCTATAACTCCAGTTCCAGAGGATCTAACACCTTTTTCTGACCTCCAGGGGTATTGCATACACATGGTATACTTACATGCAAGCAAAACACTCATACACTTAAAAAAAAAAAGTGTGTGCACTCTGTTCCAAAGGCCAAAAATGTCAAAATGTCAAAAGTATTTGGGAGCTTGTATCTAATCCTTAAAAGATTTTAGGGTTACCTCTTCAGAGGGGGGAATGTTGGAGGAGAAGGAATGGGCATGGATTTGATCAAAACACCTTATATGCACGTATGAAATTCTCAATATAGTTTTTGTAAAAGTTAAAAAAAAAAAGTGTGTGACGTGCTAATATACACCTTTAATCCCAACACTCAGGAGGCAGAGGCAGACACAGCTCTCTGAGTTCCAGGCCAATCTGGTCTACATAGTGAATTCCAGGCCAGCTGGGACTACATGGTGAGACCCTGCCTCAAAGGGGGAAAAAATGTGTGTGATATAAAATATTCTACACAAACAATGAGGATTTACTAGTATAAAGGGTCCCAGAACTGCAGTGCTGAAAAGTTCACAGACTAGTCCAGTAATATTCAACTCTGACATAACACCTTTTCACACTGGTGGCACAAGTCTGTAATCCTAGCATTCAGGATAATCATGAGTTCAAGGCACACTTGAACTAGATAATAAGACTCTATCTCAAAAAACTAAAAGGGGTGGGAGTGGAACTATATTGAACTTAACATATAGAACATACAAAAACAGAAACATAAGTCAATTTTAGGTGTTCATATTTGTGTTACTTATTTCAAATGATATAACCAATTAGATCATAGTGATAAAACTGGGGAATAAAGTAATCATATCAGCCTCAGCCTCTGGCTTATTTCTATGTTATTTTTATTGAAGAGAACCTTTTTTCTTTTTAAGACTAGTGCATATAAATAAAACTACACAAACGGTAGCACCATTTGACTGAAATAAACTAATAGACTAACTTGAAAGAACTGAAGAAATCTTTGTTTCAAAACTGAATGCCAAGCCAGGCATGGTGGCGTACACCTGTAGTCCCAGCACTTGGGAGGCAGAGGCAGGTGGATCTCGGTGAGTTCAAGGCCAGCCTGGTCTACATAGTTGAGTTCCAGGACAGCTGGAGCTACAGGGAGACCCTGTCTCAAAAAGACCAAAAAAACAAACAAACAAAAAGACACTTGGGGGGGGGGGCGCATAGCTCTTAAATTTCATAGAAAATCCTACATTAAATATAAACTTAAAGCTGTTAATCAATGTCATTTCTATAATACACTAAAAAAGAAAGCAGCAGGCTCTATTTAAATGTTATTTATGTATGATAACTACTAGGCCCAAATAACTCAAGTGTGCCTACCCTTCTTTCTGTTTTGCAGTGCTGGGAATTGAAGTAAGCTAAAACCCCCACCTGTTGTTATTTTTGAGACAAAGTCTCATTATACAGCCCAGCCTGGAACTCAAGATCTTCCAGTCTCAACTTCCTTAGTTCTAATACTGCAGAAGTATGCAACCATCGCCAGTCTAGCCCTTTCTTTCTAAGCTCAAATACAGGAAACCACTCTGGGGTACCCCTTTAAACACACTGCCATACAAGCACAGATTTGTAAATGTTTGTCTCTGCTGGTAGAGCCATACACTGAACCTCAATACTTAGCCAAAAGCTTTTCTAGGACTTAATGGAAAGGACACTAGGGAATGACTGAATCGAATTTCTAATTCTGTCAAGCATCCATGAACTTTTAATAGAAAGCTAAGTAATAAGTCATCAAGATCCCATCTTATAAAAACCAGTAACAAGCCGGGCGTGGTGGTGCACGCCTTTAATCCCAGCACTTGGGAGGCAGAGGTAGGCGGATCTTTGTGAGTTCAAGGCCAGCCTGGTCTACATAGTGAATTCCAGGACAGCTGGGGCTACAAGGAGACCATCTCAAAAAAGACAAAAACAAACAAACAAAAAAACAGTAACAAATGTCTAATACTTTGGCATAAAAGGTAGTGCATTGATAGAAGTGACAATATTAAAAGCACCGAGAACCAGCTGGACGTGGTAGCACACACCTTTAATCCCAGCACTCAGGAGGCAGAGGCAGGTAGAACTCTGTGAGTTCAAGGCCAGCCTGGTCTACATAGTGAGTTCCAGGACAGCTGGGGCTACAGGGAGACCCTGTCTCAAAAAGACCCAAAATAAAGCACCGAGAACCAAGAGTTATAACCAATATTATTGTCACCTATAGCAACTCAGAATCAGCTATACTGGGAACTGATCCCTACACTTTGCAGTTAGAAGTCAATGGAATATAACATAACTAACAATAATATGGAAAGAAAGTTCTAGTGCCGTTAAAATTTATTTTTTAATTAGCAGAGCCTGACCCCCTAGGGAAAAGAACAGCTAACATCCTAGCATTCATTTAACACTATGGCTTAGGTACACATGGCTAATGTAGAGAGGAACAGCATCAATCACATCAAAGAGAACAACATGGGGACCCCTCTGTTCAAGAATAAACCTCAGATAGATACCATTCAACCCTTTCTTTTGATTGGCCCCTCTTCCTCTGCCTTAAATGCATCAAATCTAGAAACTTCTCCAGTTCTACAAGTCTTCCTATACATCCAGGAGATGGTAACACAAAGGTCTGAAACTCCCCTTGGTGATTGAGAAAGTAAGGCAAGGAAGGGCTTGATCCTCTGAGAGAGAACACATGTTAGCATAGTGACTACTTCCCTCCACCTATGAGCCCAGACATCACATCATCTAACCAGCACCCTTGGCCAGACAGTGTCACAGAACAGGAAGGAGTCTGGGTCGCCTGAGTGACTCAGAATGGCCCTGTTTCCTAGGTGCATACAGACAGACAGACAGACAGACAGACAGACAGACACACACACACACACACACACACACACACACACACGCCTGATAGCAAGCAGCTAAAGGGTGCACTGTCCCTTTAAAGAAAACAATTAAGTAGGAAGACCAGCCTACTCTCAAGACTGCACACAAGATTAAAGCCCAGAAACAACAGTTAGTTACCTGCTCTGCCTTTGGCACATCTCTTCCAGTACAGAACACCAGCAATTCCAAGAATGTGAGTCAAAATAAAGATGGTTGGTGGCAAATAAGCTGAATCTAAAAGAGGCATTTCCAGGCCTGTCCTTTCTCATCTCTTGAGTTAGCCACAAGTACAGCCCAGCACTGCCTCTGGATGCCTTTCTCCTGAGGTTACTGCTGTTCTGGACAATCAGCTCAGAGGCAGAGGCCGGGCTTAATGTCAGAAACTTCCTGGTGGCTTCTCTTCCATTTCGTCTCCTTGGGTTTTCAGCAAGCAGTGGCAGACCAAGACTAAAACTACACAGTGTATCTCAGACAAAGCCCAGGAAACAACTGGCCAGTGGGGGAGGGGAAAAGGAAGGAGGAACCAGAAGAGTGAAAAGGAGCAAGCGCCTAAATCAATGTCAAGCTGACTCAAACCTCTATCTTTGGCATCCTCTGTTCTGCTTAAACAAACAAACCTCAGACCCTTGTACAGAAGAAGGGAGGGTGTCAGAGGACGTCACACTTAACTTTCCATTCCCGGCTTGGTTGGAATGCTAGTCTGCAGAATGTAGCCAAAAGAAAAATGTCACAGAAGCACTAGAGAAACTCTTACAGGAGGGAGGCAATGTATACTAGGTCCTTGACACAGCTAGAGAACAACCCTTCGCAGTCACAACCTGAGAGGATACCCTGACAACTCTTTCTTATAGGCAGGAGCTATGCCCAGTAGTGAAATACAGAGTAGCACACAATTTTGGATGATGCTGGATTTAAAAGCTCCTATTGTATTAGTTCCTCCATCAAAGAACATTATTATCTTTCTGAGCAATAGATTAAAATCCTTGCTAAAGGGAACAAAGATATGGAAAGCTTTTTTTTTTTTTTTTTCCTTTTTTAGTAGAGAGGATCTCACTCTAGTCCAGGCTGGCCTGAAAGTCATGATCCTCCTGCCTCCCCCTCTTGTGTACTGGCATTGCAGGTGTGTACCACCATGCACAAAGGGCCCAGCAAGACAGATCTGACAACTAGGCAGCTAGAGGAGCATACTGCTTTACAAGTACAGTTGGGGGCACTTTTCAGGGGTTATAAAAGATATCTGGCTTCCATGGGACTGGAGAGATGGCTCGGTGGTTAAGAGCACTGACTGCTCTTGCAGAGGACTCGGGTTCGATTCCTACACTGCAGCTATCAACTGTCCTTAACTCCAGTTCCAGGGGAGTCCGAAGCCCTCTTCTGACCTCTGTAGCACTGCACGACACGAGTGCACTCACATACATGCAGGCAATACACTTATACACATAAAATAAAAATTAAAAAAAAAAAGGTACCTGGCTTTTACCAGCATGTGCAAGGAGGCATCAAAAGCTAAATGACAGCAGAAAACAATACCGTCCACAAAACCAGGGCCTGCTTATAAATTTGACATGGGTATTGTGGCAGTAACTGAAGTCTTTACCTCTACACACTAACTAGAACAGCTCAGATTAAAAAGACTGATAATACTAGCCTGCTTGGTGGCAAACGACTTTAATCCCAGCACTCTGGAGGCAGAGGCAGGTGGATCTCTGCTGAGAGTTCAAGGTCAGCCTGGTCTACACAGTGAATTCCAGGTCAGCTGGGGCTACAGGGAGACCCTGTCTCAAAAGGACCAAAAAAAAAAAAAAAAAAAAAAACACGAAAAAACCAAAGACAAAAAAAAAAAAAAAAAAAAAAAAAACACTGATAATACCAAGTCATGACAAGAATATGAAGCAAATGAAACTCTCCCATCCAAGTATTAACCAGACCTGAACCTGCTTAGCTTTGAAGATCAAACAAGATCAAGCACATTCAGGATGGTATGGCTGTAGACAGCAAATGTAACTCTCAAACACTGCTGCTGGGGGTATAAATTGGAACAACTACTCTAAAAAAGCGTTTGACAAATTCTTATAAAGTCTAAAGATACAAGCAATCTTACCAAATAAAAACAGAGGTCCTCACAAAGATTTGTATATGAATATTAAATTAGCAGCATTATGCAAAATAAAAACTAATAAGTAAAATGTCCACAAACTGGTGATGTTTTAAACAAAATATAATGTATCCAAAGGACCACTGTTCTGCAATGAAAGAAGCAAGCTAGTGATGCAGACAACAAGTGTTCTGCTATATGAGAGGCCACACACTGATGTGACATCATAGAAAAGGAAAACTATAGGGATAAAAATCAGAAGGGGCTGGGAGGGAGCATATAGAACTGACTCCAAAGGGGCACAAGAGAATTGTAGGGGTGCTTGGAATGTTCTGCACGTTATGATGGTAATTCCATTCCAACTCACTAAATTGCACACCAAAAAGGGTGAATTTTGTTGCATACATTATTCTTTGACAAACTTAATGAACATAATCCATTTTAAAACTAACAATCTAAACTGAATATGCCAAGTACCTGAGCTACCAGTGCTCCTTTCCCTGCTTACTTCTCTCTGAAGAGTATTTTACAAAGTATAATGTGGACATAAAACATAACACTGAAGTCCCAACAGCCAAGAGTACATCTAACATCCTCCATAATGCTCATCGCCCTCTACTCAGAGAAGGTAAGAGTCAGAGAATCATTCCTATCAAACTGGCTTTTTATTTCTTAGGTGTCTACTGTGTTCTCACAAACGTCTAAAAAATGCAAATTTAGGGTTGCAGAGATGGTGCAGTGGTTCTTGCAGAGGACCCAGGCTCAGTTCCCAGCACCCACATGATGACTAACAACCATCCATAACTCCAGTTCCAGGTAATCTGATGCCCTCTTCTGGCCTCTATGGGCACTGTATGACATGGGTGCACTTACATATATGCAGGCAATGCACTCATAACATTAAAAAAAAAAAAGCCAGGTGCAGTGGTGCATGCCTGTGATGATTTGAATGATAATGTCCCCCAGAGGCTCCAAATATTTGGACATTCTGTTGCCAGATGGTGGTGCTGTTTTGGGAGGTTTAAGAAGGTGTGGCTATCCTGGAGGAAGCATGTCACTGGGGATGGGCTTAGAGAGTTCTTAAGCCTTGCCAGATCTCCAGTCGCCATCTTGTTTCTTGTGCCTGCTGGAAGATGTAGAGCTTAGCTTCCTCTCCTCTTCTCTAGCCACCTCTGCCACCATGCCTCCCCGCCAAGACAGACTGTAATTCCCCTGGAACCATAAGCTCAAATAAATTCTTCCTTCTATAAATTGCTTGGGTCAGTGTTTCTATCACAGCAACAGAAAAATGACTAATACAATGCCTTTAATCCCAGCACTCAGGAGGCAGAGGCAGGTGATCTCTGAGAGTTCAAGGTCTACACAGTGAATTCCAGGCCAGCTGGGGCTACAGGGAGACCCTGTCTCAAAAAGACCAAAAAATAAAAATATAAAAATAGGGGGCTGGAGAGATAGCTCAGCAGTTAAGAACACTGACTGTTCTTACAGAAGACCCGGGTTTGAATCCCAGCACCTATATGGCAGCTAACAACTACCTGTAACTACAATTCCAGGGGATCCGACAGTCTCTTCTGTCCTCCGTGGGCATTGCACAACATTGGTGCACTTACCTACATGCAGAGAATACACGTAAAATAAATAAATAAATAAATAAATAAATAAATAAATAAATAAAAATAGGGCTGGAGAGATGGCTCAGCATTAAGAACACTGGCTGTTCTTGCAGAAGACCTGGGTTCGAATCCCAGCATCCACATGGCAGCTAACAACTGTCCATAACTCCAGTTCCAGGAGATCTGATGCCCACTTCTGGCTTCCACAGACATTGAATGACACAGGTGTACTTACACACATGCAGGCAATACACTAATAACACAAAAAGAAAAACAATAAATAAAATATTTTTCAATTTCTTATACATGTACGCGTACAGTTTTTTTTAAAGGATGATATGAGTACGTGTTAATTGGTTTTTTCAAATAAATATTTGGCAATGTAATTTGATTACTATATCCATGGTATTTTTTTCTTCA
>NW_008352899.1:2755802-2757467 GCF_000622305.1 Nannospalax galili | reverse complement strand
TATGATGCACTTACTTAAATACATGCAGGCAAAACACTCATACACATAAAATAAAAATAAATAAATAAATAAATAAATAAATAATATTTTTAAATTTCTTATTAATTAATTTTAGAAATTTTAAAACAAATTTGTCAAGCATGTTGGTGCACACCTGCAATCCCAGTACACAAGAGGTGGAGGCAGGAGGATCATGAGTTTCAGGCCAGCCTAAGCTACAGAATGATATCCTATCTACTGTTCCTTTTTTCTAATAAAATACAACTTTTTTCTATTTTCTTATTGAATTTTTTTTCTTTGTTTAAAAAAATCATTTATTGAGAATTTCATGCAGGGATATAAGCATATAAGGTTAAGTTTTGATCAAATCCATGCCCACTCCCTCCCCTCCAACTCCTCCCATATCTCCCGATCACTTCTTTCTGATAACTTCATGTACTCTTTCTTCTTTATTAAAAAAACAAATATTTTAACCTATTGCCCAGAAAGATACTAAATGTTTCTTGATGGAAGAACTAATACAATAGGAGCTTTTAAATCCAGCATCATCCAAAACTGTGTGCTACTCTGTATTTCATTACTGGGCATATCTCCTGCCTATAAGAAAGAGTTGTCACAATTTGCTTGATAAACTAGATGTGAAGAAAGGAGGGAATGAAAAAAAACAGCCCCAGGGTCTTGGCCTGAGAAACTGAAAGGGCAAAACTGCTACTCCCTGAGACAGGAAAACTGCCAGAGAAGTAGAAGCTACAGGTTTGTTGGTAGTTGTGGTTCATTGTTCATTGTAAAGGGGTGGAGATGTAAAGAAATTCACCCTCCTTTGAATATATTAAGGTTGAAATGCCTACTAGATGTTCAAGTGGAATAGTGAATAGACAACTGAATGCAGAAACTTGAAAGCCAGAGACTATATGATGTCATTTAGAGAATAAACATGGAGGGAGAAAAGATCAAGTTCAAGGATTAAGTCCTGGAAACGCTCCAACATGAGATGTGGAAGAGGGAGAACAGAAGAGCAAAAGACTTTAAAAAGAGGAGCCAGGAATAAAGGAGAACCAAAAGAGCATGCTGCCCTTGGAGCCAGGTAAGGGAAGAGTCCTGGGAAGTAGTAATTAGCCACACCCACAGCATCTATTTGTCAAGGTGAGGACTGATATTGATCATTCAAATTAGAGGAGGTCACTAAGGACTTTAAGAAGGGTAGCGTTGATGGCACAGTGGAGAAAGGGCCTGATCAGAGTAATGGAAGAGCAAATGGAAGAGGGGACTCAGTGACAACAAGTGGAGCAACTCTTTCAAGGGATTTGCAGTAAGAGGGACATGGTGTCAAAAAGAACTTTTCTTGGCATGTGACATGCAAAGAAATGTAACAAGAGTTTTTTGAAGGGAATAAATACTGGAGAGGAAAAATATATGACACAGTCCAGTGGGACTAAGCTGGGTTCCCTTCTCTTGTGAAACAGGGTGCTTCATTTGTTCAGTTAAAAAATAGGGGCTCTCTTATGAAACAGAATGCTTCATTTACTCATTCAATTAAAAAAAAAATACACACCCTTGTGAAAGACACCCTGGACAAAAGCAGAGAAGCTCTTGGGCTGATGTCCAAGGATGGATTTGCTTGGAAAGGAAACAATGCTACTTCATTTAATCTCCATAAATATCCCT
>NW_008352899.1:2739149-2755726 GCF_000622305.1 Nannospalax galili | reverse complement strand
GGTGTGGTGGCACATGCCTTTAATCCCAGCACTTGGAAGGCAGAGGCAGGCTGATCTCTGAGTTCAAGGCCAGCCTGGTCTATATAGTTCCAGGACAGCTGGAGCTACAGGGAGACCCTGTCTCAAAAAGATCAAAAAAACAAAAAACAAAAACAAAACAAAACAAAAAACACATACATATACATATATTAAGAGCTTGACACTTAGAAAAATCAAATCTCTGCTAAGTTCACAAAGTGAGAAAGGGGATGAACTAACATCTGTACTTTACTTGCCTGATTCTAAAATCAAAACATCATACCATACTGCCTCCTTTTGCTAGTTTTAGCAAAATGAGTATACTAGAACTTAGAAGTGTAGCTCAGTGGTAGAGTGTGTATCTAGCATGCCACAAAGCCCTGGGTTTGTTTAGTCCCCACAACCACTCCCCATATCCAAAAAGTTTTTGGTCTGGACTACATAGGGAGACCTGCATCAACTCCCCATACCTATCCCCCTCCAAAACATGTGCATGCACACCTTCAGACAGAAAGACACATACAAATAAATAGAAAGGTATGGCTGGGCATGGTAGTTAATACACACCTTTAATCCCAGCATGCAGGAGGTAGAGGCATGCACCTCCATGCCTGGTCCTAAATCTACTTTTATTAATAGAAAGACAATAAAAGCAATAAAAAAAACCCTGTTTTTATAACATTTTCATAAGATGACAAGGTATACCTTATATCACTTTTTTACATACAAGGGAGAAAGTACTCGTTTGCAGACTTAAGTACATGTATGCATTTATTTGTGAAGGAAGAACGAAGAGAAGGAGAATTGTCTTTATGAAAATAAAATAGATATTTCACTTGGTGAACTAAGACAGATCTATGTTCTGTCATTTTCAGGAAGTGGTTAGAGCCCGCCAGAAGTGGGTGGCTAGTTTTTCTTTTTAAAGATCATTTATTATATAAAGTAGAGGCCACTTAAAGTCACATTTAGCATCACCCCCATATCTATATTAGAGCTGCATCTCTTTGCAATTACTTCACTCACAGAAATTTAGGATGGTTTCTCACAGCTGCTACCCACAAGGAATCTTAACATTGAGCAACACCCCAGAATCTCTCGGTGTATGCAAAGGAAATCAAAGCAAGCCCAGAAGAAGCTATGTGGTTTTATTTAAATACTTACTTATTTTTATTTTGTGTGTGTGTGTGTGTGTGTGTGTGTGTGTGTGTGTGTGTACTATATGTGCACAGGTGTCTGCAGAGGCCAGAAGATGATGGAGAATCAACTGGAACTGGAGTTACAGGCAGTTGCAAGCTGCCATGTGGGTGCAGGGAACCCAATCTGGCTCCTCTGCATGAGCAGCAAGTACCTTTAACCTCTGAGTCATCTCTCCAGTCTCTATATGTTTTAGTTAAACTGCCATGGAGTTTTACAGTCTCCAAATAACTGATATCCACAAGCATCATAACTTCAGGAGACACAGATTAAAAAATTTAAAGCTATATTAAAAGATCAAATCTAGACAACATGATGCTTACAAAGAATGAAAACTTAACACACACACACACACACACACACACACACACCATATACCTGTGATTATAAATTTAGTTGAAGTCATATGATGGATAGGACTAGAAACCTTGAGTTTCTAGGAATGGCAGGACCTAGACATTAAAGCCTGGCGCTGAAACCCTTGTCATCTGTGTTAAGAGCACTTGCTGCTCTTGCAAAGGACCTGGGTTCAGTTCCAAGCACCTATATGGTAGCTAACAACCAACTATAACTCCAGTTCCAGGAGATCTTCTGGCCTCCATAGGCATTACATGACACGGGTGCACTTACAGACATGCAGACAAAACACATAAAAAATAAAAATAAGCCGGGTGTGGTGGCACACGTCTTTAATCCCAGCACTTGGGAGGCAGAGGCATATGGATCTCTGTGAGTTCCAGGCCAGCCTGATCTACATAGTGAGTTCCAGGCCAGCAGGAACTGGAGACCCCGTTTCAAAACAATCAAAAATAAATAAATAAATAAAATATTTTAAGAATTCCAATCTTGGGGGCTGGAGAGATAGTTCAGCAGTTAAGAGCACTAGCTGCTCTTGCAGAGGACCCAGGTTCGATTCCCAGCACTGATATGGTGGTGAACCACCTTCCATCACTCCAGTTCCAATGTAATTCAATGCCCTCTTCTGACCTCTGGGAATTTTACAACATGGGTGCATTTACATACATGCAGGCAATGCACTCATACACATGAAATAAAAATAATAAAATAATAATCTAATCTCTAAAAACCATCTGAAAGTCATAGTTCTATAGAATTTTCACTGGTCCCTCCCACCACCTAAACTAGAAGTAAATTTCTTCTTCCTTTGCACTTTTATTATACTTTATTTGTCTTTCATGGTGTTTAGCACTTTATAGTACAGTTGGGTATGTTTTTATTTTAGGTTTTTGATCTTTTTGAGACAGGGTCTCCCTGTAGCCCAGCTGTCCTGGAACTTACTATGTAGATCAGGTTGGCCTCAAACTCAGAGATCCGCCTGCCTCTGCCTCCTGGGTGCTGGGATTAAAAGTGTGTACCACCATGCACAGTTGGGTATATATGTTTTTAATTCTTCATTAGATTAGACTTTCAAGATTTGTTTATCTTGGGGAGTGTATGAGTGTTTTACCTGTATGTATGTGTGTGCACCATGAGTATGCCTGGCATCCATCGAGCCCAGAAGAGGGCATCAGATCCCCTGGAACTGGACTTGCAGATGGTTGTGACCTGCCATATGTAAACCCAGGTCCTCTGCAAGAATAGCCAGTGCTCTTAACTGCTGAGCCATCTCTCCAGTCCCTAGATTAAGTTGTTAAGGCTAAAGTAATGTCTATTTCCTTTATAAAATCTTCATAACTGAGTATTTGTGGAGTGAGTGAATAGATATTGAACAAAAGGTCTAAAGAGTACTATATACCTCCAAAATAAAAAATAAATAAAATATTTTTAAAAGAGTAACAGTAGAGAGCCTGGAAGAATGGCTCAGTGGTTAAGAACACTGACTGCTCTTGCAGAGGACCCAGGTCCCAGCACCCACATGGTGGCTACCAACCTCCCATAACTTCAGTTCCAGGGAATCTGACACCTTCTTCTTATCTCCATGGGCACTGCACGACAGGGTGCACTTACACAATGCATGCAAAAGAAAGAAGAAAAGAAGAAGAAGAAAAGGAGGGGGGAGGGGTTTTGAGGGGGAGGAAGGGGGGAGGAGGAGGAGGAGGAAGAGGAAGAGGAGGAGGAGGAGGAAGAAGAATTAGAAAAAGAAGAACAGTAGTAGCAGAAAACAAAGTGAGACCCAGGCATGGTGGCATATGCCTTCAATCCCAGCATTTGGGAGGCAGAGGCAGGCAGATCTCTGTGAGTTCAAGGCCAGCCTGGTCCACATAGCATGTTCCAGGCCAGCTGGGGCTGAAGGGAGACCCTGTCTCAAAATTAAAAAAAAGGAAAGAAAGAAAAGAAAGTGAGAGATACTCTGGGATAGCACTAGCTACATCTTTCTGAGCAAGACTTTAACACAATCTGGTAATGAAATCTAGATTCAAATTCTGCTTTCACAATGGGTGAGGTGGACCTTGCATGAATGTAATCAGGAAGATCAGGAGTTCAAAGTCCTCAGCTATACACAGAGTTGGAGGCTGGCCTTCTTACATATGACATTGTCCACACACACCCCCCACACACACACAAAATAGAGTTCTGGCTTCACCATCTCTGGTTTTGTGTCTTTGCATCAATTACTTAAATTCCTTAATCCTTTTCTGTACTGTAAAACTGGAACAATAAAATTACATTGGATATATTATGGTTAAAGATTAGCACTGGAATGTTTAGCAGAGCATTAACTACTGAAAAAGCAATAAATTTAACTCATTTATACTAACTACTATTACTACAACAACTACACAAGTGCTCTTAGGACAAAGGAGAACATCAAGCCATCCTCAGTAGTTAATACTAAGAAGATAAGCATGATGAAGCATTTAACACCTTAAGCCAAACTCAGTAAATAAAATGTGTTTCCACACATGTCTTCAGAAAGAGCAAAAATAAGAATCCAGTCAATAGCTACATTACCATTTTAAGTAATCCCTCTTTGGAATTTTGACCATTTCCCTCAACAAAATAATAAGATTTAGATTATTAATTTTCTTCCCCAGAAACTCTGATAGACATAAATGCACAAAAAGAAGCCCCATCTATGGGGACTGCTCTTGAATCATGTCATGAATTATTATTTTGTTCAGAAATATTTCTCATTCTCCTTAATGCCCAGAAAGAGGGTCAGAGTCTTATGCTGGGCATGGTGGTATATGCCTTTAGTCCCAACATTTGGGAGGCAGAGGCAGGCAGAGCTCTGTGAATTCAAGGCCAGCCTGGTCTACATAGTGAGTTCAGGCTACCTCAAAAAGACAGAAAAAAAAAAAAAAGTGTTTCCAAACAAAAATGTCAAGAAGAAATATCTTTTAGAGTGGTCTAAGAACAGATGATTAACTTTAGTTTTCCTGAGACACCCTGAACACAAGAAGATGGAATGGGCATAAGTATTCAGTTGTTGTCTGGTTGGTTGGGTCTTTGTTGTTTCTTTTGTTTTTGTTTGCAACAGGGTTTCACTATGTAGCCCTTGCTGACCTAGAACTCTCTATGTAGACCAGGCAGGCCTCAAACTCAGAGAGACCTGCTTGCTTCTGCCTCCAGAGTGGGATTAAAGGCTTGGACCAACCACATCCTGCCCATTAAGTTCTTATATGGCCACAGTAAACAACCTTGCAGGCTTGTGCCTGCAGTAGGTAGCCATGCTCAAAACTCTGAAAAAGGGCCTGGCCCAACACAAGAGAGGAAGTCAAACTATCCATGGAAACTAGGCTTTACACACAGTTAATTTTAGATATCTGTAATGGTTCTCCAGACCCTAGGAGTTAACTCTAATGAAATGGAAGAATTTGCCAACAGAAGATAAAGCTTCTTTCCACCTGCTGACTCTGGAGCCTGGTCAAACCCCAAATTCACCACATTAGAACTATTATACTTTCTTGGGAGTCTAGCAGGCTCTGCTTCTTATTAATAAGACCTTTGACCTCATGACCTCTGACTAGGAGTCCAAAGATCAAAACCAAATCAAATATACCCAACAAGCACTCTCCTAATAGTATACTTTAGAATTATGGGATGCTGGGTGAAGCTACTTACTATTTCTGTACTTCAGAAATATGAAAAATACCTGCTTCTCAGAGTAGCCACCTAGAGTAAATAAAAAATATCTATATTTTTTAAGTGCCTGGACACCCATCAGAAGCTTAATCAATTTTCTTCAGCCATTTTCCTTTACTTCTTAAAATACCTGCTCTTCAAAGTTAGGCATGGTGGCACACCTATAATCCAAGCATTTGCAGCTGGAATCAGGAAAATCAGGAGTTCAAGACCAGCTTCAGCTACATAGTGAGCACCCAGGTCAGTCAGGGCTACATAATGAAACCCTGTCTCAAATAAACAAAACAACAACCAAAATGGAAATTGAACAGGAGCAGTTTTATCTCAGTCATCATTTCATTCTGTACCATGCATCTAGCTAAGCATGGAAGCATATGCCTGCAACCTTAGTGTCTAGAAGCAGAAGGAAGAGGATCATTTTAGCTTTAGAGTTTGAGATCGGTTTTGACAACATAGCAAAATTTTATCTCAAAATAAAACAGAACAAAAACCTTTAGCATGTGGAATATTCTTCAAATACTCAGTAAATCCACGAAGTTCTTAATACAAGTTCACATCCTTTGTTACATCACTAATGTATGTGTACAAAATTGTGTACTATTCCTGTCTTAAGGTATTTAAAAGAGTATTCAATAAATGAAGATGCCTGACCAAAACAAGGAATCTGACTGGTCTACTATAGGATTAGTGAACATTTCTCTTATCTGGATTCTAAGCCCCCAGTGACCCCTACTGGACAAAGGCAGAAGACGCAGAAGATGAGACCCTGAATTGCATTTTTTCTAGTAAAATACACACAGAACCTCAATTATGCAAGTTCAAGGTTGGCTCAAAAAATGCATATGCCCAGGACATGGGAGGGAACAATGCTATATCAGTCAAGTCAGTCCTTTCATGGGAAATACTACACCATAAAGCTGGCCAGTCTATTGATTGCCCTCAATAGAAGACCAATGTTTAGGGCTCTGTGATGAGTCCTTCCAAAGAAAAGAACAGAGAGAGAAGCACAGTCACTGACCCTGCCACCCTACTCCCCATTTCTACTCCTGCTGACACTCTTCAGCACAGCCCAGTGGACTTGCTGCAGTCAGAGCCACTCTGCATGCCTGATGAGAAATGCTTCCCTAGAGCATTCTGCTGGCTGCCTCTAACTGAACAAATCATAAAAGGAAATCTGGTGGCAGTTAAGTTTTTAAAGAAAACACACAGCCCATCCTGAAACCAGAGATAGTTCCTTTGAATAGAACTTTTCAACCACTGCAGGATTCAGCTGTGATAAAGTCCCTCTAATGACAGCCAGGTGGCAGTACATAAACAGACAAAAGCAATGCTCATGAATACAATAAATCCTCAGAAATCTGGAGGCCACAGTGTCTATTTTGCATAAAAACCAAAAGTAATAGGCATGAGAGAGAACAACTCAGACCAAAAGCTGGTTCCGGTTCACGCACTAGCCCTATTATCACTGTGCCATCGCACTGTGAGGCAAAGTCCAGAGGTCTCAAAGGAAGAGACAGCTATTTAAGTACCTGCTCTCCTCCAGTGCCCAA
Source organism: Nannospalax galili (assembly GCF_000622305.1). Classification (NCBI taxonomy): domain Eukaryota; kingdom Metazoa; phylum Chordata; class Mammalia; order Rodentia; family Spalacidae; genus Nannospalax; species Nannospalax galili. Next base: position 2,748,917 of record NW_008352899.1, on the reverse strand, counting down.
AGAGAGTTAAGGAAAAGAACAGCATCTACGTTTATTGATTGAACTGGCTCAGCAAAACTTCCCTAAGTTACTCCATTTTGTTCAGAGCCATTTCAGCAGCAACTTTGCTCCACCAGAAGGAAAAGGGGGACAACCTTGGGCCTTGGAAAATTGTCCTCGCCATGAATCATGGAATGTGCTAATTCCAGACATTATATTTTTGCTAACCAGCTTATTTTCGCTTCTGTAACCTGCTTGCTGTCTTGGGTCGCCCTGACACAGGGCACAAGACCACCCTTGTTATTCTGTTATTGCACGACCACCTAGAGGTTATTTACCTTGACTGTCTTATTTTACTTGTTATGGCTAAAGCAGTTGGCTAGTTTTTAATGGTTGAGTGCTGAGTGCCAAGTTATATGACTGTATCACTTATCTGTACAATGATTGGTTGTTAATAGAATCAAAATACTGCTATGTTGTACAAACCTGATTGGCTCACAAATGTCCTGTTTTAATAATAATTCTGTAATCCTATAAAAACTCTGACCTGACAATCACCAGGGCTGCTTCTACTCCCGAGATAGACAGCCCGGCCAGTCGAAAATTAAAATTTACCTTGCTATTTTTCTTAAAGTGGTGTTGGTGATTTTTTTAAGAACGCTGTCCTATAACACTGATCAGTGAGTAACTGGCACCTTAATACTCAACATCTCCTGTTTGTAGTTGTAGCTCAACATTCTTCTAATACATGTTCCTGAAATTCTGATCCCTGAAACATCAAACCATAGAGCTCACTCAAACAATCTGGAAAAACTAGGTAAGTGAGAGAACTGGAGGATAAATTTTGTTATACAATTTACTTCAAAAATACTTCAATAAGCCAGACATGGTGGGGCACACCTTTAATCCTGGCAGCGGAAAGCAGCAGGGGGGCAGAGAGCAGGGAGCAGGAGCAGGAATGGAGGCAGAGGCAGGTAAATTTCTGTCAGACCAAGGCCAGCTGCGGTTAGAGGAACTCCCTGTCTCAAAGAACAAACAAAACAACAACAAAAAAGCCTTCAATAATCTTTGATGAACTGTCAAAAGTTTATAGTTAATGGGCTGGAGAGATGGCTCAGTAGTTAAGAGCACTTGCTGTTCTTTCAGAGGACCCAAGTTTGACTCAGCACCCACACGGTGGCTAACTCCAGTTCCAGAGGATCCAACACCCTCTTCTGGCCTCTGTGGGCATTGTATGCACGTGGTGGACTTAACATGCATGCAGGCAATACATTCATACACATAAAATAAAAATAATTTTTTTTGTCTTTTTGAGACAGGGTCTCCCTGTAGCCCCAGCTGGCCGCGACTCACTATGTAGACCAGGCTGGCCTCGAACTCACAGAGATCCACCTGCCTCTGTCTCACGAGTGCTGGGATTAAAGGCATGTGTCACCACGCCTGGCTTCATAATAAATATGTTTTTTTAAGTGTATAACTGGGGCTGGAAAGATGGTACAGCAGTTAAGAGCCCTGACTGCTCTTGTAGAGGACCTGGGTTCAATTCCCAGCATCCACATGGCGGCTAACAACCATCTGTAACTCCATTTCCAGGGGATCCAATGCCCTCTTCTGACCTCTAAGGGCATTTCATGACATAAGTACACTTACAAACATGCAGGCAATACACTCATACACAAAATAAAAATAAATAAAAATTGGGGCTGGGAAGATGGCTTAGTGGTTAAGAACACTGACTGCTCTTGCAGAGGACCCAGGTTTGATTCCCAGCACCCACATGGCAGCTAACACTGTCTGCAACTCTAGTTCCAGGGGATCTGATGCCTTCTTCTGGCCTCCGTGGGTATTGCAGGAAATAATTTTTTTTTTTTAAATCAGGGCCCTTTTCAGTACACATACCTGCATTTTTTTTCCTATGTATACTCCTTGAGTCTTAATTACAAGAATATTATTATTCAGCAGCTGGAGAGGCGGTTCAGTGGTTAAGAGCATTTGCTGCTCTGCATCTGCAGAGGACCCAGGTTCAATTCCCAGCACCCACATTGGCTGGCAGCTCATAACCCACCTGTCACTCTAGCTCCAGGGAATCTGATATCATCTTCTGGTCTCCAGGGGCAACAGGCATACATGTGGTGCACATACATACATGCAGAGAAAACACTCATACACATTAAATTTAAAAAATAAAATAAGCCAGGCATGGTGGCACAGGCCTTTAATTCCAGCACTGGGGAGGCAGAGGCAGGCCAGCTTGGTCTACATAGTGAGTTCCAGGACAGCTGGGCCTACAGGAAGACCCTATCTCAAAAAGACCAAAAAATAAAAAATAAAATAAAATCTTTAAAAACATATTAACCAGCTTGGTTTTTTTCTTTGACAAAAGTCAGAATAATCAAGTTCCTAGTTGAGAAAGAAGAGAAGAGGAAGAGGGGATTATTTATGGCATATCTAATTACTAAGGCCAAAACATACAAAAAATTAATAAGAATTAAACATATGGGGCTGGAGAGATGGCTCAGTGGTTAAGAGTCCATACTGCTCTTGCAGAGTTTGGTTCCCAGGTCAGGCAAGCTCACAACTGACTGTAACCCCAGTTCCAGGGGATCCAACACCTCTAGCTTTTATGGCTAAATGCACAAACCCACGTGCATAATTAAAAAATTTGGGGGAGGGGTTGAGACAGGGTCTCCCTGTAGCCCCAGCTGGCCCGGGAACTCACTATGTAGACCAGGATGGCTTTGAACTCACAAAGATCTTCCTGCCTCTGCCTGCCAATTACGATTAAAGGTGTGCACTACCATGCCCAGCTGCAATTAAAATCTTTTTGGGGGGGAGGCGGATTTGAGACAGGGTCTCCCAGTAGCCCCAGATGATCTGGAATTCACTTTGTAAACCAGGCTGGCCTTGACCTCACAGAGATCTGCCTGCCTCTGCTTCCTGAGTGCTAGGATTAAGGACATGTGCCACCATGGCTGATATAAAATTTTTTTTTTTTCTTTTGGTCTTTTTGAGACAGGGTCTCCCTGTAGCCCCAGCTGTCCTGGAACTCACTATGTAGACCAGGCTGGCCTTGAACTCACAGAGATCTGCCTGCCTCTGCCTCCCGAGTGCTGGAATTAAAGGCGTGTACCACCATGCCCAGCATAAAGTAATTTTTTAAAGAATTAAATATAACATTCCCTCTAGCTGATCTTGGATTATTCAAATGTCTAATTAAACACACATCAAATAATATGGATTTTAGCAATTAGAGAACTAAAGAATGAGGTTATAGGGGCTGGAGAGACGGCTGAGCAGTTAAGAACACTGGTTGTTCTTTGCAGAAGACCCTTGTTCAAATCTCAGCACCCACATGGCAGCTAACAACTGTCCTAACTCCAGTCCCAGGGGATCCGACAGCCTCTTCTGACCTCTGCAGGAATTGCACAGCACGGGTGCACAGGTGTACATGCAGACAATACACGCATATACATAAAATAAAAATAAATTTTTTTAAAAAAGAATGAGGTTATAGTTCTGTGTCTAGCTTACTGCAAGACTTTAGACTACACTGTATCTGCTTACGTCCTCATAGAATGAGCTGACACTCTAGCTCTCAATTCTTTCCTACTTCTAAAACTCTTCAGTTCTATGAAATATTTACTTGCCCAGGTACTACATTAACTGTTAACAAAAAAGAAAATGACAAAGCCAGTCCTATAATGGGAATCTACTAGGGAAATAACATGCAGATATAGCAATTTTGTTTGATTTTTGAGACAGGGTCTCATGTAGCCCCAGCAGGCCTGGAACTCATTGTACAGACCAGGTTAGCCTTAAACTCAGAGATATACCTGCCTCTACCTCCTTCATACTGGGATTAAAGGTGTGTGCCACCATGCCTGACCTTATATAAAGCAATTTTTAAAATTCTTTTTTAAAAAATATTTATTACTTTTATGTGTATAAGTGTGTTGCATGTATGTATGTAAGTGCACCCATGTCATGCAATGCCCACAGGGGTCAGGAGACGGCATCAATTTCCCTTGTGAAATTTGTCATTGTTGCTGTAATGTGAATTTACCATTTATTCCCTTTCCAAATACTTCAACCTATACAAAATTTTTCAATATAATCATGTTATTTCTTAAAGAAAGGAATACTAAGCTGGATGTGGTGGTGCACATCTGTAGTCCCAGTACCCGGGAGGCAGAGGCAGGAGGATCTCTATGAGTTCAAGGCCAGCCTGGTCTACATAGTGAGTTCCAGGACAGCTAGAGCTACAGGGAGACCCTGTCTTTTAAAAAAAGAAAAAAAAAAGGAATACTAATATAATATCTTTTTTTTTCCCCCGGTCTTTTTGAAACAGGGTCTCCCTATAGCCCCAGCTGGCCTGGAGCTCGCTATGTAGACCAGGCTGGCCTTGCACTCACAGAGATCTGCCTGCCTCTGCCTCCCAAGTGCTGGGATTTAAGGCATGTGCCACCATGTCCAGCACTAATAAAATATCTTAAATTTTTTAACGGTTTTTCTCGATTTCCACCATTGTGTTTTTAAATATAAGTTCCTTAGGTTTGTTCAGTTTTATTACTGTCTTTAATCCTAGAGTCTGTCTGAAAATGTCCAGTGTTGGGTTGAGGCATGAGGAGCTACATACTATAGCCTCTACCCCAGTTTAATGTTTCTTGGTGATCTTCATGATTTAGTTGGGACTTAAGAAGCTATTGGTGAGACTCATTGACTGGTGTGCTTTCAATGAGTAACTAGAAGTTGGAGAGAGAGTTCAGGTGGTAAAAAGCTTGCCTTGTAAGTACAAAGACCTGAGTTTGAGTTCAGGATGCATGTACATTAAAAAAGCTGGATATGCCCGACTTGGTGGCACAAGCCTTTAATCCCAGCACCAGGAGGCAGAGGCAGGCAGATCTCTGTGAGTTCAAGGCCAGCCTGGTCTACGTAGTGAGTTCCAGGACAGCTGGGGCTACAGGGAGATCCTGTCTCAAAAAACAAAAGAGAAAAAAAAAAAAAAAAGCCGGATATGGTAGCTCATTTGTAATCCCAGCACTGGTGAGGCAGAGACAGGCAGATCTCTGAGACCAGCTAAGCTTACTTGGTAAGTTTGTGAGTTCTGAGCCAGAGACCCTGTATCAAAAAAAAAAAAAAAAAAGGTATGACAACCAAAGTTGTCCTCTGACCTCCACACATGTGTGCAAAAAAAGTCAATGAGTAGCCAGGTAGGGGAGGTTGGTTTCCTGAGAAAGGAATTGGCCAGTCTAGTGCCTGGGGCCTTTGAAACTTGTCAACCAGAGTTGTGGCAATGCCAAGCAGAGCAATGGGCAGTAGGCAGGGGGACTTGTTGATCACTATACCAAGTTTCACTTCATACCTTTGTTTTCAGGAGGTACATGTGCTGGTTCTAACCAGTGTCATTTTCAAATTTTAAAAGTCCCTGAGAACTCAATGAATCAAGACCCTCACCAATGCACATCATCAGAATATTTCTGAGCAAATGAGACAAAAGTAAAATTCTAAAAGCTGGGGTGGAAAATTCTAAAAGGGGGTTGGAGGGATGCCGCCACAGTTAAGAGCACAGGCTGCTCTTGCAGAGGACCCAGGTTCAATTCCCAGCATCCACATGGTGGCTAACAACCGTATTTAACTCCAGTTCCAAGGAAATCCAACTCCTACTCCTGTCCTCCAGGGGCATTGCATGATACGGGTGCATTTACATACATGCAGGCAATACATCATATACATAAAATAAAAATAATAAAAATGCCTCAGACAATTATAAATTCCAGGAAAAATAAAAGGCTGTTCAAGAAAGGAAATATAATCATAGTTGTGGTGGTTTGAAAGAAAATGCCCCCCATAGGCTCCAAGTATTTGAACATTTTGTCCCCAGTTGATGGTGCTGTTTTAGAGGTATGACCATACTGGAGAAAGCATGTCACTGGGGGTGGGCTTAGAGAGTTCTTAAGCCTGTCCAGATTGTGGGGGTGCTCTCTGCTTCCTGTGCCTACTTGAAGATGTGAGCGCTTAGCTTCCGCTCCTACTCCAGTCAGCTCTGCTGCCATGATGGACTCTTGCCCCTTTGGAACAGTGGTGGCACATGCCTTTAATCCCAGCACTCGGGGGGTAAAGGCAGCGGAATCTCTGTGAGTTCAAGGCCAGCCTGATCTATATATATAAATAAATATTTATTTATTTGGTCTTTTTGAGACAGGGTCTCCCTGTAGTCCCAGCTGGCCTGGAACTCGATATATAGACCAGGCTGGCCTTGAACTCACAGAGATCCACTTGCCTCTGCCTCCTGAGTGCTGGGATTAAAGGCATGTGCCACCATGCCTGGCTCCTTTTTTATTATTATTTTTATGTGTATGAGTGTATTGCCTGCAAATATGTGAGTGCGCCCATGTTGTGCAATGCTGCGGTCAGAAGAGGGCTTTGGATTCCCCTGGAACTGGAGTTAAGGATGGTTCGAGGCCATCATATGGGTGCTGGGAATGGAACCTGGGTCCTCTGCAAGAGCAGTCAGTGCTCTTAACTGCTGAGCCATCTCTCCAGCCCCAACTCTTCCATTTTTTTAAGTTCCCTTGGCCATGGTGTTTCAATCCCAGCAACAGAAAAGTAACTAATACAATAGCACATTTCTTGACTCAGTTGTAAGCAGTATTGACATAATCAAACTAATGGGGGAGGGCACTCAAGGATAGAGGAAGTCTGCCTAGCATTCTTGAGGACCTGGGTTAGAGCATCAGCACTAGAGGGATGAGAAGACATTTTAAGCCAGTAGTGTTATACACAAGGGGACTTTGAGGCCAGCCTGAGCTACAGTGACAGTACCAGAATAGCCTGAGATACACAGTGAGACCCTGACTCCAAAATAAGGTTGAGTGGTGGTACACACCTTTAATACCAGCACTTATGGGGTAGAGGCAGGTGGAGCTCTGTGAGATGGACGCCAACTTGGTCTACATAGTGAGTCCCAGGCTAGCTGGGGGGTACTAGGGAGACCCTGTCTCAAAAAAAAAAAAATCAAACAATAAAGGAATCATTTTCCTGAAAGAAAGAAAAGAGAGGGTGAGGGGAGGGGAAAAGGGAAGGCAGAAGTGAAGGGAGAGAGTGAGGGAGAGGGAGAGGGAAGAGGAGGAGGGAGAGTCCAACACTTTTCTCTAAGAAATAGATTAGCTGACTCAGTTCCTCCTGACCCACTTCCTTCTAACCCTACTCCAATGATCCGTTTTCATCTTACAGTAGACCTAGTAGCACTGTCTACAAATGGAGCTCATGATTAGCCAGGAGGCTTCAGGTGAAGACAATAGCAGGAAATAAGCAACGTTTTCTTCCCTCACTTTCAAACTGCATTTTTCAATTTCTCTGTCTTGCTTACATCTTCCAGAGAAGTAATATCTTCTACTTTTTGGTGATGGCCTATGCAGCCTAAGTCTCTATTCCCAGGCACCTTCAGATCAAGGACTCCATTCCTGCAGCACAGAATCAGCAACTGATGCTAAGTCATCTCCCCCAAGACTTCCTTAAAGAGGCGGGAAACCTGAAGCAGAGCAATAAATACCTTTCTTTCCATGTAAACTGATTTGGCCTCTAACCTCACCATCACACAGACTCCAGCAGTTGGTAAAGCATAGTGATGATCAGGAACACACTTTTACAGTCTTAATAAAAATAGAGCCTGAGTACTTAGCCAACTTTAGTGCTTTGGCAATATGAAAACTACCAAAGCTTATCTATCCTTTCTTCCCATGATTTTTAGCTTCCTCTGCCAACTGCTAGCTTTATCCACACACACCACTAGAGGGCTCTCTACTCAAAAAAGAAAGGTTGAGGTGTGAACATTAGGCCAGGCAGAGCAAAGATCCAGCCCTTTCCAAAACAGGAGGGAGCAAGTGTACTTTCAACAATAATGTAACTTCCTGGCATGTGGCTCTGTGATGTCAAGGCAAGTTCCTAAATCGAAGTATGTCAGGGGAAGTGCCACACCCCTAAACTGCCACCATAAGTATGTGAGGTTCCTTTCCAAGACACAGACCCTACAAGCCATAGAAATGATGCAGAATGCAAGAAACTACATGAGTACCATATGGCATGTGAAAGAAGTTCATGACTGGCACAGGGTATTGTGGGCCAAAGATACACCCAAGACATGCACAGACTCGACCACAAGCTCTGAGGGCAGGCACGTGAACAGCACTACTCACACGAGAGCTTCTGAGAAAGGAACTAAAAAACAGGTGACATTTCCTATGATCTATGTCAGGCAACCACACCATTCAGCGCCTCCTTCCAGCACCTCAATCAAGTTTCCTGTCTCCACCTGCTCCTCTGACATCATCCTGTCATTATATTTTCTTTGAAATTCCTTTGATGAAAAATGAGTCACCTCTTCCTGTCAACACAGGCTGGAGCATGTGGCATGCCATTCTTCTTCAGCCTGGGAGTGCTCTGGTGTCAGGGCGACACCCAGAGGCCCTTTCAGCTCTTATCCCTACCCCATCCAGAAAGAATGAGAACTAGCTCATAGATGGAAGTGGTTCTTGGTGGCCCTAGGAATGAGGCTGGGAAGCAGAACAGCCAGTGGGACATGTAGTTAAAAGAATGAAGTAATAAGTAGGATAGGGTACAGTCACTAAGAAGTGGAAAGACTTCAGCCCCAAAGCATTTACCTTAAAAAGTCTGGTTTCTGAGCCAGGCGTGGTGGTACACGCCTGTAGTTCCAGCACTTGGGAGGCAGGGGCAGGCAGATCTCTGTGAGTTCAAGGCCAGTCTGGTCTACATAGTGAGTTCCAGGCCAGTACCCTGTTTCAAAGAGACCAAATTAAAAAAAAAAAAAAAAAAAAAAGGTTTCTGATACAAATGCCATCTGCTACTTTTTTTTCCCCCAGTAAATGGCTGCAAATGTGTCTGGAGCAACAGTTAACTAACTGTTCAGTGCTCAAGACAGCCAAACTCTAGCCTCAGGATTCACAGTGGCAGCCTGAGCGGGGGCAAGTGAAAACTGACAAAATGCTATTCATAAAACAAATCACCCTCATACTTTTTAAAGTTACTTGTTTTACTTGTATTTATTTATTCTCTGTGCATGGGGGTTGTGGGTGGAGGTCAGACGACAACTTTAGGGAGTTGGTTCTCTCCTTCTACCATGTGGGTCCCAGGGATCAAATTCAGGTCATCAGGCTTGGCAGCAAGTACCTTTACCCTCTGTAACATCTTGCCAGTCCCACTCTAGTATTTTTAACTGCAACTTTTCTGAGAATTAATATACTGTGCAAGTCACCATTGTTAAAGTCTACAAAATTCAGTAGATTTTAGTATATCACAAAATTGAGCAACCATTATCATTATCTAATTTCAGGACATTTCATTGCCCCTAAGAAAAACCCATGCCTATGAGCGGTCACCTTTAGTTTTCTCTCCTTCAGCCTCCAGCAGTCACTAACCTACTTACTGTCTCTATGGCTTTGCGTATTGTGTGTAGGTAGAGCCAATCATTATGAAGTATTTTGTCTTAGATTTTCAAATCTTTTTATTGTTATGTGGGATGTTTTTAAAATATTTTCATTGTGGGGGCTGGAGAGATGGCTCAGTGGTTAAGAGGACTGACTGCTCTAGCAGAGGACCCAGGTTCGATTCCCAGCACCTACATGGTGGTTAACAACCATCTGTAGCTCCAGTCCCAAGGGATCTGACGCCTTCTTCTGAAGTCCAAGGGCATTGCACAACACGGGTGCACTTACGTACATGCAGGTAATACACTCATACACATAAAATAAAAATAATAAATAAAATCTTTTT
>NW_008352899.1:2720977-2739137 GCF_000622305.1 Nannospalax galili | reverse complement strand
AGGGTCTCCCTGTAGCCCCAGCTGTCCTGGAACTCACTATGTATACCAGGCTGGCCTTGAATTCACAGAGATCTGCCTGCCTCTGCCTCCCGAGTGCTGGGATTAAAGGCGTGTGCCACCACACCCAGCTATAAATAAAATCTTTAAAAAAAATTTTTCATTGTGGCTGGGCATGGTGGAGTTATCGTTGTTTGTTAGCCACCATGAGGGTGCTGGGAACAGAACCCAGATCCTCTGCAAGAATAGTCAATGATCTTAATTGCTGAGCTACCTTTCCTGCCCCTGGGCTTGGTTTTTGAGATAAGGTTTCACACTGCAGCTCTCTGAGGTCTAGAATGCACTATATTAACCAGACCAACCATGAATTTGCAGTATTTTTCCTGTTTCTGCCTCTATTACAGAAGTGCACCACCATTACACCAAGTATTCTAGTCTAACTTATCTATTTTATATCCTTTTAGTTGTTTATGCTTTCAGTGTCTATGTAGGCACTAAATGCCTAATTCCTAGTTTAATCCTAACAGCTTTTTAACTGTAACTCTCATATGTAGGTCTATCATTCTTTTTGTTGTTGTTGTTCTTTTTGAGACAGGGTTTCCCTGTCCTAGAACTCACTATGTAGACCAGGCTGGCCTTGAACTCACAGAGATCCGCCTGCCTCTGCCTCCCAAGTGCTGGGATTAAAGGTGTGAGCCACCATGCCTGGCTGTCTATCATTCATTTTGAGTGAGTCTATATATACTTTTATAAATTGTGTAGGGTATGGGTCAAAATTCATTCTTTTGAAAACTGGCTATCCAGTATAGTTTATTGAAAAGAACATTCTTTACATAGTGATTTTTAAAAATATTTTACTATTTTTATTTTATGTGTATGAGTGTATTGATTGCATCTACGTACACCCATGTCATACAGTGCCTACAGAGGACAGAAGAGGTGATCTGGAATTACTGGAGGTAGGATGGTTGTTAATCATCATGTGGATGCTGGGTCCTCTGTAAGGTCAGTCAGTGCTCTTAAATGCTGAGCCATCTGTCTAGCTCCTGTGTTTTGTTTGTTTGTTTGTTTGTTTTTGAGACAGGGTTTCACTATGTAGCTCTGGCTGGCCTGAACTTGGTAGACCAGTAGGCTGGCCTCAAATGTTTTGGTAACTTTATCAAAGTTTTTTTTTTTTTTTTGAGTTTCAATTCTATTCCACTGAAATCTAACCTTATGCCATGACCACCCTGTAATGGCATACAAAATTACTATAATTTTGGTAAGTTTCCAAATTGGGAAGTGTGAGTCCTCTCATTCTATTCTTTTCTCTCTCCCTTCCTTCCTTCCTTCCTTCCTTCCTTACTCTCCAAAATAAAACGGTAATATATTTTAATCGGGTTTTTTTTCTTTCTTTCTTTCTTTCTTTCTTTCTTTCTTTCTTTCTTTCTTTTAGTGGGGAGCCTTTTTGAGACAGGGTCTCCCTGTAGCCCCAGATGGCCTGAAACTTACTATGCAGACCAGGCTGGTTTTACATTCAGAGATCTGCCTCCAAGTGTTGGGATTAAAGGCATGTGCCACCACACCTGACCTTATTCTATTCTTTTTCAAGAGTGTTTTGACTATTCTGGTTCCTTGACTGAATGCTAAACATTAGTTTGGGGAACAATTATTAATTCTTCCAATGCATGAATGTATAAAATAAAAGCAGTTCAGGTCACTGTTAAACGCTCCTTTGAGGCTAAGGCACTCAAAATTTCCTTTATGTCCTACCAAATAGTTGGCATACTTGAGAATCCTGGTTTTTGAGGACTTTTCTTGGCTAAAAAAGAAACAAAATGCTGGAAAATATTGATTAGAAAATGAAGAATGTTTTTCCTCTTGCAAACAACACCTTTCAGTTTCCAAAACAGCCCAGCTCTAGTCTAAGACTTAACACCTAGAGACAGCCAAGCAGTGGAAACCTTAAGGCCCAGAGACAGACAAACACAGCTAGAGCTGAAAGGCATGCCAAAGCCCTGAGATATGCCAGGCCCTGCTGGCCTTGACTCATTCCACCTCAGTAAAGAAACGGCAGAGTGACTATGTTCCATCTCTATCAAATATCCCTCAGAAGTTACAAATTATTTTTATTTTATTTTTAATTAGTTTACAAAACGGCGTTTTCAAGCATACTTAGCTTTGGTTGCCCCTTCCCCTCTCCCTGGAATTATGTCTTCTTGTATATAAACTATCCACAAAGTATTCCTAAGAGAAACAAACCTTTGCAACAGTACTAAAGTAAGAAAACAAAATTTTAGCTGGGCATGGTGGCACACACCTTGATCCCAGCACTCAGGAGGCAGAGGCAGGCAGAGCTCTGTGAGTTCAAGGCCAGCCTGGTGAGTTCCACGCCAGTTGTGGCTACAGGGAGACCCAAAGTTTTCCACCCTGTCTCAAAAAGACCAAAAAAAGGAGAGAGAAAACAAAATTTTATATGCAATAGGCATATGTGTAGCAATGTGGTTAGAAGAGGAGATGCAATCACAATAAACCCAAACGCTGCATTTATACAGCAAACACTTTACTTAAACTTGTTTTTATTTAGAGAAGCTTTAGGGAGATGCTGGAGATCATGGAGACTACCCCCAACCCCAGGCTCCTTGGGTCTGCTACTACTTACTAGGCTCTAATAAAGATAAAGAAAAGTTAGCCAGGTGTGGTGGTGCACCCTTTAATCCCAGCACTCGGGAGGCAGAGGCAGGTGGATCTCTGTGAGTTCAAGGCCAGCCTGGTCTACACAGTGAGTTCCAGGACAGCTGGGGCTACAGGGAGACCCTGTCTCAAAAAGACCACAAAAAAACAAAGATAAAGAAAAGCATAATTTTATACCATAATACAGAAACTATACGAGTGACCTTGTGAGAGCAGGCAAAAAGCTAATTAAAGGCAATCTAAACTATCAACTCTGATTTCTTCAATCACATAGCAAACATAACTAATGCTTAATATGTATGTCAGACAATGAATTATTTCTACTTCCTATTCATAAAGGTAGGAATCCTCATCCTCACTTTAAGCAGAAAACTTAGACTTAACAGAGATTAAGTAGCTTGTTCAAGATCAAATGGCTATTTAGTGGCAGAGCTGGGTGCAAACCCAGGTTTCTTCAATTCCCACCAGTTCCATAGCTTTCTACTCACTAGGCCGAACCTACTGATGCATCACCCTAAGGCCTTCAAGAAACTACACACAAAGGGCAGCTGAGTCTGGCCCAAATTGGTCTGTGTGTAGCTGGTATTCTTAGAACAATTAGAGAAACATGGGGGTGGGAGAGAAGGAGGCAGAATGGGAGTAAAGACAAAGATGAACATCAGTAAAGGCAGGGAGGGGTCACCTTGCTACACAAAATGAAACTGAATAAAGGCAAGCAGCCTTGGTCAACAAAGATTGGAACTTCCACCTAAATGTCAAACAACTTTTTTTCTCTGGTGATTTTCAATTTTCCCCTGTAAACAGAAGTTAAATTATCACTTAATCACTGTTCAATCATTCTCCAAGTTCACTATGCTTTAACTCTGTATGTCTCCAGTGGGCCCTGAGGAAGCCCTGGGAAGGAAATAAAAAGAATGTCAAGAGATGGCTAGTGCTGGGCATGGTGGCACATGACTTTGAACCCAGCATTTGGGAGGTAGAGGCAGGTGAATCTAAGTCCAATGCCAGCCTGATCTACATAGCAAGTTCCATGCCAGCCAAGGCCACATAGTGAGACCCTGTCTCATTCATTCATAAATAAGTAAATGAATAAATAGAGATGGGTAAAGCTAACAAAAAGTACAAAGAAACTTCTGATAGGTATAGATCTACAAAACCACTTTACCAGTCGGAAGTTTTATGTTAAAGTCCAAGGCCACCTGTTCCTTCAGCTTCCAAACTGAACACCTAATTCATGCCATAGCCTTGCCTCAAAAAGGGATTCCAGGAGAGATGCCAGAGTGGCATTTCACTCCTGAGGGCCAGGCATTTAAGACTGCTGGAATGTGCCTGGTAAAGATGTAGGGAAGTCTGGGCAGCTGGAAGCCTCCACAGGGGATTTCAGTGAGACCAACTGCTTTCCCTCAACCAGCAGTGAGAATTTAAAAATAGACCTCAGTGACCCTCATGCTTCAAGAATCTTTTGGGAAAGAATGTTGCCAAATCCAGCAACTATTTGCTGCACTGGGATGAACTACAGGAAAGGAAAAAGGAAGTAAAAGCTCTGACTACCCTCTCAAGCTCTGCCTACCCTCTCAAGGAGTATGCCAGGACAAACAGACAAGGAAAATCCCAGACTGAATTTGCCAGGAACACACATAACTACTATATATGCATTTTTATTATATTTCATATTTTAGGAAGAATGCTAACACATGTGCATCCTGAGGTATTAAATTCTTTTTCATATGTTAAAATATTTTTTAAAGGAAAAGGAATAATGAAAGTGTCAAGCAGTTCACTGGCCAGCTGCTTCATCTTGCAGACAGAAACAGAGCATGCTTCTCCCCAGGAATTTGTAAATAAAAGCCAGTAGGGAAAAATAAAAGCCTAGATTCTGTGGAAATCCCCCCTCCCCATCTCCCATTTCTCAACTTAACTGAAATAACTACCACACAACTTCTTGGAAATTGCCATTTTACATGTTCAATGGGGAGATTTATTGCCATGGCAGGGCAGCTTTTCTTTGGAGCCAAATAACTACAGGGTTTTAGCATTATGCTCACCCAAATGATTCTCAAGGCCTGAGGGTTACTGAGAACAGCCTGCTGACATTTAGAAGGCAATGGCTCTCCCATTTACCAAAGCTGCTGGTAAAGATACGAAAGTAAACAGTGTACAGGCAAAACTGAGAGATTTCCCCAAAGTCACTTCTCAGAGCTGACGCTCCAAAAGGTTACCTAGCATTGGGGGCTGATGAGCTGAGTACTGTAATCCTGTTTTCCTCTAGGAACACACATACCTCTATGAACAAGTATACCTCTAACACTACCCCAACTCTGTCTCCATTAGAAATAATTTTTTTTAATGTGTATTCGTGTATTGCCTGCACCCATGTCGTGCACCCGTGTCGCGCAGTACCCAAGGAGGACAGAAGTGACACTCGAATCCCATGGAACTGGAGTTACAGACAGTTGTTAGCTGCCATGTAGGTGCTGGGATTCAAACCCAGGTCTTCTTCAAGAACACTCAGTGTTCTTAACCGCTGAGCCATCTCTCCAGCCCTAAAATAAAATGTTTTAAATGATACATGTGATGGCTCCTGTACCTCTCTCTGGCATTCTTTTCATACACCAGCAACTAGAGACTGAGGCAGTTCTTTGAGCATTAACCATCCATCTGGAAAGCTAGATGAAACTAGAGAAATACTTGTTGATAGGCTGGCAAAAGACTCTCAGTTCATACAAGCAGAGAGACAGACGATGAACTGAACCCACCTGGGAAAGTTACATAATACACACAGGTAGTTTTTACATACTGCCTTTCCTCCAAATTACACTGTCTCAAAAGCCTTGAATAGGAGTAATTCTTTCTAGGATCTTTTCCAAACCTCAGGTGATCTGAAAGGCAGAAATGGATGCTATGAATAGAGAATCTAAATGAGAAGGACTATCAGAGCAGCCCCCCTCCCCACCCCCGACTTAAAAAACTTTAAAGAATTCTGAACATTAAGCTGGGTAGGGTATAGCTTAGCAGTAGGGTACTTATTTAACAAGTCTCAGGTCCCATGTTCCATCCCCAGCACTCAAAGATGAGAATGGGGCTGGAGAGATGGCTCAGTGGTTAAGCACTGGTTGCTCTTGCAGAAGACCCAGGTTTGATTCCCAGCACCTACATGGTGGCTAACAGCCATCTATAACTCCAGTTCCAGGGGATCCGAAAGCCTTTTCTGACCTCTGTGGGCATTGCACGACAAGGGTATATTTACATACATGCAGGCATAACACTCATACATAGAAAATAAAAGAAAAAGACAAATCCCTAAATTTGAATCACTTCCTAAGCCACTCCTAGCAGTTTGGGAAAGGGAAGTGACAGCTCTTAAACAGCCTGGAGGGACTGTCATTCCAAGTAGTCAAGCATTCACTTAAGCCTCCACTAATGAATGACACACACTAGACCTGGTGGTAGTCACTGAGCCCAGCTTCAGCCCTGAGGATGTCTGCTTTACCTGCAGAGATGCTTCTTTCTCTTACTATGCATTTATTTGAAGGGGGCCCTCCTCTATACTTTGTTCAGGCTCTTCTAGAGCAAGAGAAACACCAATGCTCTTGGACAACAAAAATTAGAAAGTGGATGACCTATAGTTATGATCCACCTCCACTCTGTAAATAGGAACTACTTTCACCCAAGAATAAGTTCCTCACAAGGAACTGGACTTCCTTGCTGATATTCAACTAAGAATCTGAACCTTTAAGATGTGTCCACATAGAAAATAAATACTTTCTTAGGGTCTGACTGATAAAGGGATTGTGAGATGATCTGCCTCCTTTTCATTCTGAAGACAAAGGTCTGAGTCCTCAACACTAATAAACAAACAAATACTCAGTATTTGCCATAGATAGTACCAGTAACTTTTCTGCTATGAGTACTTAGTATATGTTAGGCAATGTTCTAAGTACTATTCACATATGAACTCATTCAATTTTCTTTTTTTTTTTTAATATTTTATTTTTATCTTATGTGTATGAGTGTTGCCTGCATGTATGTAAGTACTCCTGTGTCATGCAATGCCTACAGAGGTCAGAAGAGGGCGTCAGATCCCTAGACTCCCTAGAACTGGAGTTACAGGTGGTTGCTGGACACCATGTGGGTGCTAGGAATCAAACCTGGGTCCTCTGCAAGAACAGCCAATACTCTTAGCCACTAAGCCTTCTCTCCAGCCCCTAAACTCATTCAATTTTCATTATAACTATATAAATATGGTACTATTATAATCCCTACTCTGTAACTGTGAAACTGATCTAAATAGAAAGATTAAACATATTGCTCAAAGTCACACTAAGTTTCCGTACCGTGTAATTCAAGGTCATGTCAGTATTGCAGGTCCTAAGGAAACTACTGTTTTTGGATGGACTTCAAGAAAGCTCACAGGAAAGAAGACCTAACAAGCAATCCTCAAAAATTTTCCAATTCTACAGCTGTTTATCTCTGCACGAATGGGTAACAGAGCCCAGTGAAGTTTCTACTGAGCTATTCTGCCTTCCCCCACACCCCTCAAACACAGCACCTTCACAGGCTCTAAAATCTTCCCACAGCAGCTTAGGGAAGAGAAAAAGAGGGAAAAAAAATAAATGAGAAGGCCTTAATCAAAAGCCCTTTTCTTCTGGCAGACAAAAGGCCTTGGTATTTCCAGAGACAGACCAGTTATTCTTAACACTAACCAAAGATTCTTTGGCAGAGAAAGAAATATGAAAATGTTAGGATTGGGAATGGTTTGTGCTTTGGAACTCTGTAACCCTCCCAGTAAAGCCAGCCCACTAGAAAACAAACACAGCCATCTGTCAGTAACCCTAGGTCTTCAGTTAATTCCAGGTTCTTGGGAGAGTGAGGAGGCTCTGCTCCTGTCCATCCCTTTCCCCTCTAGCCTCCCTTTGAAGGGACTTCCAACAGTTTTTCAAGTATAGAAAGATAAGAGGTCTGAAGAGACAGATAAAACTCTGATACTGAAAGAAGAAAACAGCAACAAGTGGTAGAGGTTTTTTTTTGTTTTTGTTTTTGTTTTTTAATTAATGTGTATGATTGTATTGCCTGCATGCATATAAGTGCCCGTGGAGGTTAGAAGAGGGCATCAGATTCCCTTGGAACTGGAGTTACAGATGGTTGTTAGCCACCATATGATGCTGGGAATCGAACCCAGGTCCTCTACAAGAACAGCCAGTCTCTTAACCACTGAGCCATCTCTCTAGCCCCACAAATGGTGTGTTTTAAAGGGCAGTCAGCAAGACCAGCTCCTGCATTCTTGCCCCAAATCAGCAATTCCATGTTTTAGCACTTTCCTAAGTAAACAGTATCTGCCAATTCTTCAGGGGCTTTCTCTACTTTACAGTGGTTTGGAAGCAGAGAGTAGAGAAATTTTAATATTTTAAGCAGGGCTTGATAGGAAAGGTCTATGGTCCTAACTACTCAGTAGGTTGAGACAAGAAGATCTCAAGTTCAAGACATGCCTAAAAGCATATCTCAAAAAATTTTAAATTTTTTTCAAAAATGTATTTTATGTGTATGAGTATTTTGCCTGCATGTATGCAAGTACATCCATGCATGCAATGCCTGTGGAAGCCAAAAGAAGGCATCAGATTTCCCTGGAACTGGAGTTAGACAGTTGTTATTCACCATGTGGCTGATGCTGGGAACTGAACCCAGGTACTCTGCAAGAGCAGCCAGTGTTCTTAACCACTGAGCCATCTCTCCAGTCCCATCAAAATTTATTTAAAATTTGTAAGTGGTTTTTTAAAAATAAAAAAAAAGGGCTGGGGATAGAGTTCAGTGACAGAGCTCTTAAAAAAAAATACTTTATTATTTTTATTTTATGTGTATGAGTGTATTGCCTGCGTGTATGTGAGTACGCCCATGTCGTGCAATGCCACAGAGGTCAGAAGAGAGCTTCGGATTCCCCCAGAACTGGAGTTAAGGATGGTTCATACCGCCATGTGGGTGCTGGGAATTGAACTTGAGTTCTCTACACGAGCAGTCAGTGCTCTTAACCACTGAGCCATCTCTCCAGCCCCAGTGACAGAGCTCTTACTTGGCCTGAGTGAGACTCTAGATTCAATCCCTAGTATGGGGCAGGGGGGGAGGGGGGGGGGGGGGGGTGGTATTTTATTATAGAAAGTTGGAGAGGAGATAGACTACCTAAAGATAAGAAAGGTCAGAAACAGCACTAAGCTCAGATAGAGCTAGGCTACATTTACAATCTGTGACACTCCAACTCCATCCCTAATGAACACGACAACAAACTCTCTAAAGCCTTTACACCCAGCCAATAAGCAACCTTCCCTTTACTGTTTTCTGACAGAGCTGACTAAATTAATGTGTGATTAGTATCTACAATGGTACCAAACTTTGAAGTGTTAAATTATGAGGTAATAAGGCCCATGTGGCACAGGCCTCTGGATGCTCTCTGATTACCCTGGAAATAGGACCTATCTTTCTCCTAGGCAATATCAAAGGCCCATGGAGTGAAAGGTTCACGCTGTTCAGTCCAGCTTACCTCACTAGCAAGCTTCACATGTGAGGCATAAAGTACACAGGCTTTCAAATATTTATTGAATGAGTAAATGAATAAAACATTTCATCTTCAACTGCTATGATCAATTCTTTTCTATGCTTAAGCAGATAGAGGGAGTGTTAGAGAAGAAGACTAGACAATAGAAAAAAATCTCATTGCCATTTCCTGATGCTCAAGCTCCTATGATGCAAAGAATAATGCTTTCTTCTACGTAAAATTCACTACTTGACTGTTCACTCACAGAAGTAGATAACTGGTCATACCATCCTAAATCAGAGACAATGATTCTTCTGCAACTGACATGCAGAGTGTCATGGAAGATAGCAATGAGTAGTCAGGGAGAGGTCCACTGTAGCATTTTCTAGTAACTGCAATAACTTGAAGCACTCCAAATACTCAGCAATAAGAGAATGGCTAAGTGAAGCCATTATTGACAGATAACAAAATTACAATGGTTATAAAGAAACACTAAAAAAGTTCATATACTTGAAAATGGTTACATTGGTAACCTTTGTATGTATTTTACATAAAAAAAGATCAGAAGCTGGGCATGGTGGCGCACGCCTGTAGTCCCAGCACTTGGGAGGCAGAGGCAGGTGGATCTCTGTGAGTTCAAAGCCGGCCTGGTCTACATAGTGAGTTCCAGGACAGCTCAAGCTACAGGGAGATCCTGTCTCAAAAAGAAAAAAAGAAAAAGAAAAAAAGATCAGAAAAAAATATACATGGATTACAATTATGTAAAAGTAAATATGGATCAGAAAGGAATACAGACAAGTCCCAACATCTGTTAAATAAAAATCATTGATTTTGGAAAATAAATTAAAATCAAAAATAATAATTACAAAATCAGTTAGCTGTACAGCCACAGTCATAAGTGTGCAAACAAGCGCCCACTAAGTGGGGAACATGTTACATAACTCATCAGGCACCAGAATGGCAGGTGTGTGTGCAATGGGGTGAGTGAGGTAGGTCTCAGGTCCTCCTCAGCACAGTCCTCTAATCCCCCTTAGAAACATTTCCCAGGGCAGAGAAACCATTTGTCTCAACAAAGCCCAGAGACATAGAAGCAGATTAACTCCTTCACTATCCACAGAGAGGCTTCATCTAATATTAAATGCTTTTCCTTTTTTAAAAATGACTCTAAATGGTTGATAGGGAAAAAGTTCTACAAGGGAAAAGAGCTGTTATAGTCACTGATATATCACTAGTACTAGAACAAATTGATATCAAGATTATTTGATCAATTATTGCTAGACGAATCTACTAAATGTCTCCTTTCTATAATAGTTGTATTTGTGCCTTAATTTCTAAAATCAACCTCTTTTTGTCATTTTCCCTCGCTTAAGAGAGTCTGGCTTGATTTGCTCAAATCAAGTTCACCAATAAATATCTGACTTGTGTCTGCTTACAGCAGTATAACCAGTCTTGTTACTGTACTGTTTATTGCTGGATGGATCCCATTGCCCAGCAGGTGTCTCATGGTACATATTTGATGAACGGAACCAAATACTTCACTGTGGTCTCCTTAGCCTATGAGGGCTCAATTATGAGTATTTAAACTGAAGTAGATATGAAATCGGTACTGTGAGAGTTATAAGAATACAACCTCTATGAAATAGTCCCCAAAGAAAGCTTCCAATGTCGATAGAGATAAAACTAATAAGGAAAAGTGACACATCAGCTCAGAATCAGAGAGGTCCTCATGAGAAGAAAGACCTGAAGGAAGGCATGCAGAAACTGCAAAGATTTCAAGCTAGTACAAAGAACAAGGCATTCCAGATAATAAGAACCACACAAGAATAGGCAAGATGGCTCAGCAAGCAGAAGTGCCTGCTGCCAAGCCTGACAACCTGTGTTTCATCCCTAAGACCCACATGGTGGAAGGAGAGAATCAATTTCCTCAAGTTGTCCTCTGAGTTCCACATGGCAGGCATGTGTCCAAATACACAATCTTCTATCAGTCAGTCAGTCAGCCAGTCAGTCAGTCAGTCAGTCAGTCAGTCAGTCAGTCAATCAATCAATCAAAGAGAGGCTGGAGAGATGGCACTGTCTGCTCTTGCAGAAGACCCAGGTTCAATTCCCAGAGCCCACATAGCAGCTAACAACCATCTGTAATTCCAGTTCCAGGGGATCCAACACCCTCTTCTCACCTCTACAGGCATTGCATGACATGAGTGCACTTTACACATATGCAGGCAATATGCTCATACACAAAAAATAAAAATTAAAAAATAAAATATTAAAAATAAATAAATGTCTGAACAAATGCAATTTTTAAAGAAAACTTAAAAAAAAAACAAGAAAAGGCAAAAGAGGAAAATGGATAAGGAACAGTGAGGCACAAGGAAGAGATTAATTAGTCTGAACTGAATGTGTATTCTAGGAAATTATGTGAGATCAGCCTGGATAAGTAGGTAGAGATCAAAACATAAAAGGTCTTTAAAAATATTAAACTTTCAGCAATAGGAAAGACTAGGAAAGTGGTCGCTCCAATTAACTGGAAGAGACAAAATAAAGGAAATAAAATACAAGGCAGTTGCTGTAATTCTGGTAGAAGGTGACGGACGAGTGACTGAACTAGAATCACAGCAAAGGGAATGAGGAGGAAAGGGCAAATGTAAGAAACATTCTGAAGAAACAAAAGACCTAATGACAGGCTGAAAATGGGGGTTGATGAAGGGAAAAATGTCAAAGATGTCTCCAGGGTTTCTGATCTCAGAGGTTGGAAGAATGTGAATACAAATGTCAAAAATGGGGACTAGAGGAAAGAAGTCAAGTCTAAGCTTGTTTTTGAAAATACTGAGTTCATGGGGCTGGGAATATAGCTCAGCAGCTGGGTGCTTATGAAGCATGTTCAACGTCTTGGAAAGAGGAGGGAGGGAGGGAAGGAAGGAAAAGAATATATACTAGCTAGGCATGGTAGGTCATGTCTATAATCCCACCATTCAGGAGACTGAAGCAAGAGGATTACCATGAGTTCCCGCTCAACCTGGGCTATATACAGAGTGAGATTCTGTCTCAAAAAGAAAAAAAAAATTTTTTTTTAGAGATTTTGCCCAAACCTTTAATACCAACAGACAGGAGATGAAGGCTGGTGAATTTCTTTTGAGTTGGAGAGACCAGCATGGTCTATATAGTAAGTCCCAGGCCAGCTAAGAAGGCATAGTGAGACCCTGTCTTTAAAGGGGGCGAGAGCTGGAGAGATGGTTAAAAGCCCTGGCTGTTCTTACAGAAGATCCTGGTTCCATTCCCAGTACCCACATGGTAGTTAACAACCATTTGTAACTCCAGTACCAGTGGATCTGATGCTCTATTCTGGCCTCTATGGGCACTGTACAACAGGGCTGCATTTATATACATTCAGGCAAAACATATACATAAAATAAGGGCTGGAGAGATGGCTCAGCGCTTAAGAACACTGGCTGTTCTTGCAGAAGACCCGGGTTCGAATCCCAGCACCCACATGGTAGCTAACAAACTGTCCATAACTCCAGCTCCAGGGGATCTGACAGCCGAAGTAAACAATTAGTCCCAGGCCACTCAGCTAATAAACCTAGAAATCTGGATTTGAACACAGCCTGGATCCAAAGCCTACATTCTTCCCACTTTATCAAACTGCCTCACCCTTAGTATACTCTTAACAGTCAGAAGAAAGAGATACTAGGAATGTGCTTCAACAGTAAGGTTGCACTAAGTCCAAGATTCAATAATATATAAGGAAACAAGAAAGAAAGAATGAAAAATACCCAATAAACAGTAATTAGTTGAGGTAAAAGAAAACCAAGAAATATCCTCATTAATGCTAATGGGAGAAGGTATTTTAAAGAGGCAAGGATCAAATCAATAGTACCAAATGTCAACAGTCTTAACACAGAATGAAATCAACATTCCAAATCTCTCTATATAGACTTATGTTTGATCCCAGGACTCAGAGGCAGAGGCAGATGGATCTCTACTGAGTTCAAAACCAGTCTGGTAGTCTGGTCTACATAGTGAGTTCCAGGCCAGTCAGGGCTACATAGTGAGAGTCTGTCTTTAAAAAAAAAGACAGTAAAAATAGACCCCTGGGCCAAGAGAATTTCTAGGAAACAGATATCCTACCTAAAAGTAAAGGGGCTTCTTTTCCCCACCCTGTTTATCACAGGCAAACACCTTGGGCTGCTAGTATCCAGCTAATCTGCCTAAGGTAAATCACATGACCTAAGCAGTCTCGGGAAGCACTGCACCAACATAAAGGTCAAATTCAACTTGAACTCCAGGTTAAACAGACCTCCGCTTCCAGCTTTAGTTCAACAGAAAACTTTTTTGGTCCTAAATAAAAAAGGTACCAGACTTGTGCATAATATATGAAAACCAGTGTGTGTGTGTGTGTGTGTGTGTGTGTGTGTGTGTGTGTGTGTGTAGGGGGGATATAGCCCAGGGGCCTCAAACCTGCTGTGTAGTTGAGGATAATTTCTGATCCCCTTTTCCTACCTGCTGAGTGCTGGGATTACAGGAATGCTCCACCACACTCAGTTTATGCAGCACTGTGGATTAAAGCCAGGGTTTCATGCATACTAAACAAGCACTCTGCCAACTGTGCCATAGAACGCCTGTTGAGTATAGAGATATCCCCACTAGACTGTCAATCCCTCAAGGGCAGGGACCGCCATTAATCTTCTGGTTTTTGTTTTTGTTTTAGTTTTTTTGGTATTTTTTGTTTGTTTGTTTTGGGTTTTTTTGTCTTTTTGAGACAGGGTCTCCTTGTAGCCTCAGCTGTCCTTGAACTCACAGAGATCCGCCTGCTTCTGCCTCCCAAGTGCTGGGATTACAGGTGTGTGCCACCACGCCTGGCTTATTTTTGGTATTTTTGAGATAGGGTTTCCCTGTAGCCCGAGCTGTCCTGGAACTCACTATGTAGACCAGGCTGGCCTTGAACTCCCAGAGATCATCTGCCTGCTTCTGCCTCCCAAGTGCTGGGATTACAGGTGGTTACCACCACGCCTGGCTTATTTTTGGTATTTTTGAGATAGGGTTTCCCTGTAGCCCGAGCTGTCCTGGAACTCACTATGTAGACCAGGCTGGCCTTGAACTCCCAGAGATCATCTGCCTGCTTCTGTCTCCCAAGTGCTGGGACTACAGGCATGCGCCACTATGCCCGGCATAATCTGTTCTTTTAAAGGGTCTAGAAAACAAGAGGTCCTCAATGAAGGAAAGCAGGAGATGGGGACCATGGAAAACAGGAAACATGGAACACTGTCAAGGGTGAGGTAGCAAGCTGGCAACAAATTATAAAGCAATAAGCAATTCAAATCAAAGGGTATCAAGATATATCAGGTTAAAACTAAAAGGTTCCTGTCATTCTATAAGGAACAAAAGTTGCTATTTAACAGTTGGTATTCATCCAGAGGTCCATCCCTGCAGTTGCTCTGATAAATTACTGATAAACAATTGGGATTACTAGGCTGAGTTTCTACAGAGAACAACCAACAAATACTTTGTCAAAAGTATTTGACAAGAACCTTAATTTTCTAATGTTAATACCTACATCTAAAAAAAGGGCAAAGGACTAGAAAGTGATATTTATACTTTGTTAGCAATACAGGCTTAACTTTGAAACAATTTAAGAACCATCTCCAGTTGTAGCAAAAACCATGGAACTACCCTACATAATAAACCAACACCAACCCAAGTGAACACACACTACTGTACCCCTAGCCCAGTGGCATGCCATAGATTTTTTTAAAATATGCAATTAAGGAAAGAAAAAACATTAGCAGTATAAAACTGCCAACCTTTCAAACAAATACAGGGTCTTCTAGGTGCCTAGCTCAGTAAAAGGGGTTGACAAGTTTTACCGAGAAGCACACACACTCCAGAGTCCCTCCAGTGGAGATAATGGCTCCATTGTGACAGGTTTGCTTAAGGGCTCTGTGAATGGGGGGGGGGCAACAGTTCTCACTGTGAAGGATGCAATCTTCTCAGTGACTCAAACCATTTTCCACTATCATGTTGCTGTGGAGACTCTTACTAACCATTGCATACAAAGTTCCACACATGTACATACTTTCTCTCAGACAGAATCTGTCATCAACTCGAAAACCTTACATTGTCTGCTACGGGAAGTCAACTCCAAGGCAGAAACAAGAGTATATGTTTCTATGTTCACCAAGTGTATACTTCTACTCTAAGGCCAATTTGTACTGGACTGTAATATGTTGGTTTAAAGATGGAACCAGCTCCTTCCCTTTCAGAAGCAGGCACCTATCACAAGCCATAGTGTTAACACAATTATTTGTCAACCTATTATATCAGGTCAAGCTGGTCCAATTTACTAGCTTACTAGGTGCTAGCTCAGGAACAGCAGGCTGATACAAAGAGAATCTCAGCCTGGTAGTACTCAAGCTCTCAATGTGGGATTTTCATATGGCACTGATTAGGTCATTCTTGGTATTGCAGCTACCTATTCAACATTAGTGGCTCTTTCCCCAGCACAAGAGAAAGGAGTAATGGAACTGGAAGGATCATTGAAGCCAGTGAAACACTGGGAGCAAAGTTTCAGAGTAAAATAGCACAGATGATGACACATGGGAGCTGCTGACTAAGTGAGAAACTTGGCACTCGTTCCACTATGAAATTACCTAGATAATAAGAGATCTGAGCCAGCTGGCCACTAAACCTGAACACAGGGCTCTCCCTAGAAGGCCAAGAGGCTAGGAGTGCTTGGAAGGGTATTCAATGTTGCAGGTATCCTGTTCTTAACCTCTCAGTGACTTTTAAAAGTAAAATAAAACTAAAAGCAACATCCAGAGCTTTGAATACATGTATTAAGACCCAACATTCCACTTCTACAAATCTGTCCAAAACAATGACAAAAAGGCCACAAAGAAACATTAAAACAAATTATTTACAAGGATGTTCATTATCATATCATAGGAATGAAAAAGCTTGTGTACACACACACACACACACACACACACACACAACACACACACGTGCGCGTCAAATCACCCTGACACTTGCTATTAAAAATGATGCTGTAAACTGGGTGTGGTGGCACACACCTTTAATCCCAGTATTCCTGAGGCAGAGGCAGGCAGATTTCTGTGGGTTGGAGGGCAGCCTGGTCTACATAGTCAGTTCCAGGTTAGTCAGAGCTACATAATGAGACCCTGTCTCAAAAGAAAATGGGGGGAGAGGGGAGAGACTGTAGAGAATAAAGGCATAAAGAATGATCACATTATAATAAGAAATACACAAAACAGTATGATAAGAAATATATAAAATCACAACATTTTAAGTATGTATGTGGATAGAAACAAGACCAGATAGAAATATGACAACATATGAGGGTAGTTATCTGAAGGGGTGGATCTTCGTGATTTGGTTTTTATCTTCCAAATACAGATACGATCTTCATGATCTAAGTTTTTTCCTGAGGTTCCTTGTTACTCATGTTAAAGAAAGGAGAAACCCCAGCACATGTGGGGGTACTAAGGCTTGTCCTCTTTGCCCAAATCTCACATCAGGAGACAGGCTTCTTGACTGGCAGGCTAAGTGAAATACCCCCCAAAAAGCTGTAAATTAATGAGAAAGGTCATTTAACAATATACCAAAGTAGTGACACTAAAAAAGTATGTGTTCCTTCTCAGTAGTCACCCCTCCCTGCCCCTCAGTACTAAGTTTGAATCCAGGGCCTCATATATGCTAGGAAAATATTCTACCACTGCACTACATCCCCAGACCAACTTTTCCATTTAGCTAACAATATTGCTGTTAAAAATATACCTTCAGGAGCTAGAAAGATGGCTCAATTAAGAGCACTTGTTGTTCTTCCAGAGGACCCGGGTTTGGTTCCTAGCACCCATATGGCAATTAACAACTGCCCTTAACTCCAGTTCCAGAGGATACATCACTTACTTCTGAGCTTCCCAAGCATTGCATGTATGTGGTGCACTTACATACATGCACACAAAGCACTCATACACAAAAAATAAATTTAAAAAATTTTAATGAAAAATAAATTTTGAAATACATATCTATATACCTGTGAGGCTGGAGAGATATCTCAGCAATTAAGAGCACCGGCAGCTCTTGCAGAGGACCTGAGTTCAGGTCCCAGCCCCCACATAGCAGCTAACAACCATCTGAAACTCCAGTTCCAGGGGATCTGATGCCCTCTTCTGACCTCTGCGGGCATAATAAGACACAGACGCACTTACGTACATGCAGGCAATACACTCACACATGTTAAATAAAAATAATAGCTGGGCGTGATGGCGCACACCTGTAGTCCCAGTACTTGGGAGGCAGAGGCAGGCAGATCTCTGTGTGTTTGAGGCCAGCCTGGTCTACACAACGAGTTCCAGGCCAGCTGGGGCTACAGAGAGACCCTGTCTCAAAAACATCAAAAATAAATAAATAAAGACATCATTCTTTTTTATTTTTTTTTGAGACAGGGTCTCCCTGTAGCTCCAGCTGGCCTGGGACTCTCTATGTAGACCAGGCTGGCCTTGAACTCACAGAGATCCACCTGCCTCTGCCTCCCAAGTGCTGGGATTAAAGGCATATGCCACATACCTGACAAAATAAAATAATTTTTTTTAAAGACTGGATTTAATTTTGTCTTGGGTAATAATGTTTTTGACCAAAAATTACTTAAAACTATTAAATAACTATGGCATTCTATGAGGATCATAATCTGACAGCGAAGAGAGGAAAGAAAAAGAAAAATTCATACACCAAAGCATGATTAACTAAATATACAGCACAAGCACCACAGTCAGAACACTTTTTGAATTTCTATGAGGTTTCCTAAGGACATTAAGATGTCTAAGTTTAGTTTGATGTGCCAGGAGCTATGCTAGTAAAGTTGGTTGAATGATAAACAGTACACAACCCCACCCTTAGTAACAGAACAGTTAACTGAGAAAATTCTTTGTATCAGATGTTCATCCTCCCAGT
>NW_008352899.1:2709919-2720836 GCF_000622305.1 Nannospalax galili | reverse complement strand
ATTCCCTGGAACTGGAGTTACGGACAGTTGTTAGCTGCCATGTGGGTGCTGGGATTCGAACTCAGGTCTTCTGCAAGAACAGTGTTCTTAACTGCTGAGCCATCTCTCCAGCCCCTAATTTATTATTTTTATTTTATGTGTATGAATGTGTTGCCTGTGTGTGAGTGCACCCGTGTAGTGCAATGCCTTGGAGGTCAGAAGAGGGCTTCGGATTCCCCTGCAACTGGGGTTAAGGACAGTTCGTAGCTGCCATGTGGGTGCTGGGAATCGAACTTGGGTCCTCTGCAAGAGCAGCCAGTACCCTTAACCACTGAGACATCTCTCCAGCCCCTATAATCTCCATTCTTAAAAATGGGAAAACAAGTTTATAAAAGCTGCTGAAAATCTGCCCTAGAAATAAAAGATTAGTATTCTAATGTTACAATACAATACAATTCTAGTGTTACAATACCACAGATGAGGAAGAGGAAATATTTTTATCTGAGAATACAAAAACAAAAACAATGTGAGAAGGTAAAATCTGAGCTAAAAATTAAAGGTTAAGTAGAAATTTGGTACAAAGAGAAAAAAGATATTAGGAGTCTTGTCAAAAGAAACAATACATTAAAAAAAAAGAGTGTGGAAGTACAGCGCTATACAAGTAGGTTGCTAAACAACAAACAAAAAAACTCTACCTCTCTGCTTCTTTGGTTAATCCCCAATTACCAATCAAGTCAGAAGCCTGAGCTCAGCCAAAGAGTAAGACTTGCCAATAGTTCAACGTGCCACACCTATGAGAGTGGTGGGCAGAAATCACCTCAGTGCACGGAGCATGGACTGGGGCAGACTTGAGAAATAGAAGTTAAAGTCCTTAAGAAGCAGCAGCAACAGCAGTAGCAATGGAACAACTTCACCCCAACCCTGGCATCAAAAAGGCACAGGAAAGAGGGGGGACTAGTGCTTCAAAGTATGTCCATGGTGTCTCTGCTCCACACAGGGCTCCTTTTACTGCTAGCCACTAGAAGGTAGAATGGCTACAAGCCGAATCATGTCCAGAAGCAAAAGTCAGCAACTCAATGAAGAGGAAAGCAATTATTTCTTTTGGTGAGACCTTACTCTTACTTGGCAGAGAAAGTACTTTGTATTATACATTTTATGATATAAAGACCATTACACTGTTATGTTTGTGTGTGTGTGAGAGAGAGAGAGAAGAGAGAGAGAAAGAGAAGAGAGAAAGAGGAGAAGCAACTACCAATGAAAGATTAGAAAAAGCACAATTCAAGAGAGGTAGTGTGGGAAGAAAAGGCTTATTACCCTCTCTTCAAAGCACCATACTTCTGTTCTCTCGGTGAGAAAGGCACCCAAGGGTTTTACATGCATGCCTTGGTCAACAGTGGGTATATTTGCCTATTTCACATGGTAAGCAACACATTAGCCATGTTTTTTAGTAGGACAAATGAACCCTGTCCTGAGGCAGGAAAGTCATGGATTAATTAATTTATGTAAAGCACTCAAAACAGAGCCCAATTGGTATTTAACACTTACAGAGTGCTTACCATTAATATCCTTAGTGCTGTTGTCCTCTAATCTCAACCACTCTATTCTATGCTGAAATCAAGTAAGACATGGAGCCAAACATGTAGATGTATGATGGGCTAGAACTTATGATCCAAGATGTGACCTGGTCCAGTTCCTCCTGAACCAAAGGCAAGCACATGAACTCTGTGATTGAAGGAAATCCTTCAGGGCTAGGAATGTAGTTTAGTTAGTAGAGGACTTGCTTACCCTTCATGAAGCCCTGGGCTTTGCACACAGGTACGCACACATGTGCCCACTTCAGCTCTGCATAAACTGGTATGGTAGTGCATTCCTGTAATCTCAGCACTAGGGAAGGTAGAAGCAGAAGGGTCAATCACAATGACACACAGGAAGGAGGAAGGGACGGAGAGATCCCTGAGAGAGAAGAGTGGAGGAAGCAGAAGTAGTAGAAGTAACATTTGATGAATCCTGGCCTCACTTCAAACAATGAACTAAGTGCATACATACACATACATACATACATATATATTTAAAGCTTCTGGGTCTACCTTGAAGATACAGAGCCAGAAGGACATAGTAGAAAGCTCCAGCATCTGAAGCAGGGAAAGTGCAAGAGGCTGCTGCAGCTTCTCCAACTTCAGCCCCACACAGGACACTCCCTATGACAAATACAGCTTGCCTGTTATTCTTTCCTAGCAATGTTATTCACTCCTCCTACAAATGGTGTAATGGGGAGGGGGACTCTTATAGGCAGGCCAAGAGAACACATGATTGTCAAGAGGTTTCAGTATAACCACTTCCCCAAAGCAATTTCAAACATTTTCAACTCAAGAGTATCATGCCAAAACTAAAAAAAAACAAGAGACCAAACAACTTATTTAGGACATGAAAAGAGTCCTTCTTCCATGTAAGGCTGACAGAAGGACAAGAACAAAAAGGGTCTCCAGCAGTCATACATACTTTGTTCTCAAGCATACATCCAGTCTGTGAGTTATAAATGGGAGCTCCCCTGAGAGCTCAGAAATCTACTATGGGTCACTGTCTTAGTTTGTTCTTCATTGCTGTGACAAAATACTCTGACCAATACCAAGTTGGGGAGAAAAGGGTTTATTTGTCTTACATCTCCCAGGTTGCAATTCATCAGGGAGCCCAAGGTAGGAACTCAGGACAGGAACCTGGAGGCAGGAGGTAGAGCACAGGCCACGGAGGAATGCTGATTACTGGCTTGCTTCCCTGGCCCCTGCTCAGCCTGCTTTCTTATGCAAAATAGGCCCACCTGCCCAGGGGTAGCACCACCCACAGTGGGCTGGGCCCTCCCACATCACTCATCAAGAAGATACCCCTCAGACATGGCCAAAGGCCAGTCCAATAGAGAGGCAACTCCCCAGTTGAGGCTCCCTCAACTCAGGTGTGTCAAGGTGACACTAAAGCTATCCAGCACAGTCACTGCTAGACCTGATTCACAAAGCAATCCTAATGTGGTTAACTGTTGACAGAAAGTTATATTCTCTAATTTTATGGACAAGGGAATCCTATAGCTTCCATCCACACCATCACAAGTCCATCTTCAGATTCATTAGCAGTTTGCTATCAAAAGAATTACCAAAGATCTCAGGTCCCAGGAGATCCTGGGATTCCTGCTCTGAGCCTTTTCCATTCAGGGAATATGTACATTAATTAAGCTTCATAATTTTGCCATGAGTTTTATAAGAAAAGGAGGGGAAAGGCTCCTGTGTTGTTTGTTGGATGACCCAGGAATAAAGGATTTCTGTAATACTGAAAATAGGGCGGGGGGGGGATGCTTTTGGTATAAGGCAAGGGTACATTCTAGTACCTTTCTTTATACAGGTCCTACCAAGACCCAAGAACTCGAAGAACTGCTAAAAAGCACCACTAATTTCTGTTCCCTCTTCCCAGTGAGACGGGATTAAAATTTCAGACCCTCTTGCCCTCTTATAACTTCCTCTGGAGCAGGCATGGAGGTTGGCACACACCTTCACACTTGGGAGCTGAGAGAGGAAGATCACAAGTTTGAAGCCATTTTCGACTATGTAGTAAGACACTGTCTCAAAAGCAAAAGCCTTCGTTATAATTTTATAGGTTAAATATCTTTTGTTTGAAATGCTTGGGACAGAGTTTTAGATGTCAGATTTTTGTTTGTTTGATTGTATTTTGTTTTGTTTTGAGACAGTCTCCCTGTATCCCTGTAGGCCCAGCTTGCCTGGAACTCACTATGTATACCAAGTTGGCCTTGAACTCACAGAGATCCACAGGCCTCTGACTCCCAAGTGCTGGAACTAAAGGCATGTACCACCATGTTCAGCTAGATTTAGATTTTTAAACAATGTTTACATACACTTTACTAACCAAGCATCTCTAATCCAAAGATCCAACCCACTCTGAAATCTTAAACGTATTGAGGTGTTGAGTACCGATGTGGCACTTAAAGTTTCAGATTTCAGGGCTCTCAATCCATACATCCCTTTATAGCACACAAAGCTTTTCACATATGTTGTCTAGAAACAGAATTTTTCAATAGCCAGTAAAAGAAGGTAAAATATCCACAAACCCTGGCAGGAAGGAAATTCAGATCACCTGCCTCCAGTCTGTCTTCCACTCTTCTGGTCCCTGAAAAGGCCTCCTTTAACCCTTTTCCTCCTCTATTCTACCACTCCCTCCATACCCCACACTTATTCTTTGTCCAGAATCTTGAGTGCTGATGAAAGAGTGAAGGCCTAAGCACCCTCCTCTGCACATGGACATAAAACCACCTGTTTAAATTACAGAAGAGGAAGTAAAACATTTCAGTCATTTTCCTCCCTAATACTCAAAAAGGATCCTGTGTTGTCATATCTGAGTGAATTATTTTTATATATGGTCAAGAAATAGCTTGTCAATAATGCAAAGAAACCATTATTTTTCTTGAATTTTTTTTTTTAAACCGTTCCTGGGGCTGGAGAGATGGCTCAGCAGATAAGGACACTGACTGTTCTTGCAGAAGACCTGGGTTCAAATCCCAGCACCCACATGGCAGCTAACAACTGTCTGTAACTCCAGTTCCAGGGGATCCGACAGCCTCTTCTGTCCTCCTCAGGCACTGCACAACACAGGTGCACTTACCTACATGCAGGAAATATACTCATACACATAAAATAAAAATAATATTTTTTAAAAAACTGTTCCCTTCAAAATCACTGATTGACACTTTTCCAAGGCACTGTGGCCTACCAACTTTCATTCCTCCCTCTGCCCCTCTTCCCACTCCCTGATTTCTCCAGGTGGGACTCGGACTCACTGCAGACACAGGCAACTAGAAAACCCTGCCCAAGAAACTTAGCTACACCTAGGTAAGGTTGCAGGGCTGCTTGGCAGGAACCTTCTTCCTACACTGGCTGGCTGTCACAGAGAACAAAAGGAATGACCTGAGCCCAGCTGAGCTCAGGACAGTAGGGGACATTTATTAGATGCCCATTCAAGCAAGAGAACAGGCTGCTGCTAACACCTGAGGGCATTCTCGCCTACTGAATTTAGGTGTGCATTTATAAATCATCCCTTCCACATAACTACCTCAACACGTAAAGAATGCGGCCAGCTCAGGTTAGGAGGGCTTCCTAGGTCTGTAAGGTATTAGCAGAAAGTAAAGGACCCCCCCACACACACAGAGCACATATCACTAGTGTTCACACAAACAGTGAGGGCAGCCTAAAGTCTTGTAATACCTCTAAGGTTGTTGAGTCCCTCCAGGAACTTCTGGTACTTGTATGCATTCATGGCCAGGCCCAGCTATGTTGGTTCAGTGGCTGGAGGTAGGCACCATGGTGCGGTGACAGCTGAGGACTGAGAAAGAGCAAACTGACTGATCTCCACTCCCAGGAATATTAGCTCCAAAGAACTGGACTTTGACCACACGTACAAGTGACATGACGTCACCAGAGAAGCCTCATTATATTACAGTCCTTTGTGCACCCTCATTTGTTGCAGTGAGTGGAAATACCTCCCAGGAGAGGCTAGCCCCTCCTTTGTGCAAATGAGCCATGAGACCACAACAGCCCCTGCCTATCATCTGCCACCTTCCCTCTAGACTCCACTGGGATTACTGCTCCTCTTGCTTGAACTCTACAGAAGCTTAAATGCTTTCCAGGATACCAGTTAAGGGGTTCATTTAACATTTGAGAACAAAATCTTTAAAGGGCCACACTCACAAGAATGTTATCACAACAGAAGCCCTTAGGCAAATATCACATGGCAAAGAGGAAAGGTTTTACAGAACAAACAACCAACTCTGCACTCTCCCCACAGAAGTCATTTTTATAGACTGGTGACTGCTTGTTAACACAGACCAAGACAGGGAGAGGAGGGCAGCAAAAACTGTCAAGTCCACTCCCTAAAAGCTAAAAGCACAATCAAAGGCAAAGCCCTCTCCAAAGATAAGCCACTACTTCACTCAAAGAATCTGTTTTTAAGTTGCTTTAATGGGTCAGTAGGTGCTGCAAATTTCTTTCTACTTCATTAGCCTCAAAAAAGATGCCCGCCCTGGGGTTGGAGAGATGGCTCAGCGGTTAAGATCATTGACACTTCTTGCAGAAGACCCAGGATCAAATTCCAGCACCCACATGGCAGCTAACAACTGTCCGTAACTCCAGTTCCAGTTCCAGCCTCTTCTGTCTTCTGCGGGCATTGCATGACATGGGTGCACTTACCTACACACAGGCAATACACGCATACACATAAAATAAAAATAAATAAAACATTTTAAAAAAAAGATGTCTACCCCAACCATCAGAGGCTAGTATAAGCTATACACACTATAATTACATGAGCAAACCCTCAAGTTTCTGTTGTTTCTTTGTTGCAAGAACCTCAATGTAGGGGGCTAGAGATGGTTCAGTAGTTAAGAACCATCTGTAACTCTAGTTCCAGGGGATCCAATGCCTTATTCTGACCTCATGAGCACTGTGTGACACTTACACACATACAGGCAATACACTCATATACATAAAAAGAATCTCAAGTGGCTTGTTTGCATTACTATACTCTTCTATAGAAACATTTTGTTAAACAGCTATAACTTTTCATTTACTCATTAGAAGACAAAAAAGTTAAATAATCTGCCCCAGAGTCATACATTGGGCCAATGAGACAGCAGGGAAAGAAGTTATGTTTTCCAATCTGAGCTTTGTACTCCTGCTCATCTAACATGAAATCTTGGCATTCCAGGAGCAACTGATGGAGTCAGAGCCCACTGAACACCTCCCCATAAGAAACTCATTACCCCACCCCATTCTTCACTAAGGTCCATAGATAACCTGGCTCACAAGGTGCCATTCAGTCATCTAAAGTACAACTCAGTTTTCTAAACATAATAATCTGCAAAACTCCCAATTACATAGACTGGGAGCAGGTAGAGAAACTCTTAAGTAGCTCTATGAAAAAACAGGGAAGATGTCCCGTTAGAAGAATCAAACTAAATAATGTCAAAAGCTAAGATAATGGAAATGGGGAAAAAATTTTTAAACAATCAACCTAAACTTTTATGCCTTCCAATACTACTAGTTAGTCAATAGTATTAACAAAAGGCAGGTGAGATAGCTCACACCTGTAATCCCTGCATACAGGAGGCTGAGGCAGGCGAGTGGCTGAGCTACACAATGAGTTTGAGGAGTGAGACCTAGTTTAAAAAAAAAAAAAATTAAAAAAACCACAACAATAACAAAAGGGGGCTGGTGAAATGGCTCAATGGGTAAAGGTGAGCAGCCAGACCTATCAACTGAGTTCAATCTTTGGAACCCACAGGGTTGAAGAAGAGAATCTATTCCCACAAGTTATCCTTTGATCTCCCCCCACACAAGCATGCATGAGGCCCTAGGTTCCATCCCCAACACAGGGAGAAAAAAAAAAAAAAAAAATCACCTGGTCTAACAAACCAGCTACTTGATTTGCCTCATGGAGCTTAGAATCTTCATCTATGAAAGAAGGCTATGAGCTGAAGAAGATAAACATTAAAGTTCAGATCATTTCTGTCTTCCTGGAATTATTCTACTTGTTTCTCGGGGAAAAGTGTAGGTAACAGAATTTAATGGGAAGAACTTTGGAAGTAGAGTCAAAATTTAGATTCAGAGACTCTCAAGATTCAACTTTGCCACTAACTAGCTATGTGGACAAGAGTCCCAAACTAGCTTATAAAATGATAGTTCTTAAGTTTTTTAGGTAGCAAACCCCACTGAAAATCTGATGAACAGTAAAGTCTTTCTATTCAAATTTTTGCTTACAAGCAGAGAGGGTCAATGAACCTCAGGTAGTAAAGAACCCCTGAGCTAGTCTCAGATAAAGACGTCTTCTGGGTCCAGCAACTGACACAGTACAGTATGAATGTGAATACAGAAAGAGTACCATGTAAAGGAGGGCCAATCTAGAGAAGAGTGGAGTTCTCTCATCTTAAGGGGAAAGCAGACTACACAACAGCAATCTAGTTACAGTAACAGCTAGCTTAAAATAGCCTCTTGAACTAAGTGCATATAAAAAACAACACATGCTAGTTTGTCATTTCCTCCGTGT
The DNA here is from genome assembly GCF_000622305.1 of Nannospalax galili. Lineage (NCBI taxonomy): Eukaryota > Metazoa > Chordata > Mammalia > Rodentia > Spalacidae > Nannospalax > Nannospalax galili. The sequence goes on along the minus strand of NW_008352899.1, from coordinate 2,712,763 downwards.
GTTTCACCATAAAATTGTTTAACAGCACTTTATCAGATAAAATTTTAAAAAACCAAGGATGTTTGGAATAATGGAATGAATGATGGTTCCAACTTGAGGCTCTTTGGAGGTCAGGGTCAAATGATCTGGACTCCAGTTGTATTCTTGGAGACATGAACCTTTTCCCAGAAATGAAGCATTTCAAAGCAACACAGTCCAAATACCTCTACACACTCTGTAGCTATTCATCTTTTATCCTCCAGTAAGTTTCACAAAGGTGAATGGTGAGAGGTAACTCGGGTGGTGAAAGAGATTCGGCCCTCAGTTTCAAACACAGACAGACAAATGTAGAAGGCTTCAGATCTGGCAGTCCAAAAGGACTCACCAGTCAGCAGCTGACACAAAGGAAAAAGAGCCCTGCTGTCTTCCACAGCCCTTACGAAGGAACAAACACCTAACAGATGAGTGGAGCTTGACTGATTACACACATCATCAGGAAGTACCATGCGAGCTGATGGTTTCTGGCTTCTGACTCTCAGTAATGGGGTGACTGTTAAAAAGAAATACCTTGCCCTACCTTCAAGGCTGGGGACAGAGCCAGGGTCTCAGAAACCCTGAGTTGGATTCAGGATACCGTTCCTGAAAAAGGAGAGCAAGTTTGCCAGCAGAATTGCAACTGAAAAGACCTAGGCTGATGAAGAAAGAATAAGTCCTATCTTAGAGTTCTCACAATTTCCCAAGACTCTAGAAATAAGCACCTCCATAATTCCTTTTGAAGCAACCCTTTTCCTAAAGATGAAGATCCTCTTTCCACAGGCACTAGCATATCAAGTCAGTGAAACTAAATCTAGACAGCCAGATTGAGGAATTTATCCTTAATTCATTCCACATGCACCCTCTGAATATTCACCAGGTACTAGGCACTGACCTAGGAGCTGGGGACACAAAACTCAGAATCTCATGACAGAAGGAAAAAGAAACAATAATGTCTCCTCAGACTGAGAGAAGATAAGGGTCATGGGTCATCAACTTAAGGACACACATGACTTCCAACTCACACATGAACTGTGAAGACAAGAGGTTTAGGGACACAAAATAAGTCCCCTTAAGTAAAGACATCCATTTTCTTTGCAGAACTGATACCCTGACAGCCAGTTGCCACCACTGCTCCAAAGCAGCTGCTGGCCCAGGAAAGAGCAAAAATGTCTCGAGTGACTTCAGAAGCCAGTAATGAAGACAGGTGCCAGGTTCACAGTCCCATTCAGGGGGCAACAAAGATCATTTTCTTCATTGTTTCCCCATGGCAGCAGTGTCTGAAGGATATAAGAGTTGAATTACACAGTATCCTCTGCCCACTGAGAGAAACACTGAGCAATTGAGAAGGAAGGCAAAAATGCCTACTCTGGCAAACCTTCACCTACATGACCTCAGATGAGAGTCCTGCCTGAGACTAAAGCTGCCCCCTCAGTTTATAAAATCACGAAATAACCCAGAAGTCTCACTACCTGAGAACCTAAGAAAAAGATCAGAGGCAAGATTCATCTACCACTAGAATGAGGTTTTAGACTTCCAGAGAGATCAAAGGGAAGAAAAGCTATTCAACGAAAGTATGCTGACACAGCCCCAACCATTCAAGAGTACTAGAAGCCACAACAGTCCTGTCAGCACCTGTCAGGGCCAGAAGAACACAGCAGCACCTCCAAATAAGCTAAAAGTAGGTGCCTGCTTAGGAAAAACATGCTTAGTTATCTGAAAAACATAGGGGAAGAAATGTGTTTACTGGCTCAGTTCACCTGGGTGGTTCTGCCAGAAAATCAAACAAGTCTCCAAAAACACAGGCTACTACCAGTTGCCTTTGAGCAGAGGAAAGAGACAAAACAAACATTTTTGAGAAGTCAGATTCCAGACACTAAAAATAGTATAATGGAATTTTGATATTTTGATAACAATGAGGTTATATTTAAAATGAAAGCCCAAGACAGGATAGATGGTGATCATGACACCAGGATGGCAGAGCATGAGTTCTGAGAAATTTGTGGGAAAAGTCACAAAATTAAGGGATTGCACAGACCCTCCATGAGAATGTCAGCATCTATCCAAATGAGCAACAGGAACCCCTTTATCTCCTATGGCATCATCTGTCTACATGAATGAAATATTCTAATTTTAAAAACTTGGGGCTGGAGAGATGGCTCAGCAGTTAAGAACACTGGTTGTTCTTGCAGAAGACCAGGTTCAAATCCCAGCACCCACATGGCAGCTAACAACTGTCCATAACCCCAGTCCCAGGGGATCCAACAGCCTCTTCTGACCTCCATGGGCACTGCACAACAAGGGTGCACTTACCTATATGCAGGCAATACACGCGTACACATAAAATAAAAATAATAAATAAAATTAAAAAAAAAAAACAAAACCCTTTTTTTTTCTCTTGGAGACAGGGTTTCCCTGTAGCCCCAGCTAGACTGGAACTTGCTATTTAGACCAGGTTGACCTCAACTTCACAGAGATGTGCCTGCATCTGCCTCCAGGGTGCTGGGATTAAAGGCATGGGCCACCAAGCCCAGCCAGAACAAAAAACTTTAAACTTAAGAATGGAGCAATCCAAAAGGAAAGTATAACCAAAGAGTAAAGTTATCAGTATATTTCTTTAAGAGTTCAAGGGATTACCCTTCCCAGACATTAGGCTTAAGTCTACATAAAAGGTTATTTAGAGCCGGGCGTGGTGGCGCATGCCTTTAATCCCAGCACTTGGGAGGCAGAGGCAGGTGGATCTTTGTGAGTTCCAGGCCAGCTGGGGCTACAAGGAGACCGTCTCAAAAAAGACCAAAATAAAATAAAATAAAAAACAGAAAACAATGTGAA
>NW_008352899.1:2708729-2709775 GCF_000622305.1 Nannospalax galili | reverse complement strand
TGAGATGGAACTGACACTGATTCCAACAACTCCAACAGCTATCAAAATATCTGAAAGCAAATCCTGAATTCATCACTCTAGAGTCCAGCCTTGGAAGACAAAGGAAAACTGAGGAGGAACCCAATAAAGGGATGCTTTCAGAAGCTCTTGTCAAGAAATCCCAATGGACTCTGATATAAAAAAATATTTGAAATTTCCCCTGTTCTGGCTTTTTTCTAGTTCCCTGTCTAGAACTTGTAATTCTAATTACTCTTGCCTTTACTTCTCCTTCACATCTCCTATTCACAACTCAAAGACTTTCTTTTCCTCCTTGAGGTAAGTCATGCAATTTAGGAGTCTTTTAGATAGACCCACTGAAGGGGGTACTCCAATTGCCTCACCCTGTGTTGTCCCTGTTCAGCATGGAAGAAGCCAGAGTGGTCTGCGTCCCGATTCCCTATTGGCAATTTGGGTAACCTCTTCAGAGGATGGTATGATAACAATAAGAGGTAGGAATTGGCTAGGTAGTTAGGGTAAAAAGACCCCAAAGAAAAGCAGCCAGTTTTTTGGCTAAAACTCACAATGTCCTTGGGCCTCTTATCAACCTAGTCCGTTCCAAAGGCCAAAAAATTCAAAAATATTTGGGAGCTTTTATCTAATCCTTAAAAGATTTTAGGGGGCTAGAGAGATGACTCAGGGGTTAAGAACACTGATTGTTCTTGCAGAAGACCAGGGTTTGAATCCCGGCACCCACATGGCAGCTAACAAACTGTCCATAACTCCAGTTCCAGGGGATCCGATGGCCTCTTCTATCCTCCTTGGGCATTGCACAATACGGGTGTACTTACCTACATCCAGGCAATACAAACATACACATAAAATAAAAATAATAAATTAAAAAAATTTTTAAAAAAAGATTTTAGGGTTACCTCTTCAGAAGGGGGAATGTTAGAGTAGCCAAATGCCCCATAAAAAAATAAATAAATCATACAATAGAATATATGTTATTATCTTCTCATTTATGGTTTTTAAAGAAGAAAAAGATAACAAAAAACAGAAGTTTAAAA
>NW_008352899.1:2651721-2708623 GCF_000622305.1 Nannospalax galili | reverse complement strand
CCAGGACAGCTGGGGCTACAGGGAGACCCTGTCTCAAAAAGACAAAAAAAAAAAAAAAAAAAAACAAAAAAAAAAAAAAAAAAAAAATTATGGGCTCTGAATCCTGATTCCAGCACCATCATATATACTTCTCAATCAATCATTCATATATTCAACAAGCAAGTTTCTTTTTTTCTGATTGTCTACCCTGGGCCAAATTTGTAGAGCAATACAAATGGAGATGAAGACTTTCCCAAGCAGCATATACAATTTAGCAAAGCAGGGGCTAGAGAAATGGCTCAGGGGTTAAGAGCATTTACTGTTATTGCAAAGAACCTAGGTTCAGTTCCCAGCACCCACATGGTTGTTAACTGGCCTGTAAGTCCAGATTTGGGGGATCCAACACCCTCTTCTGACCTCCATGGGTACTGCGTACATGTGGCACTTACATATCTGTAGGTAAAACACTCACATATGAAATATAAACAATTTTTTAACCCATAATTTAGGAAGGGAGATAAACAAATGGCCCAACATATAACGGTTCAATGAATGCTAGTAAAGATGTGTGGAAGCCCATCAAAGAAGCTTCTTTATCTTTTTTTTTGGGGGGGAGCATGTTTTTGAGACAGGATCTCCCTGTAGCCCCAGCTGTCCTGGAATTCACTATGTAGACCAGGCTCGCCTTGGACTCACAGAGATCTACCTGCCTTTGCCTCCTGAGTGCTGGGATTAAAGGCGTTCTTTTTCAAGAGACAGAGATAGTTACAGAATTCCACAACTGGTCACACACAGAGATTGTGAATTGCCCAAGCCTAAGTGGCACATTTAGGATGCAACCTTTACACCTAAGGCTCACAGAACATAGAACAAGGGATGAAGAGAACACTAATGCATCTTTCAATTCTCATCAATGAAGCTCCCTCATGCAACAGAGGGCCAGGAATGCAAAAGGTCACAAATGGCTAAAACAGAGAATAAGAGTCTACAGAGTGTGGGTCCTTGGACAGGACTCTTATATTGAGGTCCACCCACCCAGGGAGGGCTCAGGGACCATTGTGAAAGAGGGGGCAGAAAGACTGCAAGAGCCAGGGAGGAGGTGCATGACCATATGGAAATAGTTCTACAGGCTCCTGGGACTCTTCATATGAACTTACAACAATGGTGTCAGCATGCACAAGACCCATGCAGGCTTAAGCAGACAAAACCCCAGCACAGAACTGTGGAAATGAACAGCAGGCCCCAATCTTAGTCAAAGAATTACTGCAGCTGATTACTGCTGGGTGAGAATGAGCTGATCTTAAAGGGATGGACTCTAGATAGACTGACTAGATCCCAGGGACTGAGGGACATCTGGGGACACTAACTTTACACAATAGGATTTAACATAAATGACAGAAGGTATGAACTCCAGTGGGGGAGGGGGGCTATGGGAGGGTGCCAAAGGGAAGGGGGCATAAAGATGATTTTCTATATGAAATACACACACACACACACACACACACACACACACACACTCGATGATACCTGAACTTGGAACTCAGACCTACAGAAAATTAAGACTGAAGAGGAATGGTTCATACCAAAGAAACAGGAGAGAACATAATGCATTTAAAATATTTTATTCATTTATTTATTTTATGTGCATGCATGTATTGCCTGCATATATGCAAGTGCACCCATGTCCTGCAATGCCCATGGAGGACTTCAGATATCAGACAGTTATTCAGCCACTATGTGGGTGCTGGGAATCAAACCCAGGTCTTCTGTAAGAACAGCCAGTGCTCTTAACAACTGAGCCATCTCTCCAGCCCTTATTTATTATTTTTATGGTTGTTTTTTTTTTTTTTTTTTTGCCTGCATGCAGGCAAAACACTCATACACATAAAACAAAAAAGTTTTAAAGAAAAATTATAATAATTTGATATGGCTAGAATGTAAAGTACTTTAAAATCTTGAAGGAAGTTCATAAGAACTTGCATGCCATGCTAAAGAAACCAGAATTCACCCTAAAGACAATGGAAAGCCATTGAAAGGGTTTTAATTTGAGTGGGACTATTTTTTATGCTCAAATTTTAATTTTAGAATGAATATCCTGAACTAAGTTTGGTGGCACCCTCAGGAAATGGAAGCAGAGGGATCAAGAGTTCAAGGCCAGCCTCAACTACACAGCAAGTTTGAGGCCAGCCTTGACTATGTAAGATCCTGGAGGGGTCGGGGCAGGGAGAGGGAGAGAGAATGAATATTCTGGTAGTAGTAAAAAAAGGGAAACTGGGGCTGGAGAGATGGCTCAGGGGTTAAGAACACTGGTTGTTCTTGCAGAAGACCCGGATTCGAATCCCAGCACCCACCAGGGAATCCAACAGCCTCTTCTGACCTCCTCAGGCACTGTATGACACAGGTGCATTTATCTACATGCAGGTAATACACGCATACACATAAAATAAAAATAATAAATTTTAAAAAATTTTTAATTTAAGAAATAAAGTTCTATTTACTCCATAAATCATCAAACATTTTTTGGACATTCATGTGCAAAATACGGAGTTGGCAATGTGGGAGATAAAGAGTTTATAACACAGTCCCCCAAATTCTAATAGTTTCCAATCTCATAGAAGAAAATGAATGTATAAAATAGGATGCCAAAGTACAATATAAATAAATTATATAGAAATTATATATGGTGGCTATGCTGCAAATCCCAGCACTAAGGATGCTGATGTACAATGACTGCCATGAGTTCAAGGCCAGCCTGAGCTACATAATAATTTCTAGGTCAGCTTTGACTATGAAGTGGAACCTTATTTCAAAACTAAACATAGGTGGGGCTAGAGAGATAGCTCAGCGGTTAAGAGCACTGGCTACTCTTGTAAGAGGACACAGTTTTGGATCCCAGCACCCCCGTGGTGACTAACAATCATCTGTAACTCCAGTTCTAGGGGCTCTGACGCCCTCTTCTGACCTCTGAAGGCACTGCACCACACAGGTGCACTTAAATACATGCAAGCAATACACTCATACACATAAAAATAAAAATTAAAAGAGAAAAAGCTAGCGGGGTGTGGTGGCGCACGCCTATAGTCCCAGCACTTGGGAGGCAGAGGCAGGCGGATCTCTGTGAGTTCAAGGCCAGCCTGGTCTACATAGTGAGTTCCAGGACAGCTGGGCTACAGGGAGACCCTGTCTCAAAAAGATGAAGGAAGAGAGAGAGAGAGAGAGAGAGAGAGAGAGAGAGAGAGAGAGAGAGAGAGAGAGAGCGCTAAAAATAGGGCCTGGGAAATGGCTCAGCAGGTGCTTGTTGCTAGAGCCTGATGAACTGAGTTTGAATCCCAAGAACCCAGGTAAAAGCTAGGTGGGGTAGTACATGTTTATAATCCCAACACTCCCAAAGCAATATAAAAACCAGAGAGAGGTGACCCCACGACAAGAGCACTGAAGCAAACAACAAGAAAGACTGTCTCCAAACAACAACAACAGAAATGTGCGGCTCAGGGCCTGAGGTTGTCCTCTAACTTCCACATGAGGGTTGTGGCATGGATGCAGTGGTACACACATGCCCTCGAATACATGTACATACACAATAAATGTTTTTTTTAAAACAAAATTAAAATTTAAAAAACAATTAAAAATTAAATTAGGCAAAAGAAAATCTATTAGCATTTAAGAAACTAACTTCCAATGGGGTGATCAGAGAAGGCTTTCTGGGTGGCTGAGACAAGTTGGGAAAACTGAGAACAATTTATGTGGGCAAAGTGAATGAGTGAAGACGCTTTACTATATGAAGACAGTCTTGTCTGGCTTAAATGTTGACAAAGTAGTTGGGGAGGGGGCCAGGGCCAGAAAGGGCTTTAAGCATAAGTCTGTGAACCCTGCCTCTCTTGACTGCAGCTCTGCAGTTCTAGTCACCAACCTCAAATCAGTACCGTTCTTTCCCAAATCAATGCCTCCTTTTACTTTTCCACTTTGAGAATGACACCATTTTCCCCAACCACTATGGAGGCCTATCAGTTCCTCCAAAAGCCCCCATCAGTCATCTTCTCCTTTGAGTCATGCTATTCTGTCTAGTCTTCATTACCTCATACCTCAACCACTGCAATAGCTTTAAAAAAGGGAAGGAAGCACTTCCTCTCATTTTATTCCTCTCATTTTATGCTTAGTACTTACTAAGCAATCTTCCTAAAACAAAACCTTCATCAAATCATTCCAACCCATAACTCCCCTCACTCACCCTACCCCTACACAACAGCAACACAAAATCTAACAAAGGTGGAGGAAATCTCAATGAAGTATAAAAATACCACCATTATGAAATAACTTTTATGATAAGTAGTATGGCAAAATGTATTTGACATTTTTAAGTGTGCAATGTCAGGCATGATGATGCACACCTTTAATCCTAGCACTTAGGAGGCAAAGGCAGGTGGATCTCTGAGTTCCAGGCCAACTAGGGTCACACAGAGAGACCCTGTCTTTTATTTATTTATTTATTTATTTATTTATTTATTTATTTATTTATTTATTTATTTAGGTCTTTTTGAGACAGGATCTCGTCCTGGATTCACTATGGAGACCAGGCTGGCCTGGAACTCAGAGATCCACCAGCCTCCGCTCCTGCATGCTGGGATTAAAGGCATGCATCACCATTTCAGGCTTTTTTTTTTTTTTTAAGATAAGGTCTAGTCAGGAGTGGTGGTAGCACGCCTTTAATCCCAGCACTGGCTACATAATGAGTTCCAAGTTGCTGGGGCTGCAGGGAGACATTATCAAGAAAGAAAAGGAAAGAGGGAGGGAAGGAGGGAGTTAGGAAGGAAGGAAGGAAGGAAGGAAGGAAGGAAGGAAGGAAGGAAGATTTTGTAATAGGAGATTGCCTCAAAGAACACGACATCTATATAAGGGAATAAATTGACAGCCATATAAATTATAATATCAATATGCATCTTTTGACTCTAAAGTCTTGAACATTCAGTAAATACATTGCAAATAGTATTTTTTGCAAAATAGATAATTATACATATTTACATGCATAAATGTATACAAGAAAATATATCCAATTTCAGCATAGATGGAGGGGGGGTGGCTCATGGAGGTCCGCCACTGGCAACTGATGGCTGCTGGGGAAGGGAGAGTCCATTTTCTTCAGGGATTCAGGCCCCTGAGAGGCTACTCAAGCTCCAATAGACTGTCCTACATCCATGCAAACTAAGTAGGCTCAGTAGGTTTTTTAAAAGAGCACATAGAATTGGGAAGGAATGGAGGGCATAGAGGAGAAAGTAGAGAGGAAGGAAAGAGAGGTAGATTTTATCAAAACATGCATGTATCAAAATATTCATATTTAAAATTCTCAAACAATAAAAAAGGGGAAAAAAAAAAGCCAGGTATGGTGGCGCATGCCTTCATTGCCAGCACTTGTGAGGCAGAGGCAGGCGGATCTCTGTGAGTTCAAAGCCAGCTTGGCCTATATAGTGAGTTCCAGGCCAGCTGCAGACACTGTCTCCCTGTCTCAAAAAGACCAAAATAAATAAATAAATAAATAAATAAATAAATAAATAAATAATAAATAAAATTTCTGTGAACTTGTAAATGCAAAGGCACAGTAGTTATTTCACTGTGACAAAGTTGATAAATGAAATAACCAGAACAGGTAAACTAATGTAAAAGCAGAATGAAGATAAAAAATGAAGTTGGACACTTAAGACTCACAGAACATAGAACAAGGGACGAAGAGAACACTAAGGAATCTTTCAATTCTCATCAATGAAGCTCCCTCCTGCAACAGAGGGCCAGGAACACAAAAGGCTACAAATGGCCAAAATGCAGAAAATGAGAGTCTGCAGAGTGTGGATCTTCAGACAGGACTCCTATATTGAGGTCCACCTACCTAGGGAGGGTTCAGGGACCATTGCAGAAGAGGGGACAGAAAGATTGTAAGGGCCAGAGAGGAGGTTCAGGACCATATGGAAATGGTCCTACAGGTGCCTGGGACACTTCTCATACAAACCTACAGCAATGATGTCAGCATGCACAAGACCCATACAAACTTAGGAAGACAAAACCCTAGCACAGAACTGTGGAAATGAACAGCAGGCCCCAATCTTAGTCAAAGAATTATTGGCAGCTGATTACTGCTAGGTTAGGAAGAGCTGATCTTTTTGAAGGGAGAGACTCTAGATAGGCTGACTAAACCCTGGTGGATGAACCTGCACTGAAGGACATCTGGGAACACTAACTTTATATAATAGGCCTTAACACAAATGACAGAAGGTATGAACTCCAATGGGGGGGTGGGTATGGGAGGGTACCAAAGGGGGAGGGGGTATAAAGATGAATTTTCTGTTTGAAATACACAAAAATTAAGTAAAAAATAAAAATGACGTCCAAAGTCAAAAACTGACAAGATCTAACCGCACAAGAGTTGAAAAGATGCTACTGAATTCTGCAAAGTAGGTCATGCAAGTGAGAGCAATTTCCACTGGGATAATAGCACCAAGCCTGGCAACACTGGTGGGGGGAGGGAGGGAGGAGAAAGTTTGAAGAAAAGATAAACTTAAAGGATTTTTTTACTTAGGATGGAGAAAACCTGAACAGATTTATAGGCTGACTAGGGAGGAAAAAGAAAATATGTCTAGCAACCTGTTTCTGAAATCAGAGGGAGTGAGGTGAAGACTGGTGAAGATTACAGATCAACTGAAAGGCAGAGGTGTGGAAAGTAAAAACTGAGTGGCTTGTTGGGCGTTGACCAGGTGGGGTGGAGTAATGAGTTTAAGGACTGTGGTGCAAGTCTGGAATAGCTACTGCAGGGAAAAAGAACTGGAGTCAGCCTGAGAGAATTAAAAGATTTCAGAGCCAGAGTGACAGCCAAGTTGTGGCATTCATTCACACTTCACTGACTCCTCTGTGAAGGAGTCAGTCAGTCACAGCGATATGTACTGATATACAGTACTCAGTAGCTCAATGGAGAAAATTACTAAGGGTTTAGCCTTGGAGAATGGGAAGGAGGGGGTGAAAAGAAAGAAAAAGACCTGAAGTGGTCTGGACCATGTTGAAAAGGCTAGATCAGAGAGGTGCTGAGAATGTAAACAAGCTAGTAGACTAGGAAACAGCAGAGACCAGGTTTCTTGGGAAACAAGGACTGGAAGTAGAAGGAGGTTGTGCCCAGTCTCTGGCATTTCTAGGAGGAATGAAGCAATTTCAGGTCACCTAAAATACCCTTCCCACTAGAGTGGCCAGCCATCCATAAGACCAGAACTGATAACAGGTTTGCCTCCAGGCCAGGTTCTGATGTAGAAATTGGCTCTTTAGATGAGACTGACACTCAAAGCCTAATAGAAGGGAATTCTGATGGCAGGATAGAGTTCTCTCCTAAGTTTCTTCTTTCCTTAACTTTGAGATTTGATATGTGTTGCTAGGTATAAAATCAGTATTCTCCCCACCGCCCCCTTTTTTTGCACTGCTGGGGGGATTAAACCTAGGGCTTTACATATGCCATGCAAGCATTCTACCCCTAAGCAGCATGCCCAGATGACTAGGCATAACATTGACTTTTTTCCTTTAATAACATTTCTTTTAATATGAGAAATTGTGGGCATTCTCATGCATGTATTGTTGCTGAAAATAAAAGATTAAGAAAGTGTTTTACTGCTGTTTTGGCGATTCCCCCAGGGTCTTGCAACCAGCCAGTTTAAGACAAGAGTCCTTCCTCCAGGGGTAAGGCACAGCAGTAAGAACAGCTCCAGCATTATAATCACAGTCAACAGGGAAGCAGAAGCAGGGACCTGCTAACAAGGTAAGTGGCACAGGATCAGGTTGTGAAAGTGAGTTCACTTCCTTTCACTGCAACCTGAATGATTGCAGACGGGAGATGTATATCCAGTGGTAGAGTACTTGCCTAGTAAGAGAAAGGCCCTGGGTTCAGTCAACAGCACCACCTAATAATAATTAATAATAATAACTTTATTAATTTATTTTTTGGTCTTTTTGAGACAGGGTCTCCCTATAGCTCCAGCTGCCCTGAAACTTACTATGTAAACCAGGCTGGTCTTGAACTCACAGAGATCCGCCTGCCTCTGCCTCCCAAGTGCTGGGATTAAAGGCGTGCGCCACTACGCCTGGCAGTAATAACTTTAAAGAGCATTTTTTTGATGGCTGAAACCTAATTTTTGATCTCTTGTGTATAAACACAGGAAAGCCTCAACAAACTTGTTCCCTGAACAGCAAGCACCCATATAGCCTATTATTCCAGTCTGGTACAAAAAGAAAAGAGACCTGAATCCTCTCAGAGATTCTACAAATTAACTGTGATACTGTCACCAAGAAGGACTGCTGGCTCATATTGGCAATCGTTCTAAGAGCTCAACTTCTTTTCAAACCTGTTCCATGGTCTAAAAGACAAAGGATGTAATGATTATGAAAGGACATTTCTAATATTAAAGTGTACTAAAAAAACAAGAAAGAGTTGGGTGGCCATCTGGATAAGCATCTGGAATTTGGCCCCCCATCAGCCTGGTCTGCCATTCCATTTGGACTGAGATGGACCCTGGTATGTGAGATGGAAAAAGTAACTCCCGGTGTTTGTTTAAGACAACTCTGGTTCACCTTCACTTTGTCCACCACCTTCCTTTGCTCACAAACACTTAATTGTCCCAGAAAAGTAGGTCAGTGCCTCATGGAACAAGCTGCAGGGAGAGCTAAGGCCCAGCCTATCACTCCAACAGCTTGAAGAGGTCCAAGCTGTGTCTAGGAGACCAAGACCAGTCAACACTGCAGTGCTCTGAGGGAACCCCAGGTGCCCCAGGCGGCAACCTGGCTACTGCCATTCCTAGGTGGTGACTCAGCAGCCTGGGAGAACAGAAGACGCCCAGGAAAAGGGACTGAGGCTCATGTGAGTCCAGGAAATACTTGTTTCCCTCTGATGCCTAGTGAGGTGTCCCTAATCATCCCTGAATGAAAGGCACAAGAGGTAAACAGTCAGAATGCTAAGCTCTTTCCCCACTGTTCCTACAGTCCTGACTGTAGAATACCAAGCATTGCTCAACCATAAATGGTGTTGCCTGAACATCTCCCCACTCCTTCCCCCCAAATATTTTATTCAGAACACCCAAAAATAAACACTGCCTCTTACCCATGAGCAGAGGTACATTCTTTGTACTACAAACTGTCATTTGAGCATGAAGAAGGGGTTAAAGTTTAAAGACAAAATATATCTTGTTCTAGACTCAAAAACTCCATCCATGGTCTCCCCCAACCTTCTAACTGGCTAGCTCACTAAATATAGAATATCCCTTCAAAGTCAAAAAAGAAGGGGCTCAGGGAGATGAGGTGACAGAGAGCTGGCAGTTTGGGAAACAGCCACCAGAAGGTCAGCTGTCCAGCTGGCTCTGGAATCTGAAGCCTTCCAAACCTAACAACTGCCTTTCTCAGCAAGAATCAGAAGTATGTGCAGCAGCTGTGGAGGATAAAGGCCACTGAGCCCAGCTCCAGAAGCCAGCAGCAAACCATTTCCTTTGCCATTGTTTCACACAAGAAGCAAATGCTCCCTGGAACTTCACCTTGGAGCCAGATACCAGCTCTAAGAAAGCTAAATGGAAAAGAGTAGGTTATCTCTCGAACTGCTTAGGCACATGCTCTTTCCCCTTCCCTCCTTACTGGTAGTGAAACTCAAACCACTGACAAGCCCAACCTTTCTCAACTCTACATAATATGCCACTATCTTCTAGTCCCATGCACCTCTCTTCCTGGTCCACCCACTGCCTCCCTGTGCTCCGACACACACACACACTTCACCTGTCAGAACGATATCATCTTTTTTCATTTTATTACTTAATTCACTTTTATTATTTATTAGTCGTATAAAAACTACAAAAGAAGGAACGGGTCATATCATTGTAGCAAAGGCTGCATGCAGTGGAAACATATAATTTCACTCAATTTCCATAAGTATCCTATGATATGAGTACTATCAGCAAAATATTTTACAGATGAACACGGAAACTCATTAATGTTCAAGAATTTGCCCAAGTTGGGCTGGAGAAATGGCTCATTGGTTAAGAGCACTGGCTGCTCTTGCAGAGGACCCAGATTTGAGTCCTAGCACCCACATGGCAGCTAACAAAAGTCTGAAACTCCAGGTCCAAGGGATCCAACACCGTCTTCTGACCTCTGCAGGCATTGCACAACAAAGGCGCACTTAAATACACGCAGACAATACACTCATACACATAAAATAAAAATAATAGATAAAGCATCAAAAAAGAATTTGCCAAAGCTCAGTTAATAAGAATTAAAGCCAAGACTCAAACTCCAGCAACTTGAGTCCCTAATTTTGGGGGATTTTTTTGGTCTTTTTGAGACAGGGTCTCCCTGTAGCCCCAGCTGACCTGGAACTCACTATGTAGATCAGGCTGGCCTTGAACTCATAGAGATCCACCTGCATCAGCATCCCAAATGCTGGGATTAAAGGCGTGTGCCACCATGCCTGGCTCCAGTCCTTAATCTTAACCTCAATATTCTATACCAGTGGTCCCCAGACTAGCAGCATCCACATCTCCTGGGATGCTGTTGCAAACACTACCACTGACATATATCCCCAGCTTTGATTCTGATCCCCAATATTGGGGATTGAACCTAGGGCCTGGGCAAGTATTCTGTCACTGAGCTATATTCCTAAACCCTCCCACCTGCCTTCTTTAAACTTTTTATTTAAGGTCTCACTTAAGTTACCAGGCTGGCCTTGAACATGCTATGTAGGCTAGCCAGGCCTAGACCTTATAAATCTTCCTGTGTTAGTCTCCTGGGTAGCTTCCATTTTTAGCTCCCTTTCACATTTGACACTGAAGAACAAAAAAGCATAGTGAGATGCCCAAAGATACACAGCTGATCAGCAGCAGAGCAACCTATCATGCTGATAAGCAGTCCGGCTGTATAATCTACACACGCTCTTAACTATTATGCTATAATCAGTGTTCAGGATGTTTTTGCTCTAAGTTCCTCCTGGATTCTTCTGTCTTGGGTGTGGCTCAAATACAGACAACTCAAAGCTGCATAGCTTGGGAATAGTTCTTCAACCTGAACCATCAGAACCACCTGGAGGGCTTGTTAAAACAGATAGCTGGGTCCCACCCTGATTCTGGCTCAGTATGTACTGAATCATGGGTGGAGCTTGAGAACTGGTGTTTGCAACGAGTTCCCAGGAGATGCTGATGCTACTAGTCTTGGGGACCCCTGGTGTAGAGGACCAAAACTTGGAATGTGTGCTTACTATCTCACATCAAAAACCTCACAATGGGGCTGGAGAGATGGTTCAGCAACTAAGAGCCCTTGCTCTTCCAGAGGACTTGAGATCAGCTCCCAGCTCCTACATGGTGGCTAATATCTAACCTTAACTCTAGTTCTAGAGGATTGATCAGATGCCCTCTTCTGCCTTCTGAGGGTACCTGGCACACATGTGTGCACTTATATACATGCAGGCAAAACACTCATACACATAAAATAAAAATAAATAAAAATTTACAAAACCTTTCACAAACATTTGCTGATACACTGCTGTGCATACTACCCTATGCCCTATGCTACAAGAGAGATTCAAAGAGTAAAGCATTAAACCTTCCTTTAAGGATACTGCCAAGTAGATCAGACATGACACACAAGTAACTATACACATAGTAGCAAATAAGAATCATACGAAAGTTGGGGCTGGAGAGGTGGCTCAGTGGTTTTAAGAGCACTGACTGCTCTTGCAGAGGACCCGGGTTCAATTCCCAGCACCCACATGGCAGCTACGAACCATTTTTAACTCCAGCTCCAGGGGAATCCAAAGCCCTCTTCTGACCTCCGCAGCATTGCACTACATGGGTGCACTCAACATACATTCAGACAATACACTCATACACATTAAAAAAACAAAAAAAGAATAATATGAAAGTGTTTAGCTGGAAAATACATGGGATGTTTTTGTTGTTTGTTTTTGAAACAGGGTCTCACTATATTGCCCAGACTGGTCAAGAACTTACTATCTAATAGAGTGGTGGCACCCTCCTAAAGGAAGCACTTGGAAGGCAAAGTCAGGTGGATCTCTGTAAGACTGAGACCAACCTGTCTACATAGTGAGTTCTAGGCCAGCTGGGGCTAGAGGGAGACTTTGCCTCAAAAAAAAAAGTTTAAGAAGGTATGACCATGGGACTAGAGAGATGGCTCAGCAGTTAAGAGCACTGGCTACTCTCACTGAGGACCTGGGTTCAGTTCCCAGCACCCACATTGGTGGGTAACAACCATCTGTAACTCCAGATCCAGGGGAATCTGACACTCTCTCTGACCTCCAAGGTCACTGCACTTACATACATGGAGATGATACACTCATATACAAAAATATAAAAAAAATAAATAAAAATAATAATGGGCAATACATAAAATGGGTAGGAAAGGGTGAAAGAAGAGGGGGGAAAATGTTTATCTTCCCTATAAGCATCACTGAGCATTCAAGTCACTGAAGAAACAATTGGTCAAAATTTGTCTTAGAGGGGCTGGAGAGACGGCTCAGCGGTTAAGAGCACTGACTGCTCTTGCAGAGGACCTGGGTTCAAGTCCCAGCACCCATATGGCGGCTACTGAACCATTCTTAACTCCAGTTCCAGGGGAATCAGAAGCCCTCTTTTACCTCCGTGGCATTGCACAACACAGGTGCACTCACATACATGCAGGCAATACACTCATACACATAAATAAATAAAAATTTTTTTTAAAAATTGTCTTAGAGCTGGGTGTGGTGGCACATGCCTTTAATCCCAGCACTTGGGAAGCAAAGGCAAGGTAAACCTCTAAGTTCAAAGCCGGCCTGATCTACATGGTGAGTTCCAGGACAGCTGGGACTATAGGGAGACCCAAAAAGACAAAAAAAAAAAAAATTTCTCAGGACTAATCTGTGACTTTTAATTATTCAGTACACCCTGAACTCCACTTTCATGAAGGTAGTAAGAGCCAGTTACATTATGTGCTAGAACATAAAATACCTAAAGTTATGTAGTTTGTTTAAAGGCAAATTTGGAAATGATACTGTTAATTCCTTATCAAAGCTTCTGACTGGAAATGAAAGAGATAGCCCATAATAACTGATTCTGCCTTTAGAATCCTTCAATATCTATTAAAGATAACCTGGAATACGTTATCTTGCCAAACCAGTCTCAAACTTGAAATTCAAATCTCTCAGCCATTTTCCAAGAGCTTGTTGGGACTTCCATTCAAATAGTCGTAGGTACCCTAATTTTCACTATATCTTACGTTTCTTTTCTTTCCACTCATTGTTTTTGTATAGGAAAATACTTTAACAAATCCTTGGCACACAAAACTAGAGTACTATAAATCACTGATAGAGAAATTAAGATGGGTGGATTTGTAGTTCAGTGGTACAGAGCTTGCTTAACATGTGCAAGGGCCTAGGTTCATCCCTAGCACCACACAATATAATGATATTAAGGCTTCCTACAAACTGTTGTAAGCAAAGTTTTATTGTAGAAGTAGTTAAATGAATAACACACTTTCCTTTCCTTTCCCTCTCCCCTCCTCCCCCCTCCTCTCCTCTCTTCCCCTCCCCTCCTCTTCTCTCCCTCTCTCCTCCTCCTCTCCTTTCCTCTCCTCCCCTCCCCTCCCCTCCTCTTTTCTTCAGTAGTACTGGAGATTGAACCCAGGACCTCATGCTTACTAGGCAAGCATTTAGCATTGAGTTAGATCCCTAGCCCAATATACTTTTAGTCTAGCAATTCTTACTTGCCAAAGAGCATTTGAAAGCAAAAATATAAATTCAACATATTCTAAGGTCCATTACTCAATGAAAAATAGCTCAATCATGTCAATTACTTTATCTAGCTTGCAATTTTGCATAAAGAAAAAACATTTACCTCCCAAAGAACAGTACAAGCTAAAGGTCAAATTTCAAGCTAAACACTCGTATGCTGGTCTTTCACTCCACTGTTATGCAAGTGCCCCCTACTGTCATTCATATTTAATCTATGCTTCTCTAAAATGAATTCCTGTATGTGTGTGCACACATGCATTATAGGAATGTATCACCACACCCAGCTTTTTATGTGGGTACCTCTTGCTTATATAGCAAACTGAGTCGTCTCCCCATGTAGCCACAGCTAATCTGGAACTCACTATGTAGACCAGGCTGGCCTCAATTTCATAGATCCACGTGCCTCTGCCTCCTGAGTGCTGGGATTAAAGGTGTGTGCCACCACAAGGGGCCCCCAACCCTCCTTTAAAAAAAAAAAAATGAGCCAGGCGTGGTGGCACACACCTTTAATCCCAGCACTTGGGAGGCAGAGGCAGGCAGATCTTTGTGAGTTCGAGGCCAGCCTGGTCTACATAGTGAGTTCCAGGACAACTGGGGCTACAGGGAGACCCTGTCTCAAAAATACAAAAAAAAAATAAAAAAAAAATAAAAAAATAAAAAAAAGAGGGCCAGCATTTGCCTTGCAAATCTCATGACCTGAGTTTGATCCCCAGAACCCATGGTATGGAGCGAACCAACTCCTGAAGCTGTCCTCTGACCTCTGTGCACATACACACTCAGACACACATATACACACAATAATAATAAATAAGTTTTTAAAGATTTACTTTTTTAAATTTTGAGACAGGGTCTTACTACATAGCCCTAGAACTTGCTATGTAGACTAGGCTGGACTCAAACTCACAGAGATCCACCTGCCTCTGCTTCCTGAGTGCTGGGATTAAAGGCATGTACCATGTCACCTGGCCTGATAATGTGTGTGTTTTTTTTTTTAAGGTTTATTTTATGTATATGAGTGTTTTGCCTGCATGTATGTATGTGTACCACATGCGTGCCTGGCACCCTCGGAGGCTGGAACTGGAATTATAGACAGTTGTGAGCTGCCATGTGGGTGCTGAAAACCTGGGTCATCTGAAAGTGCAGCCAGTGCTCTTAACCCTTGAGCCATCTCTCCAGCCTGGATGTATTCTTCATTCATGGTACAAGTGAGCATAACCCACTGGAACTGCATTCCTCTGAAGCAAAGATGGGATTGGGAACAAATCCATATGAACTACACCTTTCCTCCAAAAAGCAGTTATAGAGAGCCCACAGATAAAGAGCCACAGTTTGGAAGGGTTGTCTCCTTCTCACCCTCCACCTGCTGTGTCAGGCATACATAGAGGGGGCACACAAGCCTTTTGGACTTGGCTCTTGGACTTTTCCAGGTCTCATTTAGACCTGGAAATAGGCAGAGGAGCCATAGCTGGATTGCAATTTTGCTTCAGAATTTTGATAAACAGTGCAACTGAGTAGTCAGAAAAAGGAAGATTCTCACCCCAGAATTTGAAGTATCTCACCAACTGAGAGTCAAGAATTCCACACAATTAACAAAATTTGCCAAGAAAATTGCCTCTATAGAGACAAACTCTTTGGGTGGGGGGTGGGGGTGGGGGGAACAACAGGATTTTTTTTTTAATTTATTCATATAAGTGTTATACCTGTATGTGAGTAAGTGCACCTGTGTCATGCAATGCCCATGGAAGACAGAAGAGGGCGTCAGATCCCCTGGAACTGGAGTTACAGATGGTTGTTAGCCACAATATGAGTGCTGGGATTCAAACCTATGTCTTCTGCAAGAATAGCCAGTACTCTTACTGCTGAACCATTTCTCCAGCTCCCTAGACAGGATTTTATGTAGCCAAGGCTGACCTTGAATTTCTAATGCTCCTCCTGCCTCCAACTGAATGCTGGGATTACAGCCACGTGCTACCATGCCCAGTTTATGCAGTACTGAGATAAAATTCAAGGCTTCATTTATGCTAGGCAAGCACTCTACTAAGTGAGCTATATCCTTAACCATAAGTTCCAGGACAACTGGGACTACAGGGAGACCCTGCTTCAAAAAGACAAAAAAAAAAAAAATTCCTTTTATATAGGGATTTCAAATAAAAATGTTAAAATAGAGCTGGGATCTAGTTTAGTGGTAGAGTGCTTGCTTAGCATGTGCAATGCTTTAGGTTTAAACCTCAGTGTGCGTGCACGCGCACGCGCACACACACACAAAGAATGTTAAAATAGAAAAAGCAATCAATCATGCTCAATTGAGGACTAAGCATATACAGCCTTACTCCTTTTCCAGATATAAAGCTGTAATTTTTTGGAAAACTCACAAATAAGAGTATAAACTCTGTTTAGTCCAAAACAATTTAACTCCGTTGTATAACCCCATGTGACCTACATTTTTATTTTATCAGCTGTAATTGCATCCAATGTACCCTCAGGAACTACCATATGATCTCATTAAAGTTCCTTAGCAACTCTGAGGTATAACTTCAGAAGCCACCAAAATTGTAGCAGGTTAAGACACTTGATTCCTGGAACTTCCACAAATGTAGGAGAGAACTAACTCTCCAAGTTGTCCTGTGACCTCTACACACACACATACACACACACACACACACACACACACACATACAATGAATAAATAAATGTAATAAGTGTACCCCATGCTTGCAGTGCCAGTGGAAGCCAGAAGAGAGTGACAGGTCTCCTGGAATTGTAATTACAGACAGTTGTTAGTTCCCATGTAGATGCTGAGAACCAAACCTGGGTCCTCTGGAAAAACAGCAAGTGCTCTTAACCACTGAGTCATCTCTCTAGCCCCCTCCAAATTTTTAAAAATCTTTTTTTGATTTATTTATTTTTATTTGATATGCATGAGTGTCTTGAACCCATGTCATGCAATGTCCATGGATGCCAGAAGAGGGTGTCAGATCCCCTGGAACTGAAGTTACAGATGGACATTAGCTGCCATGTGAATGTTGAGAACTGAACCCAAGTCCTTTGCAAGAGCACCCAGCACTCTTAAGCACTGAGCCATCTCTCTAGCCCTTCCCCCTCCCAAAAACATTTTTAAAGCATATATATGGCTACTGTAAAGACACTCTTGAATGTGTATTCTCCTTTTCCTAAGCCTCTTGTTTTGTTAAACTGCTACTTAAATCTTTGTTAAAATTTCTTCCTAATAAACTCTGCTTCATAGTAGCTTGCTCTGAAATTCTTCTATGTGGTGACATCAAGAATCCCAGCTTCACCTGAGAGTAGAGGTCTCTGAAAAGAACTCCTCAGGGGTCTGTATTATGTAGCCCTGATTGATGTGGAATTCGCTATGTATACCAGCTATGTATACCAGGCTGGCATCAAACTCATTGAAAGCTGCCTGCCTCTGGCTTTCAAGCGGGATATTTATATATGCATGTGTGTGTGTGTGTGTGTGTGTGTGTGTGTGTGTGTGTAACTATATACATTCAAATGTGTGTGTAAAAATATATAAATATGCTGGGCATGGTGGCGCACACCTGTAATCCCAGCACTTGGGAGGCAGAGGCAGGCGGATCTCTGTGAGTTCAAGGCCAGCCTGGTCTACATAGTGAGTTCCAGGACAGCTGGGGCTACAGGGAGACCCTGCTTCAAAAAGACAAAAAAAAAAAATTAGATAGACAGACAGACAGACAGACAGACAGACAGAATCTAGTTAGTCAAGATAGAACACATTGTATTCCCAGCACTCAAGAAGATGAAAATGCAGGAGGATCAAAAATTGGAGATCAGGCCTGGAGATGGTTGAGCAGTTAAGAGCATTTGCTGCTCTTGCAGAGGACCTGGGTTCAGTTTCTAGCATCCTCCCAATGGCTAGCAACCATCTGTATTCCAGTTCCAGGGAATCCAAAGCCCTCTTCTGGCCTCTGCAGGTACCAGGCACACACATGGAGCACATACATACATGCAGGCAAAACACTAATATATACAAAAGAAAAAAAAAAGAAAAAAAAGAGTTGGAGGTCATCCTAAGTTATGAAGAGACAGACTTGGCCTCAAAGCACCAAAATCAATAAATAAATAAAAGAATCAATCCAATAATATTAAAAATAATACTACTTGCCAGGTGTGGTGGCGTACTCCCAGCACTTGGGAGGCAGAGGTAGGCAGATCTCTGTGAGTTCAAGGCCAGCCTGGTCTACATTGTAAGTTCCAGGACAGCTGGGGTTACAGAGAGACCCTGTCTCAAAAAGACCAAAAAAAAAAAAAAAAAAAAAAAAAATACTACTAGCATCCCAAATGTCCACTAAGACAAGAATGAATAAAACACAGCATATATATATACAATAGAATATATTAGCATTTTAAAAAGAACAAAAAAAGAACAAAAAAAAAAGGGGGGGGAGGCCAAACTTTGTGGTGTATTAAGGCCAAGTGCTTAATCCCAGCACTTGGGAGGCAGAAGCAGGCAGATTTCTGTGAGACTGCGGCCAGCCTGGTCTACATATCAAGTTCCAGGTCAGCTGGGGCTACAGGGAGACTCTGTCTCAAAAATAAAAAAGGGAGAAGGGGGTAGACTGGAGAGAGGGCTCAGGGGTTGAGCACACTGGCGGCTCTTGCAGAAGACCTGGGTTTGATTCCCAGCACCCTCATGGCAGCTAACAACCATCTATAGCCTCTTCTGACCTCCTCAGGCATTGCACGACATTGGTGCACTTATGTACATGCAAGCAATACATTCAAATACATAAAATAAAAATAATAAAAATTAAAAAAAATTTTTTTTAAGTAAGGAGGTAGGGCTAGAGAGATGATTCAGCAGTCAAGGACATTGGCTGCTCTTACAGAGGACCCAGGTTCAGTTTCCAGCACCCACATGGCAGCTAACAACTATTTATAAATCTAGTTCCATGAGATCTGACACTCTCTTCTGGCCTCTGTGGGTACCACATACATATATGGTACACTTACATGCATGCAAGCCAAACACTCATGCACATAAAATAAAAATAAATATATATATTTTTTTTTAAAAAGGAAGGAGGGCTGGAGAGCTGGTACAGCTGTTAAAGGCTCAGGCTCACAACCAAAAAAAGGAAGGAGGACCCAACACTTGTGAAACCAAGACAGGTGAATTGCCACGACTTCACACCTATAATGTGAAACCCTGTCTCAAAAAAAAAAAAAAAAAAGGGAAGGGCATGGTGGTACGTGCCTTTAATCCCAGCACTCAGGGATCTCTGTGAGTTCAAGGCCAGCCTGGTCTACGTAGCAAGCTCCAGTCCAGCTGAGGGTACAGAGAGACCCTGTCTGTCTCAAAAAGACCAAAAAAGAAAAAAGAAAATGAAAGGACAAATATCATGTGATTATGTTCATGTAAAACACTTTGTCAACTTCATAGAAGCAAAGTTAGAACTGGGGGAGGGGAGTGGCTCAGCTGTCAACAGCACTTGGTGTACAATCATGAGGACCAGAGTTTGGATACCAGCACCCATGTAACAAGACAGCGGAGTCCCACATAGGCTTGTAATTCCAACACTGTAGAAGCAGACAGGAGGATCACTTCCTGATTGCTCTGGATTGCTGAGTGCCTCTAGCCAAAAAGCTCCAGCTTTGCAGTTCAGCAAGAGACCCTGCCTCAAAGGAATAAGGCAAAGGGAGAGGAGGACACCTGGGGCCTTCCTCTTGTTCCACATACACATGTGCACGTGCACACACACATGCATACAGCTTACACAAATAGACACATACACATCCCAAAAAGAAAAATAGGAATTAGAAACTGAGAAAGCAGAGGTGTCTCTTAGTGGTCCATTTCTTGTTTGGCACTCATGAGGCTCTGGGTTCAATTTACAACAGAGGAGAAAAAAACAAAAGTAAAAGAAACAAAATAGAATGGTAGTTTCGGGGTGTAATGAGTTTGGAATTTCAGTTCTGGATGATGAAAAGGTTCTGAAGATGGATGGTGCTGATGGTTGTACAATATAAATGCATCTGATGCCAGGTGTGGTGGTGCATGCCTTTAGTCCCAGCACTTGGGAGGCAGAGGCAGGCAGATTTCTATGAGTTCAAGGCCAGCCTGCTCTACAGAGCAAGTTCCAGGCCAGCTGGGGCTATAGGGAGACCCTGTCTCAAAAAGACAAAAAAAAAAAAGCATCTGATGCCACTGACTTGTATACTTCCAAATGATTAAAATGGTAGCTTTCATCTGGACACATACCTGGCACTCAGCACTTGGGAGGTGGAGGCAGAAGGATCAGGAATTCAAGGTTATCCTCAGCTACAAAAGAAATCTGAGCCCAGCCTGGAATACATGAGACTTTGTCTCAAGAAAACACATAAGGTATGTTATATTAAAAAAAAAAAATGCTGTTCTGACTCCTACTAATAAAGACAAATCACAATTACATATTATGTTCTAAGCAATGTGCTTTGCATACATTAACTCATTTAAAGTTGAGCATGATGTCACACACCAGTAATCCCAACACTTAGGATGTGGACAGGGAAATCTGTTCACGGTCATCCTCAGCTACATAGAAGAGTTCAAGGGGAGCCTGGGCAACATGACTTCCTGTCTCAAAAACACAGAAGCAACAACAAAATTAACTCATTTAACTTTATCAAATCCCACAAAATGATTAACACCAATTCTTTGCAAATAAGGGATTAGGAAGAGTTCACCTAGTGGGAGATTAGGTGGCATATGGCTGTCTAAAATCACAGAGCCAGTACCAGAATTCCAATTCACTGGAAGATGCAGCCTTCCACCCAGAGGGGAAATGTATCTGATACAACAAAAGTCATAAACAAAAACCCCCTCGAGGAAGGAGAAAAGGCACCAGACAGCCAAAGAGATGAAAGAAGAATTTTCTGTTGCAAGTTAAGCAGTGAGCAGGGTAGTACAGGGTTTCATAGCAAGACTCAAGTCTCAAAAACTATGTGCTAGGTGTGAAGGTACAGCTCTGTAATCCCAGCACTGGAGAGGCTGAGGTAGGAGGATCAGGAGTTCAAGGTCACCCTCAGCTATAAAAAAGAGTTTGAAGCCAGTCTTACATGAAATTCTGTCTCAGGAAAAAAAAAAAGTGAGTCTATGTTCCCTAATTCCACTGGTAAAGTTGTTCTTACTCTAATGATAACTAAGAACTTTAATCACTAATTACCTAGCCAGCAAAAAACCCTAACAAAGGGCTGAAGAGAGATGCCTTAGCGGTTAAGAGCACTGGCTGTTCTGCAGAAGACCGGGGTTCAAATCCCAGCATACACAGAGTCTAACAGCTATCTGTAACTCCAGTTCCAGGGGATCCAATGCCCTCTTCTGTCCTCTGAGGGCACTGCACAACACTGGCACACTCATACACACAAAAATAAATACATAAATTCATAAATAAATTAAAAACTCTAACAAACTAGGAAAAGCTGTTTATAACACCTACATATCCAGAAAAGAAATCTCTCCTAACTTCCCTTGTGATTCCTTATTTT
The DNA here is from genome assembly GCF_000622305.1 of Nannospalax galili. Classification (NCBI taxonomy): domain Eukaryota; kingdom Metazoa; phylum Chordata; class Mammalia; order Rodentia; family Spalacidae; genus Nannospalax; species Nannospalax galili. The sequence continues at coordinate 2,687,355 of NW_008352899.1, read as the reverse complement.
GTATGTAGGAATTTACAAGAACTTTCTATGATACAAAGGAAAAAAAAAAAATCTGAGCTATTTTAAGAACAAAATCTAAAGCATGTATTTAAAAAATGAGTTAGTGGTGGGTGTGGCGGCGCATATCTTTAATCCCAGCACTTGGGAGGCAAAGGCAGGTGGATCTCCGTGAGTTCCAGGCCAGCCTGGTCTACATAGTAAGTTCCAGGCCAGATGGAGCTATAGGGAGACCCTGTCTCAAAAAGACAAAAAAAAAAAAAAGAGTATGTTGCAAAATTAGATTCCAAGTCCCCAGACACTAAATAAAGCTGCATTTGAAGCAAAGGAAATCACAGTGCAGTCCTCCTCCCCACTCTCTCTTTTCTAGGTCTCTGCTTTCCACCCAGATGGAGCAGGAACAAGTCCAACTGGATAGGCAGCTCTTGGTTAGGAGAACAGAAGCAGCCAGGAAAGTCCACAGGTGGCACTGCTTGTTAACAACCAGCTCCCATCCCCTCCTGCTGAGGAAGCCACAAGGTCAGCTGGTGAAGAGACACAGGAAATCTGGACAGCTAGATTCTAAACCCAGCCTGTGTCCCTCTGTCAGGGCAGGAAATATTCTGCCAGGTTCTATTCCAAAGGTAGTGTCACTTCCATCAGAGACTGGCAGTTGCTCTCCAGTAGATTTAGGTACATGCAGACTCCCACAAGAAGCTGAGCTTTTATGGCCCAAGTCAGAAAAAGAAGGGATCTAACTAACACAACAGGTCAAGAAGGCACAGTCCAGAAAAAGAGATTCAAAACAATTCTCTTAGGTCTGCCATTCTCCCCACAGGGACAAGGACGCTCGGATTTGTGGATGTTTTTTATTCCTCAAATAAAAGCTGTTCTACTGAAAACAAAAACAGCCTCCTTCCTTCCTCAGCCCCCCACACCCTGATTTATAGTCACCAAGTGTCTCCTGGTATTCAAAAAAATATGCTATCAAACAGGAAATGAAAAAATATCCATTTCTTTCCAAAGGAAGGGGGAGGAATCACATCACATCCCTATAGACAGGAAATCAGCCGCTCAGGACCCAAACCAAACTCAGGGAAACTGTTTCCTTCTGGACTGCACCCATCTGGTATAGGGAGGCAAAACCAGCTCCCCTTGAGCAAAGTCATCATGTTATGGGCAAAAGAAAGCACCCTGTACCCTAATGACAACCAAAGCACATTCCACGAATTACCTACTTTTTGTTGTTGGACAGAAGGGGGAAAAAAAAAAATCCCAAAAGTAACACTTGCACAATACAGAGAAACACAAGGGACATTTGCCAGCAGCTGCAGGTAACCCCAACACTTGTCTGCATCCACACAACCTGAGGTTGTAACTGGTAAAAAGCCAGAGAACCTTGACTGAAAGTTTCTGGTCAGCAACAGCAATTATCATAATAACAGCCTGTATCTGCAACACTTGGCTACCAGGGGCACAGTGCAGCTTTCAGCAACCCAACCTATTCCTCAGCCACTCCCTTTGCTGAAGGCTGTCCCGGTAGAGAGGAACAACCAAGTTATCTTTAGTCTAGCTACAAAGAAGGTCACAGTAACTAGAAGCCTATCCAAGGCCAGTAGCCGAAGGGAGGGAACTCACACTCAACAACTTCTAAATGCTCTGCCACAACCTTTTCTCGAAAAAATTCCTTATTTTGTTCTGTTGGGGTTTAGGGTTTTGTGTATGTGTTTGTTTTGGAGACTGAGTCTCACTATGTAGCCCTAGCTGGCCTGAAATTCTCTATGTAGACCATCCCAGGCAGCAACCCACCAGCCCAGCTATCAAAAAAATCTTAGCAAAAACTCTGTCGTCCTATCTACCAAACAAAATGCTTTCTCTCTCTCCTCTCTCAGTTTCTCAGTCTCTCTCTCTCTCTCTCTCTCTCTCTCTCTCTCTCTCTCTCTCTCTCTTCTCTCTCTCTCTCTCTCTCTCATCTCTATCTCTATCTCTATCTCTATCTCCACTTCTCATGTCTCTCAATTTGTTATGCTAGTTATGTTCCTGTCCGCAGTCTATACACTTGAAGCATTCCTCCATTATTCAAGTTGGTATTTATTTATGTATTTAGTTGGTCAGTCGGTCAATTTATTTGTTTTTTGAAACAGGATCTCATGTATTCCAGATTGGCCTCAAACTTACTCTGTAGCTGAGGATAACCTTGAACTCTTGATCTTCCTGCCCTGACCTCTCAAGTGCTGGGATTAAGTATGTGCCACAACATCCATTTCTTTTTTAAAGATAGGATCTCACCTTGTAGTCACAGCTGGCCTAGAACTCAGAGATCTGCCTACCTCTAATTCCGGATTGCTAGGATTAAAGGTATGTGACTATGCCTAGATTTTATTTATTTTTGCTAAATATTTATATTTTTATTTTATGTGCATGAGTATATTGCTTGTGTGTATGTGAGTGCACCCACATCATGCAATGCTGAGGAGGTCAGAAGAGGGCTTTGGGATTCCCCTGGAACTGGAGTTAAGGATGGTTCATAGCCACCATATGGGTGCTGGGAATTGAACCCGGGTCCTTTGCAAGAGTAGTCAGTTCTCTTAACCACTGAGCCATCTCTCCAGCTTGCCTAGATTTTATTTTAAGAGGCACCACCATGCCCAGTATTGTTTTTAAAAAAATTTTTTTTTTTTTTGTCTTTTTGAAGTAGGGTCTCCCTGTAGCCCCAGCAGGCCTGGAATTCACTATGTAGAGCAGGCTGGCCTTGAACTCACAGAGATCCGCATGCCTCTGCCTCCCAAGTACTGGGACTACAGGCGTGGGCTACCATGCCCAGCTAAAATTTTTTAAATAGTCAAAGTTTATTAAGAAATGGAAAGCAGTTTGGAGGCAGAGGCAGGTGGATCTCTGTGAGTTGGAGGCCAGCCTGGTCTACATAGCAAGCTCCAGGCCAGTTGGGGCTACAGGGAGACTCTGTCTCAAAAAAGGAAAAAGAAAAAAAGAATGAAAGTGGGCTAGTGAGCTGGGAGAGGGCACAAGATCAAAAGCCATGCCCAGCTTTTTGACATACAATTTATGAATACTTACTTTGAATGGGTATTGTGCTAAAACATCAGGGACACAAAGATGACTGAGGTGCTATGCCAGCTCTCAAGATGTGCAGTCTTTTAGGAGGACAGAAAGGCAACTCTTATACAGAGGGATGGGCATCATCAAAAAGGAAGAGTGGAGGATTAGACTTCTTTGGTTCTTAGTCTAAACATCTAGGGACACTTGGCTAACCCAAAGAAAGGATCCTTTCACTCAGGGACTTCTGAAAAGACTTCACCTTCTTCATTCCCAATTTACACTTAAATGATGCTGCCCAAAATTCCAAGGCTGCAAATTAGTATGGCATGTAAGAACAAGAACAGCTCCATAAGGGAAGAGAACCCATGAGTCAGCTTTCAGAAGTTCCATAAAACCCCACCCAGAAAACGAACTGAACAATGAGATGAGTGTATTAACTTTTTCCCATTGTCTGTGCTTCCCAGGGCCAGACAGAAGGACATGTAGGAGGATTTATCTGTAGGGAAAGAAAGGAGGAGACATCAAAACCCACATTATTCCCATGGACCCAACCTCTCTCTGCCTCTCTGCCAAAACAGTCTTAGTAACAGTCATTCAGTTTTGATTCTTCCTGCCAGGTTAAATGGCAGCCTAATCATTCTACAAAAAGTAAAGGGGCATCTAGCCTTAAAAGATTCCTTTTGTTTTGTTGAGACAGGGTCTCCCTGTGACCCTAGCTGGCCCAGAACTCAGTATGTAAACCAGGCTGGCCTCAAATTCACAGAGATCTGCCTGGTTCTGCCTCCCACGGGCACCACCATGCCCAACTAAATTCTTTTTTTTTTTTTTAAGGTATTTTTAAAAATCTTGTTTTTCTTTTATTTATGTGTATGAGGGTATTGTCTGCCTGTATGTAAGTACATCCATATGCAATGCCCAAGGAAGTCAGAAGGGGGTATTGGAGTCCTCTGGAATTGGAGTTACAAACTGTTGTTAGCTGCCATGTGAGTGTTGGAACCCAGGTCCTCTTCAAGAGAAGCCAGTTCACTTAGTTACTGAGCCATCTCTCCAGACCCTGGACTTTTGTTTTTAAAAATACCTTTTTAAAGCCCGGCATGGTGGTGCACGCCTTTAATCCCAGCACTCAGGAGGCAGGGGCAGGCGGATCTCTGTGAGTTCAAGGCCAGCCTGGTCTACATAGTGAGTTCCAGGACAGCTGGAGCTACAGGGAGATCCTGTCTCAAAAAGACCAAAAAAAAAAAAGACTTTTTAAGCCAGGCGTGGTGGCGCATGCCTGTGGTCCCAGCACCTGGGAGGCAGAGGCAGGCGGATCTCTATGAGTTCAAGGCCTGCCTTGTCTACATAGTAAGTTCCAGGCCAGCTGGGGCTGCAAGGGGACCCGGTCTCAAAAAGACCAAAAAAAAAAAAAAAAAAAACACTTTAAAAAGGGCTGAAGAGGTGACTCAGTGGCTAAGAGCACTGGCTACTCTTACTGAGGACCCAGATTCAGATCCCAGTACCCACAGGCAGCTAACAGCCAACTGTAACTCCAGTTCCAGGGGATCAGACACTCTCTTCTGGCCGCTGCAGGTTTCCATGCACCTGGTGCAGGCAAAACACTTATATATGTAATAAAAATAAATCATTTTTTAAAAGACCAGTCATTAGAAATGTATTAGGGTTTTGGCTATATTTTCTACTCTGTTTCAAATCACCACTAGGTCTACCTTCTGGTAATGAGATATCTACTAATGGCGGGGGGATCAAACCTAACACAAGACTTTCTCTGGGTCCACATTATTGAAAGAATGGATAATAAAAATAGAGGCCTCTCTTATGAACAAAAAGAACAGACCCTCATATATGAGACACCAAGCCCCTGAATCAAGCAATCAAAATAGCGCCCCCTAGGCCACAGAAGAGTTAAAGTCATCACAGGTTATTTTCTCTGCCTTCCTACCATTTGAAAGGAAAAGAGGAAGTGGCAAGTTAGATTAGACTGAGGACTCAGAAACTAAAGGGGGGGAGGGCACTACACACTTGGTCCTCTGGGATGGGAATAACCCATTTAGTGCAGGGTGGGATGTAGGTGGGTATCAGGGTATTAGTGAAAGAAAGCCAGAAGGTGAGGCAAAAGCAAGCAGTAGCACTAAAACCAAATCGTTTTACTATTAATTCATACTGCTAGATACAAGGTCTAGGGCAAGGTAAGACAAGTGAGAGAAAGGAATAACCCCATTTCTTGTCATACACTGACCAAATGCCTCAACTGAATTTCTCAATTCAAACCCAAGCTTTTTCTCCAGACTCATTCTAATAAGAAAGTGAGCAGCTGGGTGGTACATTTTTATTGTAAAAATAGTGATAATAATAATAATAAATGACAATTAATAACTGGTTTAGACCAGAGAAGCCGGTTTATCAAATTAGTCTACTGGTTCTAAGAAGCTCCTCTCTATATTACAACATCTTTTTATTTATGGTTTTTACAAAGCTAAATCCCTAATCTAACAACGTAGCATCCTCCCATCCATTCCCCTCCCAATCCTCCTCCTACACTTACAGTCTTTCTTCCCAAGTGGAGCCTGAATCCCATCCACCAAAGGAGGAAGCACAACCTGATGCACAGGTATTTCAGTGGCAGACACTCCTCTCGGGCACACACCCTCTCAGGCACACACCCGGTCCTGTCAGGCAGCCAAAATGATGTCAGCCTGCTTAGTGTTCCTTTAGGCTTTCTGTTCTAGGCATCTACCTTTAAAAGGGTGTGAAGTACTACACCTAAAATCTAATCACATCAACATTTGATGAATGCTTGCCAAATATAGGGCACTGGGCTAGGCAAAATGGGGACTAGAAAAAGAACAAATCATAATCCAGGAGCAGCAGCAGTACCATCTAACTGTACAAATGTATGGAAACATTAAATAACAAAAAGCACAAAAGATGGCTGGGATATGGCTCAGTTGGTACAGTGCCTGCTCAGCATGAATGAAGCTCAAAGTTCAACCCCCAATATCACAAAAAAACAGGTGAGGTAGAGTACACCTCAAGAGGATCAGAAGTTCAAGGTCATTCTCAAATTCAAGATCAACCTGGGATCCACGAAACCCAAAATAAACTGGCAAAATGAATGGTAGATATTCATGCTGAGTTCAGAAACAGAGTGAGTGATCATGGGTTAAAACGGCTTGCAAAAGATTAATAGGAAATGAAGGACTTGAGCTGAGCTTCAAAGATAGGCAGGACTGGACTGCAGAGATGGCTCAGCAGGAAAAAGCACTAGCCACCAAGCCAACAGCCTTAGTTCAATCTCCTGGACCCACATGGTGGAAGGAAAGAAGTGACTCCAACAAGTTGTCTTCTAACCTCCATACCTATGTCACATGCATATGTATACCCCGTGCTTGTGCATACGCACATGCACACCCACACAGATCTCTGTGAGTTCAAGGCCAGCCTGGTCCACATAGTGAGTTCCAGGACAGCTGGGGCTACAGGGAGACCCTGTCTCAAAAAAAGACCAAAAAAATAAATAAATAAATAAACCCCACAAATTTTACATGGCCAATGGATATTCAAAAGTAACAAAATCTCAGCTACTTAGAAAGCTAAAGCAGGAAAGTAATGCACGGTGGTTCATACCTATAATACTAGCATGTGAGGGACTGAGGCAGGTAGATTATCATGAGTTTGAGGCCAGCTTGGGCTACATAGTGAGTTCTAGACCAACCTGGGCTGGGATTACAGAGTGAAGTTTTGCCTCAAAAAAACCAGATAGATGGATAGACAGACAGACAGACAGAGGCCCCTGAAACAAGAGGAGAGACAACCAATAAATACAAAATGGAGCTGGGAGGAGCTTGCCAGGAAAGAGTGCTTGCTGTGCAAACATGAGAACCTGAATTTGAATCCCAGAAGCCATTAAAAAAAAAAAGCATAAGATACAAGGACTGTTCCAGAATAAGCCTGGCCAAAAAACCCCACAAAAAACCACCAATGCTTAAACAATGACAAAACTGACCAGTGGACAGGGTAGAGAAAAGAAAACTAAAAAGAAAAAAAAATTCCTTTCCTTTATTTTTCTAGTTAACTGTATAACAATGTTTTTTAAATATTTTATTATTTTTATTTTACATGTATGAGTATATTGCCTGCATGTGTATAAGTACACCCATGTTATGCAATGCATGCGGAGGTTAGAAGAGGGCATCAGATCCCCTGGAACTGGTGTTATGGACAGTTGTTAGCTGGGTTAGTTGGGTCCTGGGAATTGAACCAGGATCTTCTGCAAGAGCAGTCAGTCAGTGCCCTTAACTGCTGAGACATCTCTCCAGGCCCTACAATAATTTTATAACAATAATAAACACAATAGCCCAGTGTGTTTTCCACTTAAATTATTTTATTTTATGTGTATGAGTGTATTGCATGCATGTGTGTAAGTGTACCCGTGTCATGCAGTGCATGTGGAGGTCAGAAGAGGGAGTCAGATCCCTTGATCTGGAGTTACAGATGGTTGTTAGCTGCCATGTGAACGCTGGGAAGGAAACCAGGTCCTCCATAAGAGCAGTCAGTGCTGCTAACCACTGAGCCATTTCTCCAGACTCTCCTCTTAAATTCTAAAGTAGCTCACTCTGTCCCATACCTAAGTCTTGCTGACACAATTTAAACCAGGAGGTAAAAGTGCCAACTAAAGTTGCACTCCCTTTCCCACTCACACACAATAAGAGCTTACAAACATTTGAGTAAAGGTTACTTCCTGACCCTTCCAGTAGGCAGGATTCCAGTTTTTAGAGAAAAGGAGACTCAAGCCAGGCAGCTCTATTCTAGGAAGTGAAGGAAAAGCTTAATATAGTGGTTAAGGGTGTAGTTCTAGCTGGGTGTGGTGGCACACACCTGTAGTCCCAGCACTTGGGAGGCAGAGGCAGGTGGATCTCTGTGAGTTCAAGGCCAGCCTGGTCTACATAGTGAGTTCCAGGCCTGCTGGGCCTACAGGGAGACCCTGTTTCAAAAAGACAAAAAAATAAAGAGTGTTGTTCTAAAACCCAAAAAGCTAGATTTGAATGTCCACTCTACAATTAACAAGGTGTGACCTTGAGCAAGTTGTTTCACTGGCTGGGTCACACCTTCTTTTCTGTAAATGGTGATAAAAAAAAATCTATAGGATTCTTATAAGAATTAATGGGGCAATACATAAATTTCTTACCACAGTTCCTGGCACACAATAAAAAACTCAGTTAATGGGAGCTATTGTAATTATTAATCTACCCAGCCCAGAAAAGGAAAGCATCTCCCACCCAAACTGCCAACCAGCTCCACTTGAGCTCTTTCCTAATGCTGCAAAAACCAAAACACAGAACAGGACAAGGGGTGAATCTCAGTAGGACCTGTGTCCATAATCTTACCAAGTTTAAAAGCAATAGCAAAAGTTAATTTCATGTATCCATCTCTCTCCATTTCCAACCTTGCCTCTTAATACTATCACTTAAGATTAAGTTTCAATGTATGGATAATTTACATATAGCACTTGACTGATCGACAAATTTATTCTCATTCTAAGCTTGTTCATTCTTTCCAACCTCAACCTTAGCCCAATTTATATACCAGGCTACCATTAAGCTAGGTTCTTTTATACCTAGTGGCTAAGTCATCTGTTACAGGCTGAAGTGGCTCTGAAAGGAAAACAAAACAAGCTACTGAAGTCCAAATCCCCAGAAACTGAGTGTGATTTGTTTTGTGTATTTGAAATGGGGATCTTGCTGGCCTCAGACACCTGGGTTCAAGTGATTTCTTTTCTCAGCCTCCTGAGTAACTGAGACTACAGGTACATGCTACAACATCCAGCTTGTAACTTTTACAAATAACGTAAAAGATCATTAAAGAGGAGCTGGAAAGGGGGCTGAAGAGATAGCTCAGCAGTTAAGAACACTGAATGTTCTTGCAGAAGACCCGGGTTCAGATCCCAGCACCCACATGGCAGCTAACAACTGTCTATAACTCAAGTTCTAGGGGATCCAATAGCCTCTTCTATCCTCCAAGGCATTGCACAACATGGGTGCACACACATATACACATAAATTAAAAATAAAAAATAAAATTTAAAAAAAAAAAAAGAGGAGCTGGAGAGATGGCCCAGTGGTTGCTCTTCCAGAGGACCCGACCAGAACCCACAACCATCTGTAAATTCAGTTTCTGGCTTCCCTCGGCACTCACACATCACACACACACACACACACACACACACACACACACATACACAAAGCAATCATTCTCACAGAGATCCTCCTGCCTCTGACTCCCAGTGCTGTGATTAAAGGCCTGAGCCACCACTCCTGCCTGTATTTGTATTTTTGTTGTTGTTGTTGTTTTGGTCCCTGTAGCCCCAGCTCTCCTGTCCTGGAACTCACTATGTAGACCAGGCTGGCCTTGAACTCACAGAGATCCACCTGCCTCTGCCTCCCAAGTGCTGGGATTAAAGGCGGCCGCCACAGCCGCTGATGTTCTTATATTTTAAAAAGAATATTTAAATATAGATCCCTATAGTTGATGTGAAGGCATCATCTATAGATGCCAAGAAACATCTGAGGCTACCAGAAGCTAAGAAAGAGGCATGGAATAGATTTATACACAAGGACCTCAGAACCAAACCTCCTGATAACTTGCCTTTAGACTTCTGGCCTCCAGAACTTAAAACAATGGTAGTGGGAATATAGCTGAGTTGGTAGAACATTTATCTGGCATCTGCAAGGCCCTAAATTCAATCCCCAGTTTAAAAAAAAAAGCTGGGTGTGATGGTCCACCCCTTTAATCGCAATACTCAGGAGGCAGAGGTAGGGGGATCTCTATGAGTTCGAGGCCAGCCTGGTCTCCATAGCATATCCAGGCCAGCTGTGGCTACAGGGAGACCCTGTCTCAAAAAGACCAAAAAAAAAAAAAAAAAAAAAAAAACAGTAAAAACGCAAACTAAACAACAAATCCTTGGTATTTATCTTATTATAAACAATGTATTTGGAAAAAAATTAATCTAAAATCGAAAGGTGAGATATTTAAAACCAGACTCACAGAAGGACATGGAGAGGTTCAAAATCCTTTTACATTTCTTCTATCTGCTGCCCAACCCTCCCTTGGAAGAATGGAAAGGGAGGAAACAGAACCTGTGTACAATGACACTGTCTTCTGGGCTCTAACATAACACAGTATCCTATTCAAATCTCACAACATCCCTGCAAGGTATGAACTAGTCTCCCATTCCTAATGAGGAAATGAATGTTTAGAAAGGCTAAGTAAGTTGCCCAAGGTTATATAGTGAGGATATGACTAAGCCAGGGTTCAAACCCCTTGTTCTTATTCTGCCAACCTGTTTCAACAAGTAATTTTGAACCAACTCCCTAGATACGATTTTCTTAGAAACTTTTGATTGAAATCACTAGGTGTTGAATAACTCACTTAAAGATACCTTATAAGTAGTATCAACCTGCCCTCTAAACTGTATCTCTGTGACCATAGATTAGTATAGCACTTGGTCCTCAACAGAGAAGTTTCTTTGTGCAGTAGAGGGCAGTTAGGTTAATACAGAAACTACCTGATGAAAGTGCAGAGAATATGTGTCAGCAAAGTGCTCAGCCACAAATAGGACATCTTTATCAACCCCTTCCCCACCACCAGAGCTCAGGAACCACTGAGAAGGAGAGGGCAGAAAGACTGTAAGAGCCAAAAGTTGGGAGGTCTGGACCAAAGCAGTGTCTTCTGGGCTGTACTCATGAACTCACAGCTGTTGTTCCTCCCAGTCACAATTCTAGTATCAAAGGAGGAAGGGCTTATAAGCCCCCACCACCTAACTGAGGAGCTATTGATAGTTGATGGCTTCTGGGGGTGCCAGGGGCAGGGGGGTTCTTTAAGGGCATGGTGCCTGGTAGGTCAACCATGGTCTAGAGGATGGCTCCATATCCATGAGTATATGGGCAGCATAAATTGGACTAGTGGATCATTTTTTTAAAGACATGAAGTTGGGAGTGGGTGGGGCACTAGGGAATGGATCTCGGAGTGGAGTAAATAAGATAAAAATACATTGTATAGGCTGGGTGTGGTGGCACACACCTTTAATCTCAGCCTTTGGAAGGCAGAGGCAGGCAGATTTCTGTGAGTTCAAGGCCAGCCTAGTCTACCTAGTGACTTCCAGGACAGCTGGAGCTACAGGGAGACCCTGTCTCAAAAAAGAACCCCCCCAAAAGTATGAAATTCTCAAAGAATAAATAAAAATATTACATTAAAATTTAAGAGACCTTATAAGAAAATAACAAAAGGAAAAAGGGGAAGAGTTCTTATAAATCTCATTTAATCATCCTATTTTTACAATAAGGAAAAAAACTCCAAGAAAAAGTTACTTAAACAAGGTCACAAATTTGGTAGCAGAATCAACAGTATCTTCTCATTTGTATTATAACACATAAGTTTGAGAGCAATAGTACTACATGAGGATGGACAGCATAGACAGAAATCAGCTTACTTCTAGGCTCTCCCATTTACTGACTATTGTGAGCATAGCCACTTAACTTCTTTGCTGATTCCTCATCTGAAATCAGACACAATTCTTATTTCCCACAGTTGCTCTACAGACTGAATTAATAAATGCATAAAGTCCTGAAAATATTTGCACAAGTCCTATCTGTCCTAACTGCTGCTGTCATGGCAACTACCATTACATGATACTAGGGAAATGCCAGTGTAGAGACACACGAACATAGCTTTATTAGGACTGCATTCAGAGATAAGAGAGGAACACAAAAGCTGCTTCCGTAAGTTTGTCTAATTTAATTACTAGTATTGACATTTACTGAATATTTATTCTATACCATTTACTGTATGTATGTTAGACATTATTAAATTCCATTAAATCTACGACATATCAATTTCTAAATTCACCAACATTGTGCTTATTCTCTTCAACAGCCATATGAGTGGACTCAGGGCATAGCTTAGGGGTTCAGCACTTGCCTAGCATGCAGAAGGCATCCCCAATAAACAGGTAGTAAAGTTAGTAAACAGCCAAAGCAAGTTTCAATGCCAGGTTTGCCAGATTCTCAAGCCCTTTGCACTTAACCAATTAATCACAAACTTGCTCTCTCAAAGTTTAATGTGCACATAATTAATCACCTGAGACTAATTCAGCAAGTCTGCAGAGGAGCCAAAGACTCTGTATCTCTAACAAGTTCCCAGGTGCTGCACACGCCGCTAGCCCCTGGTCCCTACCTCATCATCACCAGCCAGCAACAAACTATTTTGCTTCCTGTGGCTCGGCTCTCCTCTTCCTGATCTCTACATCCACTCTGATCTCAGTGATCAGCTAATGAAAATTTCCAAAGATAATGAGTGTGCCCTATCCCCCCCCCCCCTCTACTCTCAGCTCAGGTCTCTAAGCAACACAGGTAATTATGATCTGCCTACTTGCTACCAAAACAGCTAGTTTCAACTGGGCTCAGTTCTTTCCCACTCTACCTGTTCAACATCTCTGGCACTGTTTTTGTTGAGCTCTTAGTACTTAAGAGCACTATCAAACACATTCAGAAGTGTCAGCATGCACACGAATGTGATTATGATCACCTTGCTATAGCTGCTCTGAACCTGATCTAAAAAAAGTCTAAAATTTGTTAGCTGCCATGTGGGTGCTAGGATTTGAACCCAGGTCTTCTGCAAGAACAACCTGTATTCTTATTGCTGAGCCATCTCTCCAGCCCCTTCTTTTCCTTTTTGTTTTTGGTCTCAAGGGCCCTAGAGTCTCTTTTTGAGACAGGGTCTCCCTGTAGCCCAAGCTAGCCTGGAACTCACTAGGTAAACCAGGCTGGGCTCAAACTCACAGAGATCTTCCTGCCTTTGCCTCCTGAGTGCTGGGGCTAAAGCATGTGCCCCCATACCTGGCTGGAGTTTTCTTAAGGTAAACAATTTCTACAATTCTACTTCAGTGTTTCAGTTCAGACTATTTTCAAGAGTTATCTGACTTAGAAATCTAAAAGCAACTCAGACTACAAATCCAAAAATTATGCTGTGACTTGAGAGAGGGCCTCTTGCCAAGTGGGGTTAATCAAATTGGACTCAAAACCAGATTCAACTGCTTACTGAGAGACCCTAAGGGAAGTTATTTAGGTTCTTAAGCTTCTGTTTCCTACCCAGGTCATTGGCTTGTCATAAAATGTGGTTTGTGATGATTAAACGAGACAAAATACCTATCCTTAAGTCAGGATTCAGTATGCATTAGCTTCCCCCCTTTTCCTTCACCCATCCCTACTCATAGGGGTATACAGCCATGTCCATAATACACATTAATACCAAATTACACAAAGGAAGTGTGATTAAACAGTCTCATTTAAAAAATAAAAATCAGGCCAGGAAGATGGCTCAAGAGGCAAAACCTCTAGCCACACAAGTCAGAATTTGATCCCTAGAACCTCTGTAAAAAGCCAGGTGTGGTGGCATGCATCTGTAATCCCAGCACTCCTAAAGAGACAGAAGAGGTGGAGCCAGAAGCAGCGAGCTGGCCTAGAGTAAGCAACAAAGAAGCAAGGGTAAGACCAGCCTCAACAAGGAAGAAAGTGTGAACATACTCCCAAAACTGTCCTCTGACCTTGAAACTCGAGGAGGATGCTGGAAGCTGAAAGCATACCTCAATCAAATCTTAGAATGGACTGAGGGCGTGGAAGTGGTGTGGGACAAAAAAAAAAAAAAAAAAAAAAAAAATCAAACCAAGCATGGCAGGGCAGACCTATAATCCTAGCTACCCAGATGTTAAAGTGGGAGTATCCAGAGTTCAAGGGCTACCTAAGGAGACTGTCTCAACAACACTGACAAATTACCACATGGGGAAGTAATCTGTTTCTAACAGTTACATGACCTTGAGCAAGTTATTGTGCCCTTGCATGTTTCTTTTCCTTATCAGGAACAAGACTGATCAGAACTGGGTATTGCTAATATATTTCAATACTTATTGAGTACCTGTTACATGCCAGACAGACACTTCTAAGTGCTAGGTAGGGATGTAAGAATTAATAAACTAAACAACAAAACAAAACAAATTTTATACTTTATATATTTCATTTTATTTCCAAATTGAAATTCTTGTATTTTATATTTCTTTATTTACTTACTTTTGGTGTTGTGAGACAGGGCCTCTCTATGTAATCCTGATTGGTCTGGACCTCACTATGTAAATCAAGCTGGCCTCAAATCTGTGGCAAGTCTCCTGCCTCTGCTTCCCTAGTGCTGGAATTACAAGTATGTGCCATGAAGCCCATCCCTTGTTTGTTTATTTATTTATTTAATTTGAGACAGGGTTTCCCTGTAGCTCCAGCTGGCCTGGAACTCACTATGTAGACCAAGCTGGCCTTGAACTCACAGGGATCTGCCTGCCTCTGCCTCCCTAGTGCTGGTATTGAAGGCATGCACCACCAAGCCCAGCCCTTGAATTGAAACTCTTAAAGTACAAAAATAATATGTGAGACTCACAATCTAAACATGAGTTGAACATCCCTTATCAGAAAAGGTCAAATCCAAAATAATTCAAATCCAAAACTCTCAGGGCAACAAAATAAAGTCACAAATGAAAAGTCCACACTTGACTTAATGTGAGACACAGCAGTCAAAACACAGGCACACTAGAATTACTGCTTAGGGTTGAGAGTATAGTTAGTTCAGTGGTAGAGCATGTGCTTAGCATGCAGAGGGCCTGGGTTCAATCTCTACAATCAAAATCAAGAAAAATCTTATAAACCAAAAGTAGCTGGTTGTGGTGGAACACACCTTTAACCCCTTCAGAGGCAGAGGCAAGTGGATCTCTGTGAGTTTGAGGCCAGTTTGGTCTATGTAGCAAGTTCAAGGTCAGCTGGGGCTACAGGGAGACCCTATCTCAGAAAACAAAAACAAAAAGTATTCTAAACACTTGTTTCCAAGCATTTGAGATAAGGATGATACTCAATCTGTACTATATTCTATTTCAGACTTGATTTCACACAGTGCTAAAATATATAAAAAAATCTGTGGGGCTGGAGAGATAGCTCAGCAGTTAAGAGCACTGGCTGCTCTTGCAGAGGACCCAGGTTTGATTCCCAACACCCACATGGCAGCTAACAACCTTCCGTAACTCCAGTTCCAAGGGATCTGATACCCTTTTCTGACCTCCTGGGCATTGTACAACACAGGTACACTTATACACATGCAGGCAATACACTCACACACATAAAATAAAAATAATAAAATACTAAAAAAAAAGAACTCTGTGTGCACTGCATTCATTCATCATTTCTCCCATCCCTGAACATGCTAGGAACTGTGATATCTATGCACAGTTAGGAAACAGAGAGTTTAATGTGGAGAGGATTTGACCATATGAGGAACCAGTTATACACAACCTACAGACAGGAAAAAACAAAACAAAAAAACACCTTGCTGGGCATGATGGCGCATGTCTTTAATCCCAGCACTCCGAGGTAGAGGCAAACGGATTTCTACGAGTTCAAGGCCAGCCTGGTCTACATACTGGTCTACATAGTGAGTTCTAGGCCAGCTGAGGCTACAGGAAGACCCTGTCTCAAAAAGACTGGAAAAAAAAACCAAAAAAAAAATACCACCTCACAAGAGAAGAGAGGGTCAGTAATGTTTCCTAACAACATTGAAAACAGGGGTGTTTGAATACAGAGATGTTTTATTTTCGTTTTGGTCGTTTTGGGAGGTACTGGGGATTGAATCTAGTCTTGTGCATGCTAAACAAGTGCCTATCTCTGGAACTATATCCTTATTCCTTTTGAACATTTTTTTTAGTTCAAGACAGGGTCTCACTAAGTTGCCTAGGCAGGCCTTGAACTGTTGTTGATCTTCCTGTCCTGCCCCCTGGCCCCAGTAGCTGAGATTACAGGCCTGCACTACCAGGCCTGGTTTGAACTGTGTTTACTATTTTGCTGACAGGTTACATTAACAGATAAAGGAAAAATTCAAGAAAAAGGGGAAAGCATGAGTAAACAAAATCACAGAGATGTTCTCTATTCATCCCTGCAAAGCTTCACAGTGACAGAGAAAATCTCAAGGGAAAGGCCACAGCAGTGCACACAGATTAAACCATCACAGAGTTCTTGGTTGTATGCTTAGGCTTTATCATATAGGTAATTCGGACTGCTGGTGACAGTGTTTTTGGTACCAAGAACTACATACTCTCTTGCCACTAAGCTACATCTCTAGCCTCTTTTTATTTCTTCTTTTTAAATTTTGTGACAGGTTTCACTAAATTGACTCAGTTGGCCTTGAACTTACTCTGTACCCTAAGTAGGACTTAAACTTGAGATCTTCCTGCCTCAGCCTTCTGAATAGGTGGGATTTAGATTATACTACGAGCCTAGGCTCCACTGTGGGATGTTTTTTAAATACAGAACATACTTGATTAGTTTTGTACTTATTTTGTTGTTTTATAGCCCAGACTAGCCTCGAAGTTGAGGCAATCCCTCTGCTTCAACCTCCTAAATCCTGGGATCACAGATGTGAGCCACCACACAGGCTACTTTAATACCTTTGTGTGTTGGGGGGGCGGTTCCTGGGGGTCCCTCCCTGTAGCCCCAGATGGTCTGGAACCTGCTATGTAGACCAGGCTGGCCTCTGTCTCCTGAATGCCTACACCACCATGCCCAGCTACTTTCATACTTTTGAAGATTATTTTTCTGGTAGGAATGTGAAAGAAAGCTTGATGAGGAAAGAAGAGCAAAGTCAGACCAGTTAACAGCAGTTGCCCAGCAGTCCAGGTAAGAGATAATGCTTTGGACTCCTGTACTAGCAATGAAACTGAAGAGATGACAGATGGAGAGAAACGCAAGAAACAGAATCAACAGGACTTGTTCAAAGATTGGCTGCTGGGCAGCTGCAGGATAAGGCCAAGACACAAATGAAGCCCAGCTTTTGGCTTACGCCTCTGGATGGACTGAAAAGGTGTTCTCTGAGGTAGAGAACACAGAAGAAGCAGGTCTGAGAGTAGTGAGGCAACGAGATGCATTTTGAACAAATAGTTTGGAATGTATGTAGGACAACTGTATGGAAAAAAATTGTGAATGGAATTTCACAATTCCATTCTGGAAGTTGTCAGAAATACTAATGTAAGAACCATCACAATTTACAAAGTGGTTCAATTCATGAAGTGTTATGTATCTCATTTGACACAATCTAGACTCAAAGAGATCACAATTAGGTTGGGAAGTTCAAACAAACATATACAAAGAGTTGAGTAAGAAAAAAACATAAATGTCATAAAGTAGTTTTGGCTGCAAGAATGAATTGCAAGAAAAACACTTGCTACATTTAAAGACTGTAATCAAATTACCCCTTACCTTTCCAATCTCTGAAACTTTTGTTTATTTAACTTTCCAAATCATCACAAGTCCATACAATCTTTCCAAGTTAGAAAACAAGATGTAATCAAGAAAAGAGAAAAAAAGAATGCTGGTGTTTTAGTTCTGCTCTCAGCATGCATAAGAGAAGCAGCTGATAGCAGCAGCAAATGCCTCCTGCCTTTATCAGTCTCTTCATTCTGCCCCACCCTAGCTTTTCTGACATAGTACCTGTGCTACAGCTACTCCAGCTCTGGCCTCTTATCCCTTCACAGGGGCCTGCCTATTCATGCCAGTGTCCAGTGTGGGCTGTTCCCTCTAATGCCTCACCCTTTTCCAGAAGCCCACAAGATAATCAGATAGGACAACTGAGAGATGGGAACTTGATGATCTCCCTCCATCTGCTTCTCACATAAGAAAGGCAGAGGGAAATTCCAGCCCTGACGATTTCTCCATTCTTCCTAATAAAGGCAATATTATATCAATGCTATTACTATTATATAAAGTAATAATTCAATTCTCCAAGTGATATAAGGATTCCAAAGCACCTCAAGTAAACTAGTCTAGTTCCTGTTTTTCTTTTTCTTTTTAAAAATTAATTACATTTGTGCCAGGCATGGTGGCACGCACCTTTAATCCCAGCACTCAGGAGGTGGAGGCAAGTGAATCCCTGTGAGTTCAAGGCAAGCCTGGTCTACATAGTTCTGGGCCAGCTGGGGCTACAGGGAGACCCTGTCTCAAAAAGAACCTGGATTCAGTTCCAAGCACCCACATAGCAGCTAACAACTGTCCTTAACTACAGTTCCAGGGGATGTGACACCCTCTTCTTGCCTCCATGAGCATTGCACACACGTAGTGTACTAACATATATACACGTAAAACACTCCTGTATATAAAATAAAAATAAATTTTTAAAAATTAAAAGCTGGGCGTGGTGGCGCACGCCTTTAATCCCAGCACTCGGGAGGCAGAGGCAGGTGGATCTCTGTGAGCTCAAGGCCAGCCTGGTCTACATAGTGAGTTCCAGGACAGCTGAACCTTAACCCCAGAACTTGGGAGGTAGAGGCAGGTGGATCTCTGTGAATTATGGGCCACCCAGGTCTACATATTGAGCTCCAGGCCAGCCAAGATGTGAAACCCAAAAAAACAAAAAAAAAAAAAAAAAAAATTAAAATTGGCAGCTGGAATTTTGTATAAGTTTAGTCAATCATCAGGTCATAGGACCACCCTTAGGAAGGTGGCTTATGCTAAATAGATGGGCAGAATATCTAGTGTGTTAATGAGACAGTGAGTTTTTCCTGCCTGGAATTCTGCCTACTACCACAGAACTTTGGAGGAGCCACAGTCCTGTAGGTCTCTATAAGTCTGTCCACTTTTCTGAAAGGTGTAACTTCCCTTTTTCTTCTTCATGCCTTTCTTACTAAACATACTTTCTTTAAGGCTTTGGGCTTCCCCTAGTATCTCGTATTTCTTTACTTTCTCTAAAGCTTCCTTCTCCCAGCCATGTGGCTGCCAGTCAGCCATGTGTCTAACCCCCATGGCTTGTCCCCTCCGTTCTCCTCCTCAAGGCAAAAGCCAAGATTACTAGCTTGTCTGCTCTGACGATATTTCTTTAAAATTCAAATAAAATTGTAAAAGCAGGGCTGGAGAGATGGCTCAGCAGTTGAGAGCACTGACTGCTCTAGGACCCAGGTTCAATTCCCAGCGCCCACATGGCAGCTATGAACCATCCTTAACTCCAGTCCCAGGGGAATCCGAAGCCCTCTTCTGACCTCCACAGCACTGCATAACATGGGTGCACCTGGAGAGTTAGTTTGGCAGTCACTGACTGCTCTTGCAAAGGACCCAAGTTCAATTCCCAGCACCCACATGGCAGGTAACAACTGTCCTAACTCCAGTTCCAGGGGATCCAACTTCCTCTTCTGACCTTCAAGAGCATTGCATGGCATAAGTACACTTACACACATGCCAGCAATACACTCATACACATAAAAGTAAATGTTTTTAAAAAATAAGGATTTAAAGGATTAAAAATCCTTTAAAATGTATTTCATTTGTTTGCTTATGCATGTTGTGGAGGGGACACACATACACACAAGCCAAAGCACGTGTGTGACGGTCAGAGGACAATTAGTGGTAGTCAGTTGGTTCTCTCCTTCCATTATGAGTCCTGGGAATCAAACACAAGTCATTAGAGTTAGTGGCAAATGCCTTTACCCACCGAGGCATCTTGCTAGTCCTAGTCCCCATTTTCTGTTTATGAAAATAACCAGCAAAGACTGGAACAGATCCTACTCTTTCCTGGAGAGGTGGTTTGGGCCAGGCTGGCTTCTTCTGAATCAACACTGGCCCCATAATAATGCTGAGGTAGCCTTGGTTGCTATTCAGCTGGAGGTGTTTGTGTTTGCAGTAGGTCTGGGATGATCGTCCTCATGTTACAAAGACAACTGTGCCAGAGAGGCCAAACATTCCAGGTGTTCTCCCTGCAGAAATCGGAGCCTGCCTCTTCAGCCACAGGTCACTGCAGACAGAGTGGCAGCACAACTAGGATTGAGTCCCTGCTACCTAGAAAGATAACATGGCTTAAAGGTCCTGCAAGACCAGAAAGGACATTTAGAGAAACTGCTTGGGTCCAAAGGGCCACAGGTGGCACTCCCTGACATCCTAGCTGGAACTGAAGATGATCTTGTCCCTGTCACTCTCCCTGCTTAACTAAGTCTGGGTTTTACTGTTTTAACTTTTTCTGTGTGTATGTGTGCATATTTGTATATGCATCTACATATGTATGTGAGCATTTGTGCACATTCATGTGGAGGCTGGAGAGTGACAGATATCTTCCTTAATCACATTCCACCTTTGGTAGTGGGGGGGGGGGGGGTTTGTTTTTTTGAGACAGGGTCTCACTATGTAACCCTGGCTTGCAGAGATCTGTCTGCCTCTGCCTTCCAAGCTCTAGGATTAAAGGCATGTGCCACCATGCCCATTATATATATACTTTTTTTTTTTTTTGAGACAGGGTCTCCTTGTAGCCCCAGCTGTCCTGGAACTCACTAGGTAGACCAGGCTGGCCTCAAACTCATAAAGATCCACCTGCCTCTGCTGGGATTAAAGGCATGCGCCACCATGCCTGCCATGAATCCTACTTTTAAATGTTTTATACTTGATTACACCCAGGCAGCTCTTAATGGAGTCCTATTTGCTGACTGTGATGACAAGGGTTCTAGGGGAATCTTGCATATATGAAGTCCAGGCCCTAGAGTAGACCATTCACAGTAACACATAAAACTAAAGACAAGGGGCACACAAGCACATGCATGTGCATGTGTGTGTATATACACACACCCTCTTCTAGGGAGGAAAAAATCAGAAAATGAACAGGATAAATCAAACTAGGGACTGAAAGAAGATCAAAGATTTTCTAAATTAGTGGAGACATTAGCTTCTACTCCCTGGAGTGACTCACATCAACTCTATCTGATAGAGTCTAAACTTACAAACTAAGGAGCAGAAAACAAACCACACTGTGGGTAACATGCCAGTTAACAACCAAAAGATATGAATAAAATGTGCCAAAAGGGGTTGAGACCTAAGTGAATTCTGAAGTGGGCCTATAATACTAGGAAATACTCTCTAAACTGGATTGAAGAGTAAAAAAAAATTAAAAAAAATAAAAATAAAAAGGAAAATAGAGGACAAAGGAAACCTAATACTTTTTTTAGATATAAAGGTCAGATAAACTCTGAAGGACATCATCATCATCTGAAGGTAGTAATTATATTGAACCTATTAAGGTAAGGCAGAGAGAGCTCTGAGTCATGAGAACAGATCCATCACATTCTCTGCTACCCTGCCAAAATAAACAAGATGGAAGCTGTATCTTCCACAATAGCCCCTCTGTCCAGTCTTGCAAAGAACTCTCTCACAAGCCTAGCACAAATAGAATGGATATACTAAAGTCTTAATCTTCATGGAGTGCAAATGTTTATAACTCACAAATGTTCCTAAACTCAACTACATGGGCAGAAGCTAAGCCTGAAGCTTACTTTCAAACCAATGAATCCTGTGCTTTTCATATCAGAGTGAGATGGGGATTAAAGATCACAGGTGAGGAGGGCCCTTCTGTAAGTCAAGAGTAAGATGCCTTTATCAGGAGCTGAGCATGTGGTTTGGTGATCAAGAGCTTACCCCCCAGCACCTACAAACAAATAAACAAAAGCCTTTGTCCATCAAAGTTAGGCTAATTTATACAAAAAAATAATTGGTTTCTACCCAGTACTTTTCTGACATAAAGTAACATAAAAGTTACATATGTGGCTTCTTCCCCAGTACATTTTTGTTGAGAGCACTACCAGAAAGCCAGATGTTACATTTTTTAGACAAACTCCAGGGACCCTTTATTCTTGAATCAAACCTATGCTTGAGGGCTGGTAAGATAGTTCAGGGGTTAGAACACATACTGCTCTTGGGGATGGCCTGAGTTTGGATCCTAACATCCATGCCAGGCAGCTCACAACTGCCTGTAACTCCAGCTTCGGAGAATCCAACGCCTTTTCTGGATTCTGTGGGCACCTGTACTCACCTGTATACACACACACACACACACACACACACACACACACATACACACACACCCTTCCTTCTCTCTTTCTGACTCAATGGATAGCTTCAAGCCCCACTTCTCAGATAGCATCAGAAGAAATTCCTTTAAGTTTCTATGCCTGCAACTCACTCTATAGACCAGGCTAGCCTTGATCTCACAGAGATATGCCTGGCTCGGCCTCCCAAATGCTGGAATTAAAGGCATGTGCCACACCCAGCAGTTTCTACACCTTTAACCAATCAGCTCAACCACCTGCATTTTTCTCTTCCTCCCTTTGATCTTTCTCAAAAGAATCCCCTCCCCAAATCCCTGGATTCTATGGGCCATGCATTCTCTTCCTTCTCCGAATTTTATTAAATCTCTTCTTCTCTACTGGCTATTTCCAAATAGCACTTAGGCAAGCTCAAGTTGTTCCTACATTAAAGAAAGCTAGGTATGGTGGCTCATGTTTGTAATTCCAGCACTCTGAAGCAAGAGGATCACCAGAAGGTCAAGGCCAACCTGGCTTCAGAGACCCTTGTCAATAGGTAAATAAGTAAATCTCCACCCTGTATCTGCCTCTCTAAAAGGCCATTCTCCTCTCATTCCTTCAAAGCCCCATTTCTGAAGCTCCCCTTCTACATTTCTCACTTTCCACTGAAAATGCCTGAGTAAAAGTGTCTTGTATTTTAGACACCTGCAATTCATGTCTGGCTTGGTGTCTGTATGACATAGTGAGACACACCTTCCACACCACATCCACCTAGAAACTCACTTCTCTCCAGTTCCTCCTACCTCTCTGGCCACTCCCTTTCCGCAATTTCCTCCTAGGGTCCCTCTCCCTCTGCTCTAGAAATCACCATCCTTGAAGATGTTTTGTCTCCCACCTCAGCTGTGCACCACTTCCTAAGTATCCACTCTCCCTAAGCTTGTGGCTGATTAAGCTGACATATAGTTATAGTTCTCAACTCAACATTCTAGACCACCACAGCCAATATCCCTCACAAACCTCGACCTCAACTCAACCCAACCAAACTCAGAATCTTCTGCACCTTTGCTGCCACTATTTAAGGGCAAATAACCCTGCCCCCTCTCACAGTCCCTATTTTAGTTCATGACACCACCCACCCACAGATCTCCAAGTCAGGAACCTACAAGTCATCCTAAGTTCTTTCCCCATCATATATCACATTCAGTTAGTCATCAAACACGTGGATTTGACCCTGAACACTCTCAACTTACCTTTCCTACATTATCATTTCCACATAATGTGAATTTAAAGTCACTACTCTCTGCCTCAGTTACTCTGACAGACTCATTCCTAACAGGCCTGTCATACGCCAATCCCCCTTCACACAGCCAGAAGTGAAGTATTCCTAAAATATAAACTTACTCATAATCTTCCTTGCTGTTCTAAAAGCTTTCAATGCTCCCACAAGACTTAACTAAAGTCCAAACTACAGAATGGCATATAAAGCCAGTCAAAATTTTAGGCCTGCTCACTTTTCCTATCTCATCACATGCTTCCCTCACATTCTACACTCCAGTTCTACCTATTCTCTCCTATCAAGCCCATTCATTCCCTTCTCCCGGCATGCTGCCTCCTGGAATGCCCTTTACCCAACCTTTTTACCCAAAGAGCCTAAAATCCTTAAGATAATAGCGCAGGCTTCATTTCCCCTGGATGCCTTCTCTGTCCCCTCACTCTGGCTATACTGGGTACTACAATACCACAGCGGCAGCATTTATTTCTATTTCAACACTCCCTACAACAGATGGTAAGTGTCAGCTTACCAATGTTACCCTCATTCAACTTTAAGATCACAAAGATGCAAGACAATGATCTTTGTTTCCTGAGCACTTGGCCTACACCTCAGTTAAAAGTACAAGTTCAAGCTAGGTGTGGTGGTGCACACCTTTAATCCCAGCACTCGGGAGGCAGAAGCAGGTGGATCTCTGTGAGTTCAAGGCCAGCCTGGTCTACATAGTGAGTTCCAGGCTTGCTGGGGCTACAGGGAGACCCTGTCTCAAAAAAGACCAAATTTGGGATTTGGGAATTCGCAAATCAGAATATAACTGAAAGTCAGGCATGGTAACTCATATCTGTAATGCTAGCACTCAGGAAGCTAAGGTAGGAAATAAATAGCCATAACTTCCAGGGCAGCCTGGGCTGCATAGTGAGTTCCAGGACAGGATTTATGGAAAGAAAGAGAGCGAGACAGAGACAGAGAGACAGAGAGGAGAGAGGGAAGCAGGGAGGGGGGAGAGAGAAAAAGAAGGAAGACAGACTGTTCAGAGAACGGGTAGACTAGATATCCTGGGACACTAAGCATTTGCTAATTTAAATGAGAAGCAAAGGTTAAACATGACCTTGAATGGCAGATTCAAATGCACAGGCCTATCTTACAAGTTCAGAAGGAGTCAAATCCTTAAAAAAAGAAATGATGTTTGGAGCTAGAGAGACAGCTCGGAGGTTAAGAGCATTTACTGTTTTTTCGGAGGGTCTAGGTTCAGTTCCCAACATCCACACCTCAGTGGTTCACAATCGCTCTCACAGTCATCTCTCCAGTCCCTCTCTAGATCTAGCCTCATGACTCAACTGCAACAGTACCTCTAGAATGGTGGGCTCCTAGAGCATAAAGTTCCACTCTCACTATCATTTACATTTTCTTTAAAAAAAAAAAATTACTTTGCCAGGTGTGATGGCACACACTTTTAATTCCAACACTCAGGAGGCAGAGGCTGCTAGTGGATCTCACAGAAATGGAGGCCATCCAGGTCTAAATAGCAAGTTCCAGGCGAGTTGAGGGGCTACAGGAGGACCCTGTCTCAAAAAAAACCTAAAGTATTTTATTTATTTTTATGTGTATGAGTGTCTACATGAATGTAAGTGCATCACATGTGGGTCTGGTGCCCACAGAGGTGTCAGAAGAGGGTGTTGAATCTGGAGCTAGAGATGTTGACTGCCATGTTGGTGCTAGGAACTGAACCTGGGCTCTCTGGAAAAGCAGCCAGTGCTCTTAACCACTGAGCATCTCTCCAGCCCTAAATGCAGGTTCTTTGTGTTCACATTTGGGATTTTCCTCCCCTACCCTAAGAGATCTTTTACTTTTTCTTTTGTGTGTGTGTGTGTGTGTGTGTGTGTGTGTGTATTATGTACATGTTTGATTATGAGCTCATTGTGTACACACGCACCTGTGCATGTGGAAGGAAGCCCAAGTTTTGACGTGGGTGTCTTCATCACTATCTACCTTATTCAACTTTATTTATTGAGGCAGTGTACCTAGCCAGCTTGCTCCAGTCATCTATCTCTGAATTACACACTTATATGCAGCACTTCAGCATTTATGTGGGTTCTAGGGATTTGCTATCAATTTTAGTTTTTTGGGTTTGGGGGATTTTTTTCTTTTTGGTCTTTTTGAGACAGGGTCTCCCTGTAGCCCCAGCTGGCCTTGAACTTGCTTTGTAGACCAGGCTGGACTTGAAAGCACAGAGATCCACCTGCCTCTGCCTCCCAAGGGCTGGGATTAAAGGCAGGGGCCACTACGCCCGATATTTTCTTTTATTTATTTTTTGTCTTTTTGACACAGGGTCTCCCAGTAGGCCCAGCTGGCCTGGAACTCACTATGGAGAACAAGGCTGGCCTCAAACACAGATCCACCTTCTGTGGGGGATCTGAAACTGCAGCAAGCACTTTACTGAGCCATCTCCTCAGTCCTCTTTTGTTGTTTGTCTTATTTGTCTATTCAATTGTTTGGGGGTTTATTTGAGGGGGGAGTATTTGGTGGAGTTTTTATTTTATTTTTTATTGAATTTTTGCGTATTTCATATAGAAAATCATCTTTATATCTCCTTCCCCTTTGGCACCCTCCCATAGCCCCCACTGGAGTTCATACCTTCTGTCATTTGTGTTAAGGTCTATCATGTAAAGTTAGTGTCCCCAGATGTCCTTCAGTGCAAGTTCATCCACTGAGGTCTAATCAGTCTATCTAGGGTCCTTCCCTTTAAGATCTGCTCTTCCTCACACAGCAGTAATCAGCTGCAAATAATTCTTCAACTAAGATTGGGGCCTGTTGATCATTTCCACAGTTCTGTGCTGGGTTTTTGTATGCTTAAGTTTGCATGGGTCTTGTGTATGCTGACACCATTGCTGTAGGTTCATATGAGAAGGTTCCAAGGTACCTGTTGGTTCTGCCCCCTCTTTCCTGCAATGGTCCCTAAGCCCTGGGTGGGTGGATTTTGATATAGGAGTCCTGTCCAAGGACCCACACTCTACAGACTCTTTGTTCTCTGCATTTTGGCCATTTGTGACCTTTTGCTTTCCTGGCCCTCTGTGGCATGAGGGAGCTTCATTGATAAGAACTGAAAGATGCATTAGTGCTCTCTTCATGCCTTATTCTATGTTAGGGTTTTGTTTTATATTTAAAACAGGGTCTCTTGTAGCCCAGGCTCTGCTTGAACTCATTATGTAACCAAAGATGACTTAACCCTCCTCCCAAGTGCTGGAACTACAATCCTGCAACATGATACCCAGTTTATTCAAGACTAAGGCGCAAACCCAAAACTTCCTGTATGTTAGGCAAGCACTCTGTCAACTGAGCTATGCCAATAGTCCTTATTTTATTTTGTTGAGATATAATCTTGCTGTATACAGACCAGGCTGATTTAGAGCTCACTCTATAGCCCAGGCTGGCCTCAAACTGGAGATACCCCCCACATACATCCTCACTCTCCCTAATCCTGAAATTACAGGCTTGAGCCATCATTCTTTCTTTTAAAAAAAAAGTCTTACTAGCTAGCCCAGGCTAGCCTCCAACTTGTGATCCTCCTGCCTCAACCCACTGGAATCACAGGCATGCACCACCATGCCCTACTTCTACTCCTAATCTTAATATCATTCTTTCCCTGCTTCTAAGTGTCCCACCCATCTCCCTGATACCACTTAGTCCAACACAGTATCTCTTATAGGTACTAACAGAACATAGTGTACAGTGGGCTTATTCATTGCTGTTGGCTGACTAAAAGGCACAGCCAAAGAAAATTACTTCCTACATTTCAATCTAACATGTTCCTGCTGGTTGAAAACCATTGACCTCTAGAAGGCAATTCAAGCAAGCTTATTTTTTGCATCAACGCAAAGCAATTGTGTTTATCTTTCTGAACAAAAATCACTATAGAAATGTGCTATAGTAAGATGGAACCCAACAGTACAGCTGGCAAAGTCCTTGCCCAAAAGAAAGATCACTGACCAATTAATTAATTTGTCTTAGGTGACTAGCCAAACCATCTCTGATAATTGGAACATTCCTGATGATTGACACATAGACATACAAAACAAAGCCATGTTGAAAAGAGAAAGAAAAATACATGTTTATGCCCAGGGAGAAGATTTACAGTGCAACAAACTTTTATACAGCTAAAGTAGAGGGTTTCAGATTCAAGACTGACCAAAGGGCTTGTCCTTAGCATTCCACTCTCTTCCAGGCACAGTATGTATGCGTTGGCTCCTACACACACACACACACACACACACACACACGCTATACACCACCTAAAGAATATTTTTAAAA
Source organism: Nannospalax galili (assembly GCF_000622305.1). NCBI lineage: Eukaryota > Metazoa > Chordata > Mammalia > Rodentia > Spalacidae > Nannospalax > Nannospalax galili. The sequence goes on along the minus strand of NW_008352899.1, from coordinate 2,659,840 downwards.
ATTCTACATAATTTCCTAATTCCCTATGTTAAATACTAATATTTTGTTTTGTCTTTTTGAGACAGGGTCTCCCTGTAGCCCCAGCTGTCCTGGAACTCACTATGTAGACCAGGCTGGCCTTGAACTCACAGAGATCCGCCTGCCTCTGCCTCCTGAGTGCTGGGATTAAAGGTGTGCACCACCACACCCAGCTTAAACACTAATATATTTAATATTACTTCTATAAGATGAGCATTTTTCATGTGTATGTGTACATGTTCACATGTGTGGGCACCTGTATACGGGAGTGCCCGTGTACGTGTGTACAAATGGTGTGTGGGCCAGGCATTGTGGCGCATGTCTTTAATCCCAGCACTTGAGAAGCAGAGGCAGGCAGATCTTTGTAAGTTCAAGGCCAACCTGGTCCACACAGTGAATTCCAGGCCAGCTGGGGCTACAGGGAGACCCTGTCTCAAAAAGACAAAAAAAAAACAAAAAACAAATGGTGTGTGGAGGTCTGAAGCTGACATCAAGAGTCTTCCTCCATTGCTCTCCACTCTATTCATTGAGGCAGGGTCTCTCAGTTGAACCCAGAGCTCACCAAGAAGGCTAACTATAGCCAGCTGGCTCCAGAGACCTCTTTCTCTCCCTTCCAAGCACTGGAATTACTGGAGGGCCACCATGCCTACCTGAGATTTCCATGGGTTCTGGGGATTTTAACTTTTGTCCTCACACTTCTTGCTTGTGAGGCAAGCAGCTTTAACCACTGATCCATTTCCCCAACCCAAGATGGACTTTTTTTTTTTTTTTCTGAGACAGGGTCTCCCTGTAGCCCTGGCTGGCCTTGAACTCGTTATATAGACCAGGCTGGCTTTGAACTTACAGAGATCCACCTGCCTCTGCCTGGGATTGGAGGCATGTGGCATCAGGATGAACATTTTTACAAAACTTAACTTGAAAGCACTCCTGTGATTGCTTTAGAGAGCCACAAGTGGTAGCTCTCAATCCCACTCCATTAGGGAGACTGAAGCAGGGGGATCATGAGTTCAATGCCAGTCTAGGCTATACGGTGAGACCCTATCTCAAAAAATGACAAAACAAAAGCTCCTGTGCCAGGGACTGGGGGCGAAAGGGGACGCTCAATGGCAGGACACTTACACAGCATGTGTGAAACATGGGTTGGATACCTACCACTGCAACCACATAGACATAAACAAAAAAATAGATAAAAGGTTTGTACACTTCTACACTACAAAACATTGTTTCATTAAGAAAATAATTCTAAGCAGGGCATGGTGGCACACACCATTAGTCCCAGCACTTGGGAGGCAGAGGCAGGTGGAGCTCTGTGAGTTCAAGGCCAACCTGCTCTAGATAGCAAGCTCCAGGCCAGCTGAGGCTACAGGGAGACACTGTCTCAAAAAAAATAAAGGAAATAATTCTAATGGCATCAAACAATACAAGAGTACTGTACTGTTTTAATATATATGAGATTAATTATTGGGTAGTTATTGTAAGATGTAAGAGAAAGAAGGGAGCTGGGTGTGGTGGTACAGGCCTTCAATCTTAGCACTGGCGAAGTAGAAGCAAACTCTGAATTTGAGACCAGCATGGCCTACAAAGCCAGTTCCAGGTGAGCCAGGGGTATATAGTGAGACCCTATCTCAAAAAAAAAAAAGCAAGGGGGGGCGGGTGCAGAGAGCTGGCTCAGTGGTTAAGAGTACCTGCTGCTCTTGCAGAGGACCCAAGTTCAGTTCTCAGCACCCACATTGGGCAGCTTGCATTTGTAACTTCCGCTCCAGTGGGCCTGATGCCCTCTTCTGGTTTCAAAGGATACTTGTGTGTGCACACACACACAAATTTTGAATATAAATATTTTTTTTGTTCTTTTTTTTTGAGACAGGGTCTCCCTGTAGCCCCAGCTGTCTTGGAACTTACTATGTAGACCAGGCTGGCCTTGAACTCACAGAGATCCGCCTGCCTCTGCCTCCCAAGTGCTAGGATTAAAGGCATGCAACACCATGCCTGGCCAAATAATTTTTAAATAGAGAGCCAGGTATAGTGACATATGCCTTTAATTCCAGCACTCAGAAGGCAGAAGCAGATGGATCTCTGTGAGACTGAGGCCAGCCTAATTGATACATACCAAGTTCCAGGCCAGCTAAGGGCTACAGGAAGACCCTATCTTAAAAAACAGAGAGAGAAAGAGAGGAGAGAGGAGGAGAGAGAGGAGAGGAGAGGAGAGGGGAGAGAGAGAGAGAGAGAGAGAGAGAGAGAGAAGTGACTGATACAATAACAAGAGAAAGCCACATGGAAGATACAAATGTCATGTTTTAGCTTTAATAAAAGAGAGAAGATGTGTATAACCAGAAATGAAGAGGCTACTCCAAGAAGAGGGAACCTAAGAAAAGGTTCAGAGGGAGGAATAAGAGCCTGGGGGACAGACTCTGATATCAGCCAGGATAGAGCCACACTGGACAGTAATAATAGATACAGCTGTGTGTCCAGGCCAAGATAAATGGGAAGTCCTGAAATCTAAAGACAAAGAATTAGAGATCTATTATAATTTATTCCAAAAACCAAGAAGCTCTTCAAGGAAAAATGACATTTTATTAGAAGTAACACAAAAGCTGGAACAAACATTCTTGTATGCATGGCTCTCCTTAGGCCAGGAAATCATAACTGCCTCCAGTTGAAGCTAGACAAGAAAAATTGATCAAAACCAGGAAAGCAGGCCAGGTCTGGTAGTACACGCCTTTAATCCCAGCACTCTGCGGCAAAGGCAGGTGGATCTCTGTGAGAGCGAGGCCAGCCTCATCTACATAGCCAGTCCAGGCCAACTGGAGCTACAGAGAGATCCTGTCTTGAACCCCCACCCCGAAAAAAAACCGGAATGAAGCTTTCCATCCTGGTACACAACTCCACCAAGGTCTCTAGAACCTGGAATTGGCACTGAAAACTACTAGGATAACAAACCTCAGCTGATGCACTTCTTTGTTGTGTATTACATCACTTGCCAAGCCGATTCAAGACCAAGGCTCCCATAAGCACTGTTAGTACATACACACATTTTATTATTTCAACAGCATGATGTGGCCAACGCTTGTGATTTCCCAGTAGATGGACTTGACTCACTTTCTGAATTAATAGTGTCCGTGTCCAGAAGTAGCAATTACTCCATTGTTCTGTCTAGAAGCAATTCACTCCAACTCTAGGATTTTGTTCTAAAAAGGAACTTAAGAGAGCCAGGTGTGGTGGCATACACCTTTAATCCCAGCACTTGGGAGGCAGAGGCAGGCGGATCCTTATGAGTTCGAGGACAGCCTGGTCTACATAGTGAGATCCAGGGCAGCTGGGGCTATAGGTAGACCCTGTCTCAAAAAGACCAAAAAAAAAAAAAAGGAACTTAAGAATGAATCTACTTTTTACCAAGAGGTTTCTTCAGAGTACTACTTAGGTAAACAATCCTAAATCTTCAGTTTATATTTTCCACTATGTTAGCAAAATATCATCACTTTGCACTACATTACTTTGTATAAAATTTCTGAGACATAAAACTGCCACCATTACAAGAGGAAAAGAAAGGCATGGTGGTTAGCACTTTTAATCCCAGCAGATGGGAGGCAGAGGCAAGAGGGTCTCTATGAGTTTGAGGCCAGCCTAGTCCACATAGTGCGCTCTAGGCCAGCAAAGGCTACATACTGGCCCAGTCTCTAAACAAACAAAGAGGGGAAAAGAAATGCTCCACAGTTCCAATTTCTACATTACAAGACACTTCCAGTATGTCTGTTTTTCAGAGGCTAAATGCCAACAATGATACTACCAATTATACTAACAATTACATTTTACTAATATCTTTACAAATGATCTCACTTAACCCAAGTCAATGCTCTGACTTTAAAACTTCCTTCTGTGACACTGTGAAATCCTCATTCAGAAGTTTGAAATCTTGTGCTTGGACAAGCCTCTATGTCTAAATTTACTAATCTCATTAATATCACTCATACAAGATATCATAAAGCCTGAAATGGCTTTGTAAAATATAAAATATTATATACATGAGTTTTTCTAAAAATAGCCTAATATAGCCAGGCATGGTGGTGCACGCCTATAGTCCCAGCACTTGGGAGGCAGAGGCAGGAAGATCTCTGTGAGTTCAAGGCCAGCCGGGTCTAAATCGTTGAGTCCAGGACAGGTGGGGCTACAAGGGGATCCTGTATCAAAACAACCAAAAAAAAAAAAAAAAAATAGCCTAATATATGCCAACAGCTTATTTATATTCTCACAAATCTCAAGAAATCAGTAATAACTGACTTTAGCAGATTAATAACCCCATAGATCAGAGAGGATTAAATAATGTTTCTAAGGACACACAGCAAAAGTGACAGAACTAGACTGGAGTCCAAATCTGAAGAAATCTAGCGCTTAATGCTAGTAGCCTTCTACTACTGTCAAACTGCCCTGTGTGTATGTGTGTTAGGTTTGGGATTTTTTTATTAATTTATTTATTTTTGGAGACAGGGTCTCACTGGCTGACCTGGAACTCACTATGTAGACCAGGTTGGCCTTGAATTCACAGAGATCCACCTGCCTCCGCCTCTCAAGTGTTAGAATTAAAGGTGTGTACCACCACCACCTGTCACACTGCCTTGAAGGTGGGTACATTAATATGAACACTTTCACTTTTCACTCTGTACAGTTACTTTCTGTGGTCTGGTAGATATCAGTCCTAACTAGCTGCATATACCCACTGCACCTGGTGAGTATAATATCTAAGAACTCTGATGTTTGTAAGTAAATTCTGAAATTTTAAGTTCCAGATAGTTGATATTACCAATTTTAAGATGTGAATGTTCTCTTTTATTCCTAGTCCAGGCTGGCACATGAAGACTCTAATCTTCAAAACTTTGTGAAAACACAAAATCTAATTTTGAGCTGGCATGGTGGCACTTGCCTGTAATCCCAGGAATTGGGAAGTAGAGACAGGAAGATCATGAGTTCAAAGCCAGCTTCAACTATATAGACTGCCTAGGCTGAGATCCTGTCTCAAAATTAATTAATTAATTAATTAATTTTAATTAATTTCACAATTAAAAGTCAGTGCGACAGTGCCAGGGCTACACAGCAAGACCGACCCTAACCAAAAGAAACAAAAAGACAAAGCTTAAACCTCTCATGGTGATCCTCTTCCACCCTCTGGCTTCCACAGCTCTTATCAGTCTCATGATCATTCTTTTGTGCATCTTGGCCTTGTTAGAGGTGAATAACAGGAATCAGATCTCATTCATAATCCGAGCATCTCCATTATCTAACAGTGTCACCAGCAACAGAGATTTAATGACCATTTGCTGAGGGACACATTGTGGTTCTCTTGGTTGCTGCCCACTCTGAAATGCTAGCATCCAGAATTATTATCTAATGCCGTTTGTTGGCCAGCTAAGTGGAAGAGCCTTTGGGATATTCAAGAAGGAGAACATTTATGTCAATGCTGAATCATCTAATCCTGCCAAAACCACACTCACTACCAACATACAGGGAAACAGCTGCCAAGCAGAGTTCTCGAAAATCCATGCCTGACAACCATTCCTAATAAAGTTGCATTATGCTTGGCTTCACACTGTAAATGCATTACTTCTCACCTTTACCCCCTTATAGGGTGGTTTATGCAGGTGATGACTACAGACCTCCCCCTATACATGAAAATCCTACTTTACAGAATAAGGTGACCTTAGATTACTGCAGCAGAGAGATGCAAATAATTTAGGGGCCAACCAATGAAGATCTAGAAACCCATCACTATGTTTGCCCATTTCTTTCCAAAACTAGCTCTTGACCTTATCCTCATAAATTACTTCCTCTCAGGCCACACTCCAGATTCCATCACACTGCTTGGCTTTGGTTCTATTAAAGAGGTAAGTAAGGGAATTTCTAACTCTAGAAAATGCAGGAATTGCATACAGCAAAGTAACAAAGGCCTAGATGCTAAGCCAGAGGGGAAGAGATTGTTCTGGACCTAACATAAAGCACACTGCACAAACCCCCAATCCAGCTCAAATTCATTTACTTTGGCAAACCATTTTTGACCCATTTAAGAAAAAGGTCTGTGTCTGGAAGAATCAAATTCCTACACACCTGATCAAAGTTCTTCAGAGTCAAACAGAGTGAGACAGTTAAAAGGTCTGAACACCAGTTGCCCCCCCACCCCCAAAAAGCCTTATTTCCCCTTTCCCATTATGAGGAGTCCAACTTTCTTTCAGCTGGGCACCACCAGCAACTCAACCCAGTGAAGTACTGAGATTTCTTCATCTATTTGTGTTTTAATTCTGCTGGTGTAAAGCTGTCACAGTAGGAGACAGTCCCAGTGTACCCTCCCTCCAAAGGGTGCAGTTTTGCTCAAAAGCCTGCAAAGGAAACTTAATGGCACGATTCACCAAGCAGCAGTTTTTCAATGAAGTTCAGCAGCACAATCTAATCTCTTTGTGCTCTGAAATGAACCATATTTCTTAAAAGAAAGACCACAGGGAGTTGACAGAAAACTTGCTGCAGGCAGGAAAAGCTGGACAGCTTACAGGAGCTGGCGCAGAGGGGAACAGGCCTAAGTTCTAGCAGGTCCATTTTACCATTTCGTCTATTTTTTCTCTCTGTTGCGTTCCCAAGCACAGCTCTGATGCTACAAGGAGAGGGCAGTGGTTTTTACAGCTTCTTTATTAGTTTTCTTTCACTGAGTAGGTGTTGCAAACAAGTATGTTGGCTGGGTCATAAGAGCTGAAGTTTTCTCTCCTTCAGATGAAAATAAAGGAAAGGCTAGTCACAAGGGCCCCAGTTAAGTAACACAGGAGGAAAGTGCTGCCTGTGAAGTTTCTGGGAAAATCCCCACCTCGGAGGATGGCACAAACTGCCACCCATGGCAAGATCCCAGACTGGATGTTAAGATCAAAGCAGGGGCCTTTCCAAGGCCACGCAACCCTGGCTTCCACTCTGGGCACCTACAGCGGTCAGGGAAATGCCGCCCGCAGCCCTTCAAGGCTGTCAAAACTTTCTCTGCATGCTCCCGGTTCAGATTAGGCATTAACTTGCAGAACTACTTCGCAAGACAGCCTCCAGGGGCTGAAATCTGAGCTCCGAGACCAATCTTTTTTCTGAGGGGGGTTGGAGAGGAGGAAGAATTAGACCCCCGGCTCCATCAGGCCCAGACCTGGAGGAGGGTGAGCTGCGGGTGGGGAGGCCTGGCCAATCGAAATCTGCACACTCATGGGCCACGCCGCGCGACCCCCGCGACCCCCGAGGTCCTCGGCTTGCACGCGACTTCTCCGAGAGTCCGGGAGACAAAAGCGGGCTGGCGACCTCCGGCGTCGCGGAGTGCGGGTCCCCGGAGCCCAGCTCCTCCCCCGCCACTGCGAGTCTCACAGCGGGCGGTCTCCGGAGCCGGCTCCCGGATTCTCTGCCACAGCCGGAGCCAGATAATAGGGCAAACACTGCCCGGCGATCTGAAGGCGCCGACCGCAGCGGCAGAGGGTTTCCGAGGCATCGCTCCACTTGGAGCCGGCCCCGGGACGCGGTCGCTGCTCCCCGCCCAGCCCAGCGCGGGTGGGCGCGCCGCCGCCACCACCACCGCCGCCGCCACCGCCGCCCCACCTGCAGCGGCCGACCCGTCCGATCCGCCCGCTCCGAAGGCCAAGCCAAGGGCCTCAGGCTCCCGCCAGCCGCGGCCCGGCCCCAGCCTCACCTTTGTAGCGTTCCAGCACATCCTCGTACGCCTGCACGAACTCCTTCTCCTGGCTGCGGTTGGCCGGCTGCTGACCCGGCACGTAGCCGGCCATGGCCGCCCGCCCCACCTGCAGCGGCCGACCCGTCCGATCCGCCCGCTCCGAAGGCCAAGCCAAGGGCCTCAGGCTCCCGCCAGCCGCGGCCCGGCCCCAGCCTCACCTTTGTAGCGTTCCAGCACATCCTCGTACGCCTGCACGAACTCCTTCTCCTGGCTGCGGTTGGCCGGCTGCTGACCCGGCACGTAGCCGGCCATGGCCGCCCGCGCCGCGCTCTGCCCCGGCCCCGGGGGGCGCCCGCTCCAGGCCCGCGCGCTGAGGCGGCGGCGGCGGCGGCCCCAGCCTCGGCCTTTGTGCGGCTCCCGGGCGGCGGCGGG
>NW_008352899.1:2649218-2651279 GCF_000622305.1 Nannospalax galili | reverse complement strand
CAGGAAGGAAGGCTGCGGGCCACGGCGGTCGCCCCCCGCCCCCCCGCCGCTCCCGGGCCGACTCCACACGGTGGGCCGCAACCCCCGTCAGCGCTGACCGACACCCCGAGCCCGCACAAAGGAGGGAGTCCCCAGCCGAACCCGGGCGGCTGCGGAAGAAAGTGCTAGAGAAAACCCTGAAGGCAGGCAGGGAGCAGAAGCCCCAGACGCCCCCAACCGGGGCCGGGTGGCGCCAGGACCCGGGCAAGACCCAGTCAGGACCGCTTTGTGAGGCCGAAGGGACCTCGGCCACCACAAAGAATCCCAGGAACAAAGGGTTGTCCAGAAACAGAAGTGGAGGCGAGGGGGACAGAGCCATTCCGGTAAAGTAAACCAGGCCAAGGGGCAGAGCCTGAGAGATGCCCGCGGAGAGCAAGGAAAACCAGTGCACCTAGGCGGAGGGCATGAATAGGGGCGAGAGACCCATCGGGACCGGAAGCCGCTACAGCCATCTGAACAGAGAGACTTAGGGCAAAAAAGAAATATGGGAACCCGAGGCTAAACCAGGACTGTCAGGGAACAAAGAAGAGATTCTAGAGCGAAACCGGTTAGGGTTAAAAGAAGGAAGCCAATAATCAATTATTCTCCGTCACTGAGAAAGAGAAAAAAGGGACCTGGCATTTATGGGCAGGAATTTGTTTGAGACCGCTCTGAAAAAAGAGACACACATCAATAAGACTCCATTCATGGAGTTGGTCGGGACCAAGAGCAATGAACGAAGAACTCCAAGCTAGACAATACTGGCTCACACCTGTAATCCCAGAACTTGGTAGACTGAGGCAGGAGGACCGTCACAAGTTCAAGACCAGCCTGGGCCGCAGAGTGAGACCTTGCCTCAAACAAAATGGACTCTGGGAAATGTAGAACACACTTTTAGCCACATTGAGCCCATTCAACCAGTATCCTTCCCATGTTGACTTGGTTTTTCAGGGAATGGGGAAGTGGTTGTGGCAAAAAGGTGACTGAGTATCATAGTAAAGGCCCATGAGCAAGTAGAAAAAGATTTAATGTGGCATTGAACAACCAAGATTGAGACTTGGCCTTCCATTTCAGTTCTCCTTCTTAAGATTTTGAAGTAGAAGCTTTTTACCCCCAGGACAGAGATTGTATCTTATACTTCATGAGTAATGAGTAATGTCAAGTATTCGGTCAGCCAGTGCTCAGCATATTAATAACAAGAAAAACAAATGATGTTTTTCACTAATAGATGCAATAATAGCTTTCCACATCACACCATGATCAGAAATCAGGTGAGCAAGTCATTAATCATATCTCTTCCCATCAGGTTTTGCTGAGCTGCATAAACGGTGTGTGAAGATCATACAGGGAAGGCCTGAAAGAGGGCAGGGAAGATCCTTTGACAAATGCTCATTTCTTTCCAATTTTACTCTGTGCTTTAAAAAAAAAACAAAAAGCTGGGCATGGTGGCCCACAACTTTAATCCCGGCCTTCAGGAGGCAAAGGCAGGCAGATCTCTGTGTGTTTGAGGCCAGCTTGGTCCACATAGCGAGTTCCAGGCCAGCTGGGGCTACAAAGAGACCCTGTATCAATTAGACAGAAAAACAAACAAACAAACAGGGACTAGAGATATGGCTCAATGGGGTTAAGAGCATTTACTGTTCTTGTAGTAGACCTGAACCTACATGGCAGCTCACAACCACCTGTAATTCTAGTTCCAAGGGATCCAATGCCCTTTTCTGGCCTCCATAGGCTCCTGCATACATATGGTGGATGTACATATACTAGGCACACAGATATAAAATAAATTTTTAAGAAATAATAATCTGCCGGGCATGGTGGCACACGTCTGTAGTCCCAGCACTTGGGAGGCAGAGGCAGGTGGAACTCTGTGAGTTCAAGGCCAGCCTGGTCCACAGTGAGTCAAAAAAAAAGGGAAAAAAAAAAAAAAAAAAAAAAAAAAAAAAAAAAAAAAAAAAGAAAGAAATAATCTTAATTTACAAATTGGTGTCAGCCACTAATGGGCTCAATCTACAGAAACAAGGTAAGTCTTAAATATGCTTG
>NW_008352899.1:2647855-2648944 GCF_000622305.1 Nannospalax galili | reverse complement strand
TATTTATTTATTTATTTATTTATTTTTTGAGAGGGTCTCCCTGCAGCCCCAGCTGTCCTGGAACTCACTATGTAGACCAGACTGTCCTTGAACTCACAGAGATCCACCTGCCTCTGCCTCCCAAGTGCTGAGACCAAAGGCATGGGCCAACATGCCCAGCTAATATTTATTTTTATTTTATGTGTATGAGTGCTTCACTTACATGTAAGTGCACTACATGTGTGCAGTGCCTGAGGAGGCCAGAAGAGGGCATCAGATCCCCCCAAATTGAAGTTATAGAGGGTTCTTAGCTGCCATGTGGGTGGTAGGAACCAAACCTGGGTCTTCTCCAAGAATAGCCAGTGCTCTTAACTGCTGAGCCATCTCTCTAGCCCCGATATATATATATATTTTTAAAAGAATAAATAAAAGGCTTAGGGGATGAAAGACAGAGGGGGTGATTAAGAAAACAAGCACTTTTTTTTCTCAAACAGCAGAGAATACAGAAATGCTAACACTGGAGATCTTGACTCCTATCAGTGCTGAGTCTCTACATTTCCTATACTATACATAGGGCTAAGAAGGCTGGATACATATACATACACAGGCCTCCACCCCCACCCCCGACACACACACACACACACACAAGCATCTACCTCTTTATTTCATTGCAGCAAACAGAAAAGCCCTCCATCCTGTCCTAGGCCTGCTGTAGGCACTAGCCTGTGGGCAGGTTCCTCAAAAATTGTGACTTATGCTTGCCAAAGGTAAGGAAATAACAGGGGCAGGAAGGAAGAATCTACTGTGGGAATCTGTGGAAGACTTGAGAGGGGAGGGCAAAGAGTTGAGATTCCTATTAAGAAATACAGTAAAGGGCTGGGCATGGTAGTATATGCCTTAGTCCCAGCAGAGGCAGAGGCAGGAGGATCGTTCTAGGTGAACCTTGTGTATACTACAATTTCCAGATGAGCTGGGGCTGTAGGGAGACCCTGTCTGAAAACAAACAACGCAGAGGCAGACAGCGTCTGATCCCTGTGAGTTCCAGGTTAGCGCTACAGGGTGACCGTCTCAAAAAGACAAAAAAAAAAAAAAAAAAAGGGGGGGCTGGGG
>NW_008352899.1:2624361-2647810 GCF_000622305.1 Nannospalax galili | reverse complement strand
AAAAAACACACCGGGGGCGTGCGGCGCTTATCCCTGTGAAGTCCCAGGTAGGGCCTAAAGGGTGACGTTAAAAAAAAAAAAAAAAAAAAAAAAAAAAGGGGAGGCTGGAGGCTGGAAGTGGTGGTGCAAACTTGTAATACGGGCACTCTGGAAGGCTGAGACGAGAATTGTTAAGCTTGAGGCTAGCCTAGACTATATATAGTAACATCCAGTCTCGAAAAGGAAAAACAAATAAACACATCACATAGTAATTAGGAAAAAAGTTCCGGTTTGGGTTGTGGCTAGAGTACTTCTGTCAGAAGCAAGTTGCTTTCATGACAAAATCTGCATTTAAATGCTCCCGTGAGAGTTTGAAGTAAAGCATTCTTCTAATGAATGGGGAGGGGGAAGTCCACATGTTGGGCTGCTGTTGCTGTTTTATACAGAGAAAATTTTAGGTCCAGAGAAACCAGTAGCTGGGGAGGTGTGTGGGGGGCGGGGGAAGAAACCTGCCAAAGGGAGTTTTGTTGTTGGCTTTTCTCATTTTTTTCAAGCAAGAGTCTAAATTTATAACTGGACCATACAATCGATCGGGAAAGCTCTAGTCAGCTTTCTCCTTTCGGCCTATGATTTTTCTTTGCTCTTAGGGGTGAGCTGGCTGTTGAATTTCTGAGGTTGCAACCGAGGAAGCAGGAGACATGATGTACTTAGGAGGACATCTAGTGGAAGCAAAGCATAATGCAATGAAATAAAACCTTTGGAATCCTCCCCTTCTAGTCAAGCGCCCTCCCCCTTAGCCCCAGCGCTTCTTTCAGCTCCTCACCTCAGAGCCTTCCCACCTGCTTTTCCTTGCAGGTTATAATCCTTCATTGCTTCTGTCCTTCAGCATGGCTCACCTCTACTCATGGAAATTCCCACAGGGAAGCCTTCCTCAATTCCCCAAGAGTTTCAGGTCTTCCTGCACCCTTCACCCTTTGGTAATATATATTACATTTAATGTGATAGGTTCAGTGTCTTCCATTCTTTTCTTTCTGAAGTAATGGGGATTGAATCTAGGACCTTGTATACGCTAGGCAAGCACTCTACCACTGACTGAGCTATATCCCCAGCTCTCCTTTCATTTTTTAAAGGTTTTATTTTAAATTATGTGTCTATCTGTACATCTATATGTGGGTGTGTGTACATAAGTGCAGGTGCCCATGGAAGCCAGAAGATGGCATTGGATCCCCTGGAGCTGGAGTTACACTCAATTGTCAGGCACCCAGCATAGGTGCTAGAAACCAAACCTGGCTCCTCTGCAAGAGCAGCAAGGGCTCTCAACCACTGAGCATCTCTCCAGCCCCACCTTTTGCTTTTTGTTTTGAAACAGGATCTCACTAAATTGCCCAGGCAGGCCTTCAGAATTGCAATTCTTCCCTCAGCCTCTCAAGTGCCTGAGATTACAGGTCTTTGCCACCATTCTCTGCCTTTCCCTCCAACCCCCTCAATTCTGTTTCTTTTGTGTATTTAGGAGTGGGTATGTGTGCAATGGCAGATATGTGGAAGTCCAAGGATAACTTGCGGGAATTCTTTCTTTCCATCCTTATTTCTTTGAGACAGGTCTTTTTTGCTTATTCTTTTGGAAGGGTTCACAGTGTAGCCTAAACCATCCTCAAACTTGAACTCCTCTTGCCTCAGTCCCCCAGGTGCTGGGATTACAGGCATGCACTACCAGCTTACTTTTCACCTTTCGAAAGCAATAGCTCTGTGGGGCCTAAGGCTTTTGTGTGTCTTGGTTACCTTGAGATGCTCAGCATACCTTAAATTATTTAGGGCACTCATTACACATTTAAAATTTTAAAGAATTGCATAAATGAATGACTGAGATAATCCCAAAATACTCAGCTGTCTGTGCCTTCTGACTAGACTAAGGTATTTAAGAAGACTGTATGGGCTGGGAATGAGCACATTCTTAGCATTCAGGAGGCCTTAGTTCAATCCTCAGCCCACACAGACACACATGCTCACACAAATACTGTGTTTCTCACAGCATCCCCTAACTAAAGCTGGCATTCAAAGTCCTCTGTGTCTTGATAGCTACTTTCCTCTTCAGGCTGATTTCCCTTGATACGTTTGTGGATTGCATCTTCCTCTATAACCTTTGCTTGAAAGGTCTACCCCCATTCAACTCATCTATTGAAATCTTATTCAAAAGCGCACCCCCAACAACATGAAGGATTTTTTTGTTTTGTTTGTTTGTTTGTTTATGACAAGGTCTCCCTGTTACCCCAGCTGGCCTGAAACTTACTGTGTAGATGAGGCTGGCCTCCATCTCACAGAGATCTTTCTGCCTTTGCTGCCCAAGTGCTAGGATTAAAAAGGCATATGCCACCAAACCAAGCTTCATATGAAGTTTTGTTTTGTTTTTGTTTTTTATGAGTTTACTTATTTATTTTGGTCTTTTTGAGACAGGGTCTCCCTGTAGCCACAGCTGGCCTGGAACTCACTAAGTAGATCTGGCTGGCCTTGAATTTACAGAGATCCACCTGCCTCTGCCTCCTGAGAGCTGGGATTAAAGGCGAGCACCACCATGGGGGGCCATGAGTTTATTTTTCACTGACCCAGGCAGAAGACACTCTTCACAAAGTTTTAACTTTTTCTTTTTTGAGACAGTATCTCATGTTCTTATATAGCCCAGGCTGGCTTAGAACTTGATATACAGCCAAAAATGACCTTGAACTTCCTAAGTGCTGAGATTACAAACCTGCATTACCATGCCCAATTTGTGTACTGATAGGGATGGAATCTGGGGCTTCATGTCTGTTAAACAGGCGCTTTACAAACTGAGCTACATCCCTAGCCCCTAACCTCATTCTCTTGCCCCTATTTCTGGGGTTCCAGCTGCTTGTACTGTGGATAGTTGCATGGCTACTTCCTTAACTGTCACTAGTTATCAGATAGCAGATAATTCTCTTTCATCTTTCTTCATCATAGGGCATAACACAGTGTTTTTCCTAGTTCAGTAAATCTTTGCTTTCCATCTAGTACATAATCAAATATCTGCTTTCACCAGGCATTATGATACATGCCTTTAATCCCAGCACTAGAGGTGGGGGAGGATGGGAGGAATGGGGGGGCAGAGGCAGGTGGATTTCTGTGAGCTCAAGGCCAGCCTGGTCTACATAGTGAGAGACCCTGTCTATTAATTAATCAATTAATCAATTAATATCTGTAGTCCTGGCTCTGCAAAAAAAAAAAAATCTGGTAAAGAAATGGATACTTAGCCAGATGTGGTGGTGCACGCCTTTCGTCCCAGCGCTTGGGAGGCAGAGGCAGGAGGATCTCTGAGTTTGAGGCCAGCCTGGTCTACATAGTGAGTTCCAGGCCAGCTGGGGCTACAGGGAGACCCTGTCTCAAAAAGACCAAAAAGAAAAAGAGGCTGTGTATAGATACTGTCATGATTCAAACAAGAATCCAGTTCAGTGTGTACTCAGTGGTCAGGGCTGAGAGCACTTCATTTGCAGAGTGGATAAAGAGTGAAAAATCATGTCTCCTTCTGCTGGTGTCCTCCCCAACCTCTGAGAGGCTTACTCCCAGCATTTCTGCTTGGCTCAGCTACACTCTTTTCCATGTGTTAATTGATGCTTTAATACTTTATAAATACACTTGTTAGTAGTGTACATGTGTGTGCGTGTGCATCTGTGTGTGTTTTTATGGAATTTTTTTTTTTTTTTTGTCTTTTTGAGACAGGGTCTCCCAGCTGGCCCAGAATGTGCTATGTAGACCAGGCTGGCCTCAAACTCACAGAGATCTGGCTGCTTTTGCCTCCCAACTGCTGGGACTAAAGGTGTGAACTACCACTGCCTGCAGTCTGTTTTATGTTCTCCTGTGTCTTTTACATTCCCCAATAGAAGCTGGTAGGAGACACTAAGCTGCCTGGTTTTATTGCCTAGTCCACTCTTGGAAACAAATTGCCTAGTTCTAGCCTCAGTCTCAGGAGTCTTTCTGCCAATTTCCTGGAAACCTTTCTAAACTTTGCCTCAGTTCGCAACCTACTCAGGACTTTATCCTTCCTGCTCTTGTGCTGCCCTCTTCTGTTGTGAAAGCGCACTATCTCTCATTTTAAAGGCCTAGCTGGTGCCAGGAAGAATTCCCTACCACCCAGCAGCCCATCACCATAGCAACCCTCAAAATGGTTAACCAGCCATCTGGGTAACCATAGCAACTGGCCAAGTCTCCCCACCTTAGCTTCTCCATAGGCCTTTTCCTCTGGCTTCTCAGAGCCACTACCAAAGAATCTCCACTCCTTACTCAGGAGAATGAGCAGGAGGTTGGACCCCTAACAGGCAGCTGTTCCAAAGGAGTCTTGCCTGCACAGATGTTGTTATTACCTTACTGTGTGCTCTAAAGGGGAGAGAGTGGGTTGCCCTAGGCAGAGCTAGAGTCATTACCAGTTTGGCCCCTTACTGGTTGAGAGGTCTTGGGCAAGTTACTGAACTCTACAGGTGTTTGTCTCCTTTACTATAGATGTCTGCCTCCTAAAGTTGTTTTGACAACTGGAGTCCAAGATAACATGTAACATGCGAAGCACAAAGCATGGCATTCAGAACATAACAATAGTAGGTAGAAAGGGTACTGGCTCTTCTATGTGAATAAAACTATTCTTGCTCCTCTAGAAAGAATCTAGCTAACCTGAGCCTCAATCACACCCTATCTCTTTTCCTGCCCTAAGATAGGGTAGGGTCTCCACCTTAGATTCTTATCAAAGGAGGCTACAGGCAGTCTGCATTCAGGAAATTGGGAGGTTCCCTAAGTTCTCAGATGCAGTGATTTATCTATGAAGCTTTCCTCCACTGGAATCCTCACCTTCTAACACTGCCTCAGAATAGAAGCCTCTAAAGGGGCAGACCTGAGCACAAATTCCCAAGGCCCCAAGAGGTCTTAGAGTATGGTGGCCACTGTTCTCAGATGAGAACAGAGTCACGTAAAATACTTCATCAAGCATCAGGGCAAGCCCCA
Organism: Nannospalax galili; assembly: GCF_000622305.1. Taxonomy (NCBI): domain Eukaryota; kingdom Metazoa; phylum Chordata; class Mammalia; order Rodentia; family Spalacidae; genus Nannospalax; species Nannospalax galili. Next base: position 2,642,833 of record NW_008352899.1, on the reverse strand, counting down.
GGCAAGGGCTCCTCTCACAGACAGAATTCCCTTACTTCTGTGACCTTAAAGTCTTTCAAAGATGAAAGACTAAGACTAAGATTCTGTCTCAACTTCAAATTTTTGAGACTGAATCTTCAAAATCCATTTTAGGAATGCTTTCTTCAGTTAGACTTACAGAGGTCTGATTAAAGGCAGGGTCCGTGGGTCTGAGGTGTTTCAGGCAAACCAGATACCACTGTCAGAAATCAGCTTCTAGTCACAGAACAAATGTGCTGAAGCCTCTCTCTGTGTCTGGGAAAAGAGCATGAACCTTGACTGGAAAGACCAGAGGATCACCACGCAACACTAGGAGGGACACAGTCCCGGGGCAGCCTGAGGTCTCTGGGCAGTGAGTCATTGGTACAAGCTCTGTTTTTAAGATGTGGACTCTGAAGCAGACAAACATATTTAGTACTAGGAAAGGTGATGGTACAATATGATAGTTGAAAAGTGTGGTGGCGCACGCCTTTAATCCCAGCACTTGGGAGGCAGAGGCAGGCAGATCTTTGTGAGTTCGAGGCCAGCCTGGTCTACGTAGCAAGTTACGGGCCAGCTGGGGCTATAGGGAAACCCTGTCTCAAAAAAAAAAAAGAGGAATTTTAAAATATATAAAAAGATCCTACATTACCAGGCATGGTGGTGCATGCCTATAATTCACCCAATAGGCAGAGGCAGGAAGATTCTTGTATGTTCAAGACCAGCCTGGTCTACACAGCAAGTTCTAGGCAAGCCAGGGCTACATGGACCCTGTCTCAAAAAAAAAAAAAAAAAAAAAAAAGAGGTTGGTTATGTGTGTGACTGAAGAGAGTAAGGATGCATTAGATTATAATCAAAGTATGCATGTATGAAAGTGTCATAATGAAATCCATTATTTTGTACAATGAATATATACTAACAAAAATTACAATTTTAAAGAGGGGGCAGGAAAAGTATGTGATTACCTGCCCTTTTTTAGTGCTAGGGATTGAACCTAGGTCCTCTTGCCTGCTAGATAAATAGTCTACCTTGAGCTGAATCCCCAGACCCCTTTTATACTTTTATTTTGAGACTAAGTTCTCCAGGCTGGCCTTGAACCTGCAATCCTTGTGCCTCAGCTTCCTGAGTAGCTGGCATTACAGGCCTAGTCTTTTACATAACTGAGGCGTGGGTGTATGGACAGAGTAAGATTGGTCATGATTGGTGGTTCTTGCTTCTGGGTGATGTTCTTCTTGTATTTGTTTGAGACTTTCTGAAAGGTGCAAGGGCTATGGTGTCAGTTGGACCTGAAGCACACTGCTGAGCAACTCCAAGGGAACGCTGTGCATGTGGGGCTCCAGAGGACACCCGCACACTGATAATACTATTTCCCAGGATTCTGGAGGATCAAATGGCGGATGTAAAATCCTGGTACATATCTGGAGCTATGTAGTAGCATTTCTAGCTTTGATTTACTAGGGGATTCCAGCTGACATCAGCTCCCAGGAGCTCCACAGCTGAGTTCAGAGTTCACTCCCAACCCACCTTCTGTATTCTTTAATTCCTAACTCCCACCACTTACTTGCTCTCTTTTCTTTTTCTTTCCTTTCTACTGAGAGCAAAGAAAGGCAAGAAAGGATGAAAACAAGTAACCTCTCCAGGGTTGGGGGATGTGCCCTCTCTTCTGGGTGTCCTAGCAATTTCCTATTTCTTTTCCAAGTCCCAGATCAAATGCTTACCCTGCTCTAGGCCTCAGATGGGCAGGAGCAAGAGGAGGCTCTTTCCTCCCAGAGCTTCCCCAAATTGTCCTTCTTGAGAACAGCACAGCTCAAGTTGTATCCCCACTGCCTTCGTGGGCAGGAGATGGATCCTGAAGGCCAAGCTGAGCTGAACAATGTAGCTCTAGGGATATTTATGAAGTCAGCAAGTATAGGACCAATGAAAGAGCAAGGAAGTAAAGCAGCACACCTGCAGACCAATGAGCAAGTGTGTGAGTGGGTGAATGGTATCAACAAGGTAAGCAAATAGGGCTGACTGGATAAGACACAGGGCCAAGCCATCTTACCCCCACTATCTCATTTAATCCACATGCAAGACTATGAGGCAGTTCTCTTGCTCTCAGACATTAACAGTGAGAATGTGAGACTCAGTCAGGTTAGGAACTTTCCAGGGTCCCCAACAGGCAAGTGATGAAACTGAGACTCCCAACTGACATAAAGCCATTCTCTTACATGAAAGAATGGAAGAGTAAGCAATTGTGGAAATGAAGAAGTGAGGGTGTGATAGAGGTGCATGCCCAGAGACACACTGAGGCTCCAAGTAGAACTCTTCCCTGGACCACAGGCCAAAATTCTGGGGTAGGGGTGGGCGAGACATAGTCCATAATTATTTATCGGATTGCAGGGATTCCACCTCTCTCTCTCTCTCTCTCTCTCTCTCTCTCTCTCTCTCTTCCCTTCTCTTTGAGACAGGGTCTCCCTGTAGCCCCACTGTCCTGGAACTAACTATGTAGACCAGGCTGGCCTTGAACTCACAGAGATCCACCTGCCTCTGCCTCTGTACCAGGATTAAAGGCGTGCACCACCACACCCAGCCCACACCTTCTCTTTAGCAGCATCCTCAGTCCAGGCAGGAATTCCAGCCTGGAGCACACTTTCTGTTTCTACAGAAGAGCCGAGGCAGAGCCAAGAAGTTGGCCTGCTTCTGACAGGTAGCAGCAAGCAGTCACAGAGCCAAACATGGCAGGTCTCAGTCATAGCCACCAGGAAAGGAGATGCCATCTAGGCTCAGTATAACACTTGAAGATGATGGATAATTAATTCTCACACCCAAGTATGATCACAGGCCTTTCCAAGGATGAATGCAGCTGAAGTAAAGGCAAATGCAGCCCTAGGTCATCCTGCAGTGTCAGTTCCTCTAACTGGCATCTCCTTGCTGAAAAATGACAGCCTTCCATAGTTCCTGGGTACTCAGTCCTTCCTCTGCATTCCTAACTACCAGAATACCCAAACTGCTATTTCAAACCTTTCTCTGTGTCACCAGAACTCACTCGAAAAGCATGGTGGGAAGCTGACAGCATAAAGACAGCATTGCACCTTGCAATGCAGCAACTTCCTCCCTTACCAGTTGGAGTCCCTCAGGGACCATGAGCCTCAGAGAAAAGGACAGATTGGCTGTCTTTTCAGCCGCTTGCACAGAATTATGCCCACGTGGTCATTCTCTATCCCTGCAGCTAATGTGACCCAGATTTACTTCCAAAGAGCCGCAGCTGAGCTGGTGGTGTGTAGCTACAATTCACTCTGCCCCACTTTCCAGGGCCTCTCCTGGTACTGAAACCAAGCTGCAGGATAGGGACAAGCTGCTGGGAAGAGGGAGAGAGGCTGGGAAGATGAGTCTTCCTGCCTGCAAAGCTCCAAAATGCTTGGGACAAGGAAAGTCGCCCGCTCAGGAATAAGCATTCCCCATGGAGTTATTCTTCGGGCTTTCATTCCCACCCCTGCACCCCTTGTTTCCATCTATTGCTTCTCCAGAACAGACCATTTCTATCTGCAAAAGCCTGGGGATGAACAAAGAAAGGACAGAAGTGACTGGCTCAAACCCACTCCTTGCTGACTTAGGAAACTGCTGGCCTGCTGGAGCTTGCCCTGCCTCTTTTGGTTGCCATGGAACTTACAGGGATGACTCCATTAAGCGCAGTATGGAGCTTAGAAACCTGTGTTTGCCAGTAGATTCTGATCATCAGTCACTGGTCACTGGAAGGAGGTGTCATCACCTCCATTTTACAGATAAGAAACTGAAGCTCCAAGAAGTCATTTCTGTAGGTTTTCTGATCCAGATCCAGCCTTCTTCACTGTGCCTGGCACATAGCTGGGGTTCAGTCTTTTAAGTGGATGGATGGATAATGGAGAGAGAGAGAGATCTGTTCTCTTAGAGGAAAGATACAGGGACAAAAAGGAGGAGCAGGCTCCTTTCTGTGACCCACATGACACAGGGTCCTGAGAGCTGTTTGTTCAGGGGCAGAAAGGCACGATAGGGACTCCTGTCTATAGCAAATTCCTAGAAACAAGGAGCCTTGATATGTAACCAAGAAGGGCTAGAAGATATATAAAATTGTCTGATTGGAAATCAAGGAAGGCTTCCTGGGGGTGGCCTCAATGGAGTAGATGTTGGGAAATGCTTTATGACTGAGCAGTACAATGCTTCCCTACTGGTTAACTAAGGCCGTGTATCCTTAGCCTGAGTTCCTATGCTCCCAGCTTTCACAATGCAATCACTTTTTTTCCCTTCCATCCTCTCAATTAGGCTGAATTTCATGAAGAAAGGACCACATCTTCAGCTATCTTTGAATATCAATGGCAAGAAGAGAAAGGGGCCGGCATGGGAGATGAAAAGAGAAGGACTGAGAGTTTGAGGCCAGCCTAAGCTACACAAGGAGAACTTGCCTAAAAAATAATAGCTGGGTGTGGTGGCGCACTCCTTTAATCCCAGCACTTGGGAGGCAGAGGCAGGCAGATCTTTGTGAGTTAGAGGCCAGCCCGGTCTACATAGTGAGTTCCTAGCCAGCTGGAGCTACAGTGAGACCCTGTCTCAAAAAAAAGGTGTATGGGGGGAGGGGCTGGAGAGATAGCTCAGCAATTAAGAGCACTGGCTGCTCTTACAGAAGACCTGGGTTCAAGTCCCGGCACCCACATGGCAGCTAACAACCATCCTTAATTCCAGTTTCAGGGGATCCGACACCCTCTTCTGATCTCCAAGGGTATTGCACAACACAGGTACACTTACCTACATGCAGGCAATACACTTGTACACATAAAATTTTTTTTTAAAAAGGACGGGTGTGGTGGTGCATGTCTTTAATCCTAGTACTTGGGTGGCAGAGGCAGGCAGATCTCTGTGAGTTCAAGGCCAAACTGGTCTACATAGTGAGTTCCAGGATAACTGGGGCTACAGGGAGACCCTTTCTCAAAAAGGACACCAAAAAGAAAGGGAGGGGAGGGGAGGGGAGGGGAGAAGAGGAAGAACAATGCTGGGTATGCACACCTGTAATGTAATCCTACCTTTTAGGAGTGGAGGGAGGAGGATCAGAAATTCAACATCAGCCTCTTACAGAGAGCCTAAGGCCAGCTTGGCCTATGTGAGACCCTATTTTAAACAAAAATTTAAAAAAACAAGAGCCTAAATGGATGGATGAATGAATGGAAGGGCCTAGTTAATGGGTGGATGGTGAATCCCTCTTCCAGCCCTAGTCAAAACAAAACATTTCACTGGCATCTGCAGGAAACTAGTCATAACAACTATACAGATCTACAGTACAACAGATATGAATGGTACCCCTAGAGCTGTGCAGTTGCAAAACCATGTGACAACTGCCATACACTGTTTTTCACCCACTCCCCACATGCCCCAAGGAATAAAGCTTTTTAATATTCCCCTTTTCTATCCTGTGAGGTTGGACCCCTTGCTCCCCAGCTCCTACTTCCTTGTTGATCTCCATCAGTAAGGATATTTATTACTTCTGCTGTTCACTAAAGAGAGAGGGGAAGACGCAATCGAAAGGTTTTGGGTGCAGGGTTCAAGGGAGACACTGAGATGAATTGTTGGTTCCCTCAAACTTGGTCACTACCCTCTCTTTTTTCTATAGGCTGCACCTTCAGGCTGTTCCCAGAGTGACTTGGAGATCAAGGCAGCTATTTAGATTGTCACCTGCACAAGAGTCAGCCTGGGCCTGATTGCCTAAGGATTGGAAATGACCATGCGCTTGGAGTTAGTTAAAATCTATGCCTGCCAGTCCTGTGTGACTATAGGCAAGTGCCTTAAGGCCTCAGGGCCTCAGCCTAGCACACATCCTGCCTAGCTTGCAGCCTTACGAAATTTCTACCTAAAACCATAAAGCTGATGAACAGAAACAAGATGATCTCATGAGCGACTCTTGGTTCATTTTAGTGGGGCTAGGCTTGGAGAGTTGAGAACAGAGGTGGCAAAGAAGAAGGAGGCAAAACAAGGAAAGGATAAGGGCAGGAAGACAGAAGGAAGAGTCCATGGCTGTATGTGTGAGCCTCATAGAATCTGTCTTGACTTTGTAGACTAGAACAGCAGGTTTCTCAGCCGAGACTTCGCCTCTCTACTCTTGACATGTGTGACCAGCAGGGAGTCTCCATCAGGCCTCTCAACCAAGAGTGGGGCCCTGAGACCAGCTCAAGATACCAAATGGAGCCATCTCTGCATTTGATGAGACTGATTCTGACACCCCCACTTGGTTGGCTTCATAATCCAAAACCAGGGGGAGGAGAAAATTACATGGGCCACAGCTGCTTCCAGTGTGAGCCTGACTTCATTTCCTCCCAGAAGGCAAATTCTGCTGCAGAGATTTTTCAGAGCACCCAGGGTCTCCCAGGAATGCCCCTCCTGCACCTATGTGAGAGGGTCTCCCCAGAGGCAAGGCTGCCTGCTTCCTTTCTCTGGTAGAGCCCCCACAACATTCTAAAATCACATGGGGACTTCAGCCAGACACTAAAGTAGCAGTCCCGCCTGTCTCTGCTGCCTCTCCTCTCTCCTACTAAAGAAACCCTCCCAATTGCAGCACATAGTTATTTTTAACCGCGGCAGCCTCCCCATTTTCAGCCTCACTGGCCCCACCCCTTCCTCAAGACAGTCTTTGGTGGTGTCAGGATGCAAAGATCAGCCTGGATGCCAGAAACACAGCACAGCACCCGCCAGCACAGCACCAGTACAGAACAGCACCTACTCAGCCCTTTGCTCAGCTGACCAGGCAGGATCTTGAGGGGCTTTGATGATTAAGCTCCCTCATATCCACTTGATTTACCACCTAGACCAGAATCTTAAAACAACAGGGCCTCAGGCCGGGTGTGGTGGTACATGCCTTTAGTCCCAGCACTCAGGAGGTAGAGGCAGGTGGATCTCGGCCAACCTGGTCTACATAGTGAGTTTCAGGCCAGCTGGGGCTACAGGGAAAACCTGTCTCAAAAAGACAAAACAAAGCAAAACAAAACAACAACAAAAAAACCCTAGAAATAAAATCCTTAAAAAACAAAAAACAAAACAGGGCCCCCTCAGAGAAGACTGGAAGGAGAAATTATCACAAAGCCATCTAGAAGTATGAGAGTGGAGGATGGGCTAGAAATGGAAGGAAGGGGAGATGAGCCTCCAACCTGCCTTCAGGAGAATGAGAGGTCTGTGACTCAGAGGCCTCTGAGTTAAACCTTTCAGGGTTGGGAACAAGCAAAACCCTTCTTGCATCCCTGATCCTAAAGACTGCTCTGCAACTTTGTTACTGGCTGATGCTGCAGGGCCAAAGAGCTTGAGAAGGCCTTCCTCCAAAAGAAGTTCACAGTGCAGCCTGCCTGGCCTCTTCGCTATCTGCTTCAGAGCTCACTCCTGCATCCCTCCTGATCCATGAGTCTACAAGACCCTCTCCCTTCTACATTCCCATCACATCTCACTGCCTGTTCCTGCTCACAATCTGCCACACATTATCTGCTAAATAAGTCTTGCATCCATTTGGTCACTTATTACTGCATGATCCTTAACATACCAAAACCCTGTGCAAGTCACTAGAGGTCAACACATAAAACAAGTCTCACACTAAATTGCTCACAGTGCCAAGGGAATGAGAGGCTGGCTCCCTGTGGTTTAACTGCTATGATGTGAGGGAGTTAAAGCATGATTAGAAGAGCGGAGGAGGCAGCTTTAGGTACCACTGGGGGCATTAGGGACAGAAGGGGTGGCACTTAAAAGACTAGGCGGGGTTACTAACCTCTTGCAGAGAAGAAAATGAAAGCCTGGAGATTTGACCCTGCAAGCTGCATACCTCTGAACAGCAAGTTCCAGGACCATGTTGCAGGGTTGGGGGCAGAGGTGGTACCAGATGGAGCTAAAGAGACAGAATGTGGCCTGCTTTGGGTGGGTCTTTATACTGAATCCTTTATTCTACAAGCAATACGGAGCCAAATATGGCTTATAAGTGGCTGAGCGATAGGACCAGGTTTGCATTTTAGAATAATATACTCTGTCAGTCATTTGGAGGAAGAAGGAAAACACTGAGGGAACCAGAACTATAAGGCAGTTGATTAGAAGGTCCAGGTGAGAGATGATAAAGTGGAGGAGGCAGGTTCATTAGCTGACAAACACAAAGGAGGCAGCAGGACAGATCTTGGCAATGGATTGAAAGCTGGTGACATCACTGAATGAGCTGCAGGGCTGCTCTATCTTTCTATCTGCACTGTGACACCAATGCCTGCTACAATGCTGAAGCAGCTTTTTTTTTGTTTTTTTTGGTCTTTTTGAGACAGGTCTCCCTGTAGCCCCAGCTGTCCTGGAACTCACTATGTAGACCAGGCTGGCCTTGAACTCACAGAAATCTTCCTGCTTCTGCCTCCCGAGTGCTGGGATTAAAGGTGTGCAGAAGCAGCTCTTTTACTCAGTCAAAAACCATGCTGAAGGGCTGGAGAAATGGCTCAATGTGAAGAGCATTTGCTGTTCTTGCAGAGGACCCAGGCTCAGTTCCCAGCTCCCACATAAGGAGCCCTAGGGGGGATCTGGCACCCTCTCTATCCTTTTCAAGCATCTGTATGCATGTGGCATAATATATATTCTCAGGCATACACAAATACACATAAAATAAAAAATAAATCTTACAAAAAAAATCTCTGGGACTGGAGAGACAGTCCAATGGTTAGAGGCACTGGCTGCTCTTGCAGAGGACTCAGGTTTTGTTCCCAGCACCCATATAGTAACTAACAACCCTCTGTAACCCCAGTTCCAGGTGACTCCCTGTTCTGGCCTCCTCAGGCCCTGCATGCATGTGGTGCACTAATATGCATGCAAACAAAACACTCATACACATATAAAACAAATATATACATATTGGTCTTTTTGAGACAGGGTCTCCCTGTAGCCCCAGCTGGCCTGGAACTCACTATGTAGACCAGGCTGGCTGAGATCCACCTGCCTCTACCTCCCAAGTGCTGGGATTAAAGACATGCATCACCATACCCAGCAGAAGACAAATTTTATTTATTTTTTTTGTCTTTTTTGAGACAGGGTCTCCTTGTAGGCCCAGCTGTCCTGGAACTCACTATGTAGACCAGGCTGGCCTCGAACTCACAAAGATCCGCCTGCCTCTGCCTCCCAAGTGCTGGGATTAAAGAGGCATGTGCCACAACGCCAGGCTGAAAACAAATTTTTAAAAATTGAAAAAAAAAATCTCGGGCTAGAGAGATGGCTCAGTGTTTAAGAACACTGGCTGTTCTTGCAGAAGACCCAGGTTCGAATCCCAGCACCCACATGGCAGCTAACAACTGTCTGTAACTCCTGTTGCAGGGGATCCAACAGCCTCTTCTGTCCTCTACAGGCATTGCATGACACGGGTGCACTTACCTACATGTAGGCAATACATGTACATACATGTACATGTATACATAAAATAAAAATTAAAAAAAAATCTCATGTGTCTCTTAAGGCATCCCTGCACAGAGGCATTCTTAAAACAAGGAAATTGAGGCTCAGAGAAGGCAAGAGCTCAGAGTTGCACAGCTGGTCAATGGCAGAATCATTATCAGCACCTTGTCTCTCTGATACCAAAGCTTACACTCCTGTTCACTGACTAGCACAGCTGTTTGGCAAAGGCAAACTGGATACCTCTTGATAAGAAGAGGCAGCCCCCAACCCTCATATTGAGTTACCAAGAACCTATACACACCTTTGAAAGGCAGTAAGAGTAAAATTACCTTCTCCAAAGACTTCCTTATAAGGAAATAACACAACAGAAGTCAAAAGTTATTATTCATAAACATGTTTCCTATAGCACTGTCTACTATGGCAGAACAGTGGGAAAAAGAGTAGAACTTAGGAAAGTCATAAAATACACAGTCTTTAAAAACAGCCAGAAAGTCCAAGATGTTAGTTCAAAGATTGTTTTAAGGGTAGCCGAAGAGTCAGATCCATTATGGAACAGAGGCCATGAAGGCAGCTGTCATACACACAAAATATAGCCAATTGGGAAAAACACAGGGAAGCAGGTGCAGAAATGAAAACAGGTCTCATGTTAGAATGGGGTGGCAGGTTTTCCTCTTTCAAGTTTCTCTTTAAAGTTGTTTCATCATCTTTCTAATAATAAGAACAAATTAGATTCCAGCTTCCTTCTGAGGAACCCTTAGCTCCCCGCTGTGCCAATGCATACCAACTGGCCCACTCTTCCCTCATACCCACAGCAACCAGCTAGCAAAAGCTGCTGTGGACCACTTACCAGCGACTCTGACCACAGCACGTTCTGCAGGGTCCAGCACTGAATCCTGGCTTTTCCGCTTTTTCTGCTCATGCAATGGCAAGTTCCAGGGCAAGGTGTCCCCTGGGGGACAGGGAGACAAGCTCCCTGACCTCTCACTCCGGTAAGATCGCTCACTCCGACATGACCTCTCGCTCCGACAGGACCGCTCACTGAGCGTTTCTTCATCAGAGGAAGACATGGCTCAAGTAGGGGCTGCAGCAGGAAGGACCGAATGTCCTGGGAGAAAGGATCTGGAGGAGAGAAGGAGGAATATTAACAGAATGAAGGGGTCACGTAAGGAGCCCTGAGACTTGGGAGTGGAAATTCTCCTGGGCTCTCTACTGCTTTGACCTCTTTACCTTTTTGAACCTTAGTTTCTTCATTTGCAAATTGAGAGATAATATATGTCAAGACTAATTCATGGGGCTTGGGGGGGGGAATCACACTATGTAACACATATAAAGATATCTATAAGTCTTGTGGCACACACCTGCACTTCCAGCACTTGGGAGGTGAAGGCAGAAAGATCACGAGTTCAATGGCAGTCTTGGCTACACAGTAAAATTGAGGCCCCTGGGTCAGGCATGGTGGTGAAGGCCTTTAATCCCAGCACTTCGGAGGCAGAGGCAGGTGGATCTCTGTGAGCTCAAGGACAGCCTGGTCTACATAGTGAGTTCCAGAACAGCGGGGGCTATAGGGAGACCCTGTCTCAAAAAGTCCAAAAAAAAAAAAAAAAAAAAAAAATTGAGGCCCCTGGGCTACATGAGACCTCCTTGACTGGAACAAAATAAAACAGAAGGCCAGGCATGGTAGCTCATGCCTATAATCCCAGCACTAGGGAAGCAGAGGCAGGAGGATTCCCATACATTTGAGGCTAGCCTGGTCTACATATCAAGTATGAGTCCAGCCTGGGCTATAGAGTGAAAGTCTGTCTCAAGAAAAGAAAGAAAGCTAGGCATAGTGGTGCATGCCTTTAGTCCCAGTGCTTGGGAGGCAGAGGCAGGCAGATCTCTGTGAGTTCAAGGCCAGTCTGGTCTACATAGTGAATTCTAGGCCAGCTGTGACTACAGGGAGACCCTGTCTTAAAAAAAAGAAAGAAAAGGAAAAAAAGGGTCTGGGGTTGAAGAGATGGTTCAGAAACTAAGAACATAAGAACACTGGCTACTCTTGCACAGGACCCAGATTCAGTTCCCAGCATCCACATGGAGGCTAATACTGGCTGTTAACTCCAGTTCCAAGGGATGTGATGCCCTCTTCTGGTCTCTGTGGGTATTGCATGCATGTGGTGCATTTACATACATGCAGGCAAAACATACACATAATTTTAAAAAATTATTTATGGGCTGGAGAGATGGCTCAGCTGCTCTTTCAGAAGACCTGGGTTGGAACTGCAGTTAACAACTATCTGTAACTCCAATTCTGGGGCATCCAAGGCACTATTCTGTCTTCTGTGGGTACTGTACAATAGGTTGCACTTACATACATGCAGGCATAACATTTATACATATAAAATAAAAATTAAGATTAAAAAATTTTAAATTAATTAATTAAAAATTAATTTAAAAAGAGAAAAGCTGGGTGTGGTGGCACATGCCTTTAATCCTAGCACTTGGGAGAGACAGAGGCAGGCAGATCTCTGTGAGTCTGAGGCCAGCCTGGTCTACATAGCAAGTTCCAGGCCAACTAGAGCTACATTAGTGGGACCCTGTCTCAAAAAAAAAAAAAAAAAATGAAAAGAAAAGAAAAAAACAAAATAAAACAGAAAAGGATATCTTTGTTGTTGTTGTTCTAGGATTGAGATGAGGCCCTTTCACATGATAGATAAGCATTCAACCACTAAGTTACAACCCCAGGCCAAAGCTATTTATAAATGTTAAATACCATGTGAGGTAAGTACCATGGGAAGCTGGATATGGTGGCATAGACTTGTAATCCCAGCACTCAGGAAGCCGGGAGGCTGAGGCAGGAGGATTGTGAATTCAAGACCTGTCTGGTGTACATGGTAAGACCCTGTTTCAACAAACAAACAAAACACTATGTGAATGTTAGCTCCTATTATTAATAGCTGTTCAGAAAGATATGAGTTCAAATTCTGTCCCCTTATTCACTAGTTGTATGACCCTGGGGAGGCCATTTAATCTTCTTAGCCTCAGCATCTTCATCTATAAAATGAGGATGATCCAATGGTTAAGAGCACTGGATGCTCTTACAGAGGACCAAGGTTTGATTCCCAGCACCCACATAGTGGTTAGCAACCACCCATAACTCCAGTTTCAGATGATCCAGCATCCTCTTCTGACCTCCATGAGCACTGTACAACATGGGTGCACCTACCTACGTGCAGGCATTACACTCATACACATAAAATAAAAATAATAAATAAAATATTACAAAAAATTAGAATGATCCTAGCATGTAACCTTACAGCATTGTAATGATTAAATGAGATCCATTCATTCCTCCAAGTGCACAGTGCCCAGTCAGCCCTCAATAAACAGAATCTATTATTACATCCCCTTCTTCTCACCTCCCAGGAATGCTATAAGGATAAAATGGGGCAGCAGATGGGAAGTATTTTCAAAAAGCTAAAGCGTGATCTCAATGGCAGGCATGAAAAGAAGCATGCACTAGGCAGAAGTCCCCGATTTTTCCAGCACACAGATTCAACACAGCACTAAACTGGAAGCAACTCAGACCTGGCTATAAATTCTGATTCAATCACTTACAATTGGTGGTCAGGGGCAAGTCACTCCACCTCTTGGAAACTCAGTTTCATCATCTGCAAAGTGGGGGTAATATTTCTCCTTAAATGATATCCTTAAAACACCATGAAATACACATGTAAAGCTAGCTGGTGCCATGTATAACACACCACAGGCATTAGAGAAAATATTCATTCCAAGGATTGTGTGGGAATAAGTGTCACAGTATGGGGGTGAGTACGATCGTAAAGGTCAGATTTTCTGGTCATTTTAGATAGTGGAGGGAGTTGATTGGAAACACAATTGCTCCGAGGCCAGCTGGGCTCCACCAGCCAAACTGGGCAGCCTTCCCTCTTCCAGGCAGAGCTCACTGCCCAGAACCATCTGCTACACATGGCCCACCTCTCCAAGGACTCTCAGAGCCAAGATGGTGCATACCTTCAGCTATCAGCTTTCCTACAAGACCCATATCCAGCTTAGGTAATGCTGTTTGGGCTCTAGGAACCAGGAATGGCAGAAGCTGTCAACTTTCCCTTGTGAAGAATACCTGCACACAGGGCTGTGTGGAGACAGGGGAGTGGCCTAAATGGCTAAGTTCGTTCCAGAATTCTCAGTTTAGAAGCAGCAAGGGGCAGAGATTGCCTCTTGAGTCACTGGCAGACTCACTATAAGCACAGAACTCAGAGATAACAAAGGAAGCCCCCTCTAGGCAGCCTGGGACAGACAGAACAGCCCTGCCAGGGAATCCTTGGGCCAGTCTTATGTGGTTCTCTCTTCCTGGAACACCAAGACCTGATCCTATCACAAAAGGTGGAGTTGGAGTTGAAAAGGCCCAGGGACTGGCACAGCTTGGCCCTTTATCGTAGCATTGCTCCCTGTCTCCCTTGATACAGTCTTCTAGTGCCCACCTCTCAGCTCTTTGGCTAGGTCAGGTGCTATGCTAAACGGACAGCCCCCAACCTCTAGGAAATCAGGCTGTTTCCATCCTACCCTAAGCCCTAGGTAGGAAACTGCCCCTCCTCCCGGACCACCTGCTTCATTCCAGAGCCGACCATTCCCCACCTCGACGCCCATTTTACTACAAAGGCCCGCATACGAAGACCTCATCCTGGAGAAGCCGGCGGTCCTTGGCTCTACCCCGGTCAGTGGCAATCTTCAGCGCACGCACACACACACACACACACACACACACACACACACACACACCCCTGTGTGACCTTCAGTCTCTCAGGTCACTCCATCCATCCTAGGTTGACAGGAGCGAGCGCCCACGCTCCCAACCCATACCGAAGGTCCCAGGCTGGGTCCCCGGCAGGCACCTGACCTGGCACTCACCAGCTGCCGCCCTCCCTCCCCTCCTCGCCTCCATCCCTACCAAGGGGGTAGAGGCGCGCCCGTGAGTCTCTGACTGCGCGGGTGAGTCCGCGTGCCCGCCGCGCGTGGCTGACAAAGAGCGGGGACGCGTGACCAAGGACCGACTGGGTGCCAGTGCCATCGGCCGATCTCGGGTACACGGAGACAAGCTTCCCGGCCCGGCCCTGCCCGCTCCGGCAGGTCCCTCTCCTGTCCCCGGCTGCGCTCGCGCCCCATTTTTCCCAGGAAACACGCCTCCCTTTGGCCCCTGCAGCGGCCCGCAGGGAAAAGCCTGGCCCTGCTCACTCTGCACTCTCCGGGTCCGCTATCCGCGCTGCAGGTGCGAGGCCCACACAGCCCCGGGCCCTGCCTGTCAATCCCGACCCGATGCCCCGCGACCGGGGCGCGGCCGCCCCACGTAAGCCATCACCGAGCACCCGGCGTGGTCCATCACCTATCACCCCGCGGGATCCATAGCGGCACGCCCGGCGCGGTCGGGCAGAGAGCCAGGATCCAGCCCCGCGCCCGCGCCTTACCCAGCAACAGGGAGGAGGAGGAGGACAGGCAGGCGGGCGGCAGCTGAGGGGGCAGAGGTCCACCCGGGCTGGAGCGCGGATGCCGGGAGCGCGGCGGAGCGGAGGGGAGCGGCTCCCACAATGGCCGAGCTGGCGGCGCCGAGCCCCCCGCCCCCCGCGCCCTAGCGGCGGCGGCTGAAGCGAAGCCCGCGCAGCCGCCCAACCCGTTCCCCACCCGCAGCCGCGCTCCCCGCCGCGCTCCCCGCCCAGCACCCACCCCGCGGCGCGCGCCCCTGCGGGTCGGCGGCCCAGCGCCCCTCCGCACTTCCCCGCGTCCGCTTGCTGCCCTCGGCTCTCACTCCCGGTCCTTCCCCTCGCCCTCGCAACGCCTCCGCGGCCGCCGCCGGGGTGCCCCTGGCCAATTCACATCCCCACCTTCCCAGCCCTCTGCGCGGACTACCTCTCTGCCTCGGCCGCGCGGCCGCTCGCTCGCTGACCCTGGACCGGTCCGCCCCGTTGGAGCGCAGCTCCTCCAGGCCCAGGATCACTCTCCCAGACGGCCGGTGTTCTGCTCAGTCCAGGTTCTGGAATAACCCCCTGCCTGGCCACCTTCGTCCCACTTCCTCCAAAACCACATTGTCACACCCCCGCCCCCCGGGCCCCTCTAAGAAAACGCCCCGGGGAACTGAATCCCGAAGGCTCCTTTTTCCTAAGGGGTAGAGGGAAGAGGGGAACCAGGCCTGAGGAGAGAATTCAGGCTCTTGATTAGCGGGCCTTGGAAGAAGCTTCCACTAGTAAGGCATTTATTGAGCATCTTCTGCATGTATGACCTAGCACTATAGCCATGCCTCCCGTCCTCTGTGGTGCAGATAAGTAATTTGTCCAGAGAGGGAGAGAAATTTTTAAGGTCATTCCTCTAGTACCCTGTATAGAAATAGTCACCATATGGGCATGTCTCCCCATAACTGTGCAAAGTGCTTAATCTGGTTAATGTCAGATCCTAGATTTCTTCACATTCATTCATTCAACAAATATGTACCGAGCATTTGCCAAGGTATCAGCCACTTGCTAGTTACTGAAGAAACGTAAAAGAGCAAGATGCATCTGATTCTGGCCATTGGCGCCACTGGGCTTTTATAGTGCAACCCAAGAGACTGCATTACGATCTTTCATTTATAAATGCAGAACTGGATTTAGGTGGTATACTCAAAGTCATCTAGGCAGGAAGAGGGGGAGAATCACAAGTTTAAGGCCAGCAGAAGCCTAGCCTTGTCCGAAAAAGCAAGCCACAGGGGACAAGGACCCTTAGAGGCAGGAGATCAGGAGTTTAAGGTCATCCTGGGTTTCATTGGGAGTTCAAGACCAGCACAGGATACACAAAACCCTTGCTCAGAAAACCAAAAAGAAGAGAAGAAAGAAAAAGACCAAACCCAAATAACCCAAACCAAAATAAGGCACATCATGTTGTAAATAAAAATTTTTTTTCAGTTATTTTTGAGACAAGGTCTCCCTGTAGCCCCAGCTGGCCTGGAACTTGATATGTAGACCAGGCTGGCCTCAAACTCACAAAGATCTGCCTGCCTTTGCCTCCTGAGAGCTGGAATTAAAGGCATGCAACACCATGCTCAGCTCTAAAAATAAATTTTAAAATGAAAAATTACCTGGTGTGGTGGTTCACAACTATACCAGCACTTGGGAGAATGAGGTAAGAGGATTGCCATGAATTCAAAACTAGCCTGGGCTACAAAGTTACTTCCAGGCCAGCCTGAACTATATAAGAATTTGTTCATAAATAAATATAAAAAAGCCAGGCATGGTGGCTCACGCCATTAATCCCAGCACTCTGGAGGCAGAGGCAGGCAGATCTCTGTAAGTTCAAGGCCAGCCTGGTCTAGTAGTGAGTTCCAGGCCAGCTGGGGCTACTGGGAGACCCTGTCTCAAAAAAAAAAGACAAATTAAATAAATAAATAAATAAACAAATAAATAAATATGAAGTTCCTGCTTAGGTTGATGATCCTACACCCATGCACATACAGGCAGCACTAAGTAGATTCAGTGGGTTTAAAAACAGAACACATGAGCCAGAGCCAGGCGTGCTGCATGCCTTTAGTCCCAGCACTCTGGAGGTAGAGGCAGTCGGATCTCTGTGAGTTTGAGGCCAGCCTGGTCTACATAGTGAGGTCCAGGCCAGCTGGGGCTACAGGGAGACCCTGACTCAAAAATATTAAAAACAAACAAACAAACAAACCCACAGAGCATATGAAGTTGGGAGGGGAAAGTCGTGGGAGCAATAGAAAAGGAATTGGAGGGGAGGGAATCGGGGAATGGATTTGATAAAAACTGTATATGCATATATGAAATTCTGTGTGAGATGGAGTTTGGCTAGATCTACCTACAGGGAGACTCTTGTCTCAAAAAAGCCAAAAGAAAAAAGGAGCGAGAGAGAGAGAGAGAGAGAGAGAGAGAGAGAGAGAGAGAATGGAATGTTGCTATATGGTCAATAGTGCCCACATTAAACATTGAATATTTGGATCATAAAAAATAAAGTTCCTATGAGATGGGCAAAGGGGCACAGAAGCATCAAGCTGAAAAGTCAGTTTCCACTTAGAAATGCGAGCCGCGGTGCTTCCCCACCGAGAAAGGAACATGCGCACCAAGACTGAAGCCAGGTGAAAGAGCCTGGGCTGCCAAGGCTTGAGACTGAATCTCCACAGGGGCTGCGAGCTGAGCTGTGAGCTGGGTCTTCCGAGAGGTACAACAGGGAGGCTCATGAGGAGGACTGCTAGAAGCCTGAAGGCCTAGCCTCTCTGAATAGAGGACATCTTAAGGTTTTCCTCCTCAAGGCCTCAATGTCCTTCCCAAATCTGACCCCTAGTCCAGCCCTGAATTATTCATGCTACAAGCTGCCAGAAGGTGGAGCTTCCGGAAGCTCTGGATTTAGGACATTCAGCTGTGAATCCCCAGGGCTGTCTCTAGCTCCAGCAGTATTACCCTGGGATTCATTGACTGGTGAGATTTGCCAAGACTTTTGCAACTGGCAGTGGGCCAGTGACCTTGGGCTACTGGGCTTCAATTCATTTCAGCAATCTTTTGTTGGGGAATACTATGTGCTGGAGAGAGTTCTGGGCTCTTTTGGGAACACAGAAGTGAATCTAATCAGGTCCTTGTCCTTGAGGACTGTAGAGGTGTCATGGGACAGTAGAGGTGGGAAGACACTTGAAAAGGATTGTCTTCCAAAACACCCTCCAGAGCACCCCTTCACTGTATCCCACTGTATCCAAGCATTGCTAATTTTCCCAAGCAGCCTTGGAGCCTCACATTCTAAACATCTAAGCAGGGTTGTTTCAGGGACTTGAACGGGCCCAGAACATGACTATTTGGGGTCCTGACTTAGTCTCCCAGCCTGCAACTTGGGCCACACCTTTCCATTCCACACGAGGAACGTGACATCCACTCAATAAAAGGAATCAAGCACTGACCAAGCTTGGGCATTAAGCTTTGGTTCAAGGGTAGCTAGGCTGAGGCAGGGGAAGCTTGAATTTGAGGTCACCCAGGGCAACTAAGACTCTGAATGAATGAATGAATGAATGGATGGATGAGTGGATGGATGGATGAATGAATGAATGAATGAGACACCCACA